>NC_140912.1:5797520-5844571 GCF_045865225.1 Trachurus japonicus | reverse complement strand
TAAGCGATCCGGTTGTTTTGTCTAACTTCCTGTCAGCAGATGGAGTTAGCAGTCCCCGCCCTCGTCCCTACGTCACCACATTCACGCTCATCCCTTGGCTGCACACACAGAGAGGACTGCCCCTTTATGCCGTTCTCTCTCCTTATTGGATAAAGGTTGTAGGATACAAGGAAAGTTTTCTCCTCGGCTCAGAGCAGAGCAGAGTGACTGACAGACCCGTGTTTCGGACCAAAAACTCTATAGAAGTGATTGCTGTCGGAAGATAAAACTATTTAAGACTTATATTAACACAAACATTCTGCTTACTTCTGCTTTAAATAAACTAAGCTTTATCTGCTACCTATATGTGACAGTGGTGGTCCTGTCACTATGCCTCCAATTGATCATGTGCCCTGGCTACTTGGCCAAGGGGATGTCCCTTTGGGTGACTGGCAAGCGCGCATGACTCTTACCCGGAAGGTGTGGGTTCAATCCCCGCCCGGGCCCTCTTCACCTTGCCACATATACATAGTAAGCCTATGACCTGCTAGGATGAACTAACTAACTAGTTATTACTGCAATTTGGTTTTTACCCCTTATGAATTTTCCGTGTTGTGTTTTGGTGATGTGATTAGCCTACAGGTGCATCTCAATATATTAGAATATCAAGGAATAGTCCATTTCAGTAGTTCAGGTCAAATAGCCCCAACCAAGTATTGAGTGCATATAGATGGCCATACTTTTCAGAAGGCAACTTTCCATATAAAAACACTTTTTTAAATTGGTCTTCAATTCAATTTTTTTTTAAATGCTGAATTTTCGGTCTTCATTAGATGTAAGCCATAATCATTACAATTAAAAGAAATTAAATAAATAAAGACATGAAATGTTTCATTCTGTGTGTAATGGATCTATATAATGTATTAGTTTCACTTTGAATTGAATTAGGTTGCTGACATGAATAGACTTTTCCATGGCATTCTAATTTATTGAGATGCACCTGTATTTAAGGTAAGATGTCAATAAGGCAGATTATGGTATGGCCATAGTTTTATGTGTTACTGTAAGAGCTGAGTGACTGACTTGAGCATTTTATTTATCATTTAATTACCGTTTTCTAAACACAGGCTGTTACAGTACAGTCATCAATATTCAAACACCATTTAATCCGAGCTGCTTCCAAGCCCCTTCCCTCCCCCATCGGAGGGAGCCCCCACTGCCTCTGAGAAGTGGTTGCCATGGCAACCTCCTTGCTCCTCAGCCATATGTGGAACAAGGAGGAGGAGAGAAGAGGAGAGGTCTGCAGCATTATGCTAGTGACAGGCTCCAAGTAGCTACTGAGAGAGACAGAGAGGGAGGGTGTGTGTGTGTGTGTGTGTGTGTGTGTGTGTGTGTGTGTGTGTGTTCAGGACATCAGAAACTTTCTCTAAATCCTTGAAGAGAGAGGAACATTTCTCCTCCATGCCTCACAACACCAACACTCGACGTCTCAGCTGCGACTCCTCAGAACACTGAAAGCCTTGTTGTCGTGTCAACGTCCAGACCAAAACAGTGGAAAAATCCTACTTGTTTCATCAGGCGAGAATATCCATTCATTCACAATGGGACAAAGCAGTTGTTACAAACCTCCTGCACTGCAGACAAAACACCAATGTCTCTGCACTTGCTTTAAAATAAAAGACAAACACAAATCCAGTTAAATATTTACTGTCCAGTGCAGATTCATGAAACATGTTTTTCCTGTGGTTGTGTACTTTGCCTTTGAACCGCATTTAAGTGTTGGCAGTTCAGTTTAAAAGTCTGGTTATACTTTAGCTCACCCCGAGGTTTCTGCTGTTTTTTTTCCTCAGTGGATGTGAGGGTCTAAGGTCAGAGGATGTTGTCATGATGCTGTGCATAAACTTACCTTACCTTGCCCTTTAGCTGCAGCAACTGTTAATGAATTTATTAGTCTGAAAAAATACATTCACAACTATTTTGGTAATCAATATATTGCTTCAGTCCTTAAAACATAAATACAAAACATTTGCAGGTCCCTGCCTCTCAAGTGAAAGTCAAATTTGCTGGTCCCTTTTTGTTTTTATGATTGTAAACTAAATTGTTGGACTCTTGATTAAGAACAAGCATTTGGACGTTGTAAATTTGTAGTCCAGGAAAAGTGCAGTGTATGCAGTGGCTCATCCTCAAGGGCCAAAATGTAGATTATTATCAGCCTCATCCTTTAACTTATGCTTCCTGTGGTATATTGATGTGTTGATGAAAAGAAGGATCACCGCTGACACGTCTTCGCTTGCATTCAAAAAAGAAGTTTATTAACAAGAAGAAGAACCGTGTACAAAGAATGCCGAATCCTGGAGCATCTCTGGTCAAAAATGAGATCTCTCTCGACTGGCCCAAAACCTTCCCTTTTTATATGCTGGCTTATCTCCAAAACTCCACCTTCTCCGGACAGAGAGAAACCTCCCGAGATCAGATGGTCAAGGACCTTTGTCTTAACTTATTGATCTTTAGGCTTTTTTAGGTTTTTTAGACTTAGCTAAAAACCCCATATCCTGTATCCTATGTCTCTTGTCCATTAGAGAAGACATCCCCCATTTCCTGTATCCCATTAGAAAAGACATCCGAGTCATTAGGTCATCTTGGACCATACCTACATGTATCCCATTAGGTCAGATGACCACTAAGCAGGACATCGATTCACACATTCCTTGACTTCCAGACAAGGCACACATATAAAGAAGAACATGCAATAATTTAAGATATTAAAGCAAAAGCACAGGTGGATAATACACTACATTCCCTTATTCAGAGAGCCTGGGCAGTCTGAACATCAGACTTTTTAAAAGTTTTGATTAAGTCAGGTAGTTCAGAGAGTGAGAAGGGATTGAAAAGGTCTTGGCTCCATGTGAAAACAGCAACCCTCTGTGCAAGCCTTTCAGCTGAATACAGTTTTGTTATGGCTTTGACTAAAGATTGTCACATGATGTATTACAGCCACATTGATTCCAGTCCTCCTGCTTGATTACCATGGTTACTTTAAGTTTTCTTGGGCAAAAGGCCTCTGGAATAGGCCTACCAAAGAACTATTTAGAGCTACAAGAAAAGCAGTGCTTTAACAACAAATGACAGAGGAAAGAAAGAGGTTCTGTTAAATAGGTGATTTCTTTAATAAAAGACATTACAGTCAGTGTGACATTCAGTGATGACCTGGAATGATATTGCTTCAGTATCTTACAGTACAGAACCCAGCCCAGCCAGTGTGTGTTATAATGTTACAATCTGACACTAGTGTGTCATTAAATATAATAATCCACAAGTCTCTTCAGTCTTAGGCTGTTAATCAACATTCAAATCCACTCGAAATGGTTAAAAGAAACTATGTACACACAATCCACAATGGAGTCTAGCACAAATAGATGGACTATACAAGCACCACACAACAGGGATGACTGATGAACACACAGGAGTGAGGGGGGGCGGGGGGCACGCTGAGTATTGGGCATGCAGCAGGAAGGGGCCGAGGCAAGGTAGAGCCAGGTTTGGTGGGCAGAGGAGTGGTTTTGGTCTGGGAGCAGAGCCGTAGATACCGTTTGGCCATGCAGAGACGGAGGCCATCTTTACCCTGTTACATCCAACACTTTGTGCTTCCTTCATTAACCTTTGCCGTCATTTTAAGGACAATTTTGAATTTGAGTTTGCAAATGCACTTAAGCCCAATGCAGTATTCTGGGACTCTGGTTGGCTGCAGACATGCAGTTGTGTATAACATACGTAGATTATATTGCAGGGAAGACTATTGTGGGGAATGGAAAGGTGATTAAATAAGTAGTAGTAATCAATGAAGCAACGACATAGATATTTTTCATATCTATGGGCACATAGCAGGGTGTTTGTGCACGTGTGTGCCCGGGGGGTGGGGGGGGTTGTGTGCGGAGTTCAGGGATCAGTGTCTACTTGAACTGCTTGGGGGGTGCGGGCACCTTGATGTCCTGGCCTTTCTCCAGTCTCTTCTCACACTCGACTAGGTAGTTGACGCCATCAACCACCGTCTGCACCAAGTGGACCTAAGGGAGAAACAAGTTACATTTTAATACAGGATGTGTTAACATATCATGTACAACCATAGACTGTAAAAGTGCACAACACATGAGAATATTTTATGATTCCATCGCCATCTCCTAGCGGCTAGCCTGTACGGAAACTCAAGCTAGCAGCATTACACAGATGCAGGGCTGGATTAATACTTTTCTGTACCGTGGGCAACAAGACTCAAGGGCCCACCCCAAAGCAATAATCACAAAGTCGCTGTCATCATCAAGAGCATATATATTTCTATACTAACAAATCAAGCTTCTGCATGGGTCAGTAAAGAGGGAAGATTAATCGTGATACAATTACCACCGCCATTGCCATATAAGCAGGCAATTACTGTGTAGAAAAGTAAACCATATGTGGCATGCAATGCAAAGTCAAGATCAACAATTTATACTGATGACTACTGACTGACTATTATTTCTTTTTCTATTAATAAATGGGCCTTACTGGCCTCCTTTAAGTATAAAAGGAGGCTGACATGTCTGTTCTGATGATACAAGTCATCGGCCCTGAAATATGTGTTTCTCTTCTATAACACACATTCTACATCTTGGAGGCTTTCTTTTCACGTCTTTCCACATACAGGCTTTCCTTCACCTTTCAAACGAGACACAGGCACAACACCGGAGGGAGAAGGAAAAAGGAAAAAACAAGCGCGTTGCACTGAATAAGCGCTGCTACAGTTCTGCTCAGATCTGTATAGAAAGTAAACACTGGGAGCGGCGTGTCTGGTGGACATGGCCCCATTTGACTGTGTTTTTAACATGATGAAACATGATAATTTTTCTCTGCCCAGGGCCCTGTACGGGTCCCGTGCCCCTGGGCAAGTGCCCCGTTGCCCATATGGTTAATCAGGCCCAGCACAGATGTGAGAGTGGTCCGTCTATTCTTTGCAAAATATCAAGCTTTTACCATTTACTTTAAGGGTACAGACAGAGTCAGTGCCTTCTCCATTATGAAAACTGTCTGTAAGTACAGACACAGAGCAGTCTGCATCGCTGACCTGACAACCACATATAAACACAGGCAGTCTGTCTTCATAACAGAGCTGTGAGCATCAACTAGAGGCCTGTAACCTTCTCAGGGAATGTCTTCTCTAAACTTGAGTCAGAAATCCAGCCCACTCTCCTGGCTCAGTCACAACAATAACATCTGGTGTGTTAGCTGTAGCATTAGCATGGTTGATGCAATGATCTCCAGAACTAACAATCTATTCAGAGACTGTACATGACAGGAACTTAGCTCACAAAAAGCTGTGTGCTGCTGAAATGTTATTGTCCTTCAGCACTTTTATGTCGAACAGTCTGTTCCCTTCTCTCATCCCTCCATCCTGAGAGTGCTCCTCTCCTGAGTGCTCATCAGTCTGGATGATGGAGGACCAAACAGCGCCGCGCAGCCCACACTCTCAAAGAAGTGGAGCATAGAGTTTTAGACGGTGTTCGATCACATTACGAAAATTAAGAATGAGTCTGCACACTATTGAACGCTACATACTGTAGTACAGTCCACCCAGAAGCAGTGAGGCTGGTCTCATGTCATCACCATAATATATGCAACCACACACTCACAATGAAAGAGAACAGCTCCATTGTACTGTGAGTCAGAGCCACAGGCATGACAACACGCCCAAGACATGACAGCAATAACCTCCTCTCCTCTCCTCTCCTCTCCTCTCCTCTCCTCTCCTCTCCTCTCCTCTCCTCTCCTCTCCTCTCCTCTCCTCTCCTCTCCTCTCCTCTCCTCTTCTGTCCTCTCCTCTCTGTGACATAAATAAGTTATTTGCACTAAAAGAAATCCCACTCACACAACATTAATTTGTCAGTACTGTAGTTTCTGTCTGATTAACTTAGTTCTTATTAATAATTAATCATTTTTAAAGGCTGATTCAACTATGATACTATAAATATTCAGTTTGATGAATATTCATTTATTCATGTAAGAGAAAGTGATCAGTGTTCCCACAATGCCCTGCAAGACGACTGTGCACAGGCATGTGGCTAATACAGTAAACACCTCAGGTGAGAAGTCTGGAGGTGTTAAGCTTCTCATCACGGTCACTCAGCTCCCATCTCTGGGTGTTTCTACCCTGATCTCCGTACCTCAGACTGTCCCAGGCGGTCCAGGTTGGAGATGTCGAACACACCGCCCACAGCAGCCGTGTCCACGCCACCTGTTCCTCGCTTCTGCAGACGCAGGTTGTCCAGGATCTTACTGAAGCGGGGATCCTGGGAGGAGGGGAGAGGAATTAATTTATGATCCATCCATCAATCCATCCACCCATCCATGCACATTTAAGTATCAATCTATCCTCTTTTTGTTTCCACTGATGTGTTACCTTGCTCAGCAGGGGCAGTTTGACGTGGACCCCGGCCCTGAGCCCTGTGCCCAGGTTGGAGGGGCAGGTGAGGATGTAGCCGAGCCTCTCATTCCACATGAACTCCCACCCTCTCTCCTGGATCAGACGCTCCACCTTAGAGAAGAACCAGTCCCAACACAGTGAGTGACTGTTTCATTTCGTACTACAATCTCTGTTCTTTGGTACATTTGATTGTCGTGCACTGTTCAATAAGCCGTTATCTTAGATATTCATTTATCAGAGCGGACAGGTAAATAACTGAGAGTTGTCGACTTGATATAAACTTCTCTGGAAGTAGACTGCCCCAAACATTGCCATACAGTAGTGTTTGCACTTTCCCTAATGTGGAACTGGGCGTGCTTGGATAAATAATTTATGTTTGCACAGTGTCTTTGTGCCCCTGACTGCGAGCTTCACTTTCACAACAGGGCAAAGACCTAATGCTTTCAGTCTGTATTAATCCCTTTTAGCTTATTAAATTCTACAGAGACCTGATGGCAGCAGGACGGATATGTCTGCTGCAGCTGCAGCTTCCAGTTTCAAAATAGGTACTGTGTCCAAGGGCAGCGCTGGTCCAGTATGATCCAGTACTTTGGCCCTGATCAGGTACCACACTACAAACACACCACACAAGTGTATGTGTCTATGTTTCCTGTCTTTTTTGGGTAAACAGGGAACATAGAACCTTTTTTCGGGTGAGCAGGGAACATAGGGATGACCCCTTCTTGGCAACTGAATGTGCATGGGGTCTTGATCCTTGCTGGACAAGAGAGTCAGCAACTGTTATGTTTCCAATACAAGGTTATTATACAGTATGCTCTCTGAGCTCTCTGAGTAGTGCTGGGTCTACAGGACAGAGTGGAAGCTCCAGTGAACCACTATGTCCAAGTCTAGAGACAGACTGGCCTTGGGCCTGGCTAGTTAGCATGCTAAAGTCAGTAGAAGAGAAGGAGTAACAGAAAGAAGAGTTGACATTGACATTGCTCTCCATGCAGAACTTGTGTGCCTCTATTAGACTGCTAAGTAAACAGCTGCTGATGCTTATGTTAGCTACGTAGCAACAGCAAAACTTACAAACAGCTCCCACACACACATATACAAACAGTCTTACTTCCTTGAGGCCTCTGCAGAACCTCTCAAAGACCCTCTTCATGTTGCCCCCCTTCTCCATGGAGATGACCCTGGTGTGATCCTCCTCATTGACCCAGATCAGGAACGTCTTCTCGTTGTTGTGCCTGCACACAAAGTTAGAACTTCATTGATCCTTGTGGATTAACATTATGTTGTCCTCTGTATTTTCCCCATCATCACTATCAAGCTGCAAGGTTACAGACTTAGTGCAGCGCCCAGGACAGGAGTAATTTAATCTAATTCACTGAGCTGTAACCTTGAGGATAGAGTTGTTATTCCATTAGTTTCCAGACTTTGTTATGTTTTACCTTATGGACAACTATAATGTGGGTTTGCATGTTCTCCTTGTGGCTACATGGGTTCTCTCCAGGTCCTCCAGCTTCCTCCCACAGTCCACAGACATTCACATTAGGTTGATTGGAAACTCTAAATTGCCTATAGGTGTGAATGTGAGTGGGTGTGTTATTTGTCTCTATATACATGGCCCTGGATTCACTTATTCCAAAAATGAATATATGTATGATACAGTGAACCAATAGCCTATTAGATTATTTTAGGAAGTGTGTAGGTTAAGTTAACAAGAGGAGATAAGTGATGGCTTTCCTCTACTTAGGGAGCCACATGACATTAGTGAAGGCATTAACCATCAGTCACAGAGGATAATGTTGTTTTTGCTGCGGGTCATCGACTGTGCGTCTTGTCAGAGTGATCTGGAAGGCTACACTGTGATTTATGACACCTTAAAGGGATAGTTCACCCAAAATTGAAATTTCACTCATGATCTCCTCCCCCTCATGTGGACTAAGGGCTGAGAGAAGTTTCAGAGTCCTCCGTGGCTTCTCTGAGTTACAGGGGGTCTCGGCATAGTAGTGCAAATGGATACCAACCGTCTTCGTAACAAAAAGACACACCAAAAAACATCCAAATACCTCCATGCTGCTCGTATGTAATGTCCGTCTTGTATTGAACCCCAGAAATGCAAAATTGTCCCGAAAAAGATTAAATAAGTCTATATTTCAAGCTTGTTTTTTTTTTTTTTTTTTTAAATTTGGACGAACCAGGGTCTGTCCTCTTCCCAGTCCGTCCAAATTTGACGAACCGGGAAGAGGAGCTTCGAGAAGCTTCCACTACAAAACAAGCTTGAAATATAGACTTATTTCATTTTTTTCGGGACAATTTCACATTTCGGGGCTTCAATACAAGACGGACATTACATACGAGCAGCATGGAGGTATTTGGATGTTTTTTGGTGTGTCTTTTTGTTACGAAGACAGTTGGTATCCATTTGTAACCGTTATATGGACATGCACTGCTACGCCGAGACCCCCTGTAACTCAGAGAAGCCACGGAGGACTCTGAAACTTCTCCCAGCCCTTAGTCCACATGAGGGTGAGTAGATAATTAGTGAAATTTTGGGTGAACTATCCCTTTAAAGAAAGAAGACACCTTACAAAACAGACCGCAAACTCTGCTGCATGGAAACCTCAACTCCTGAGGAGCGAATTGTCAAAGAATAGAGAAAACAATTGTCCAGATTGATAAATGATTGATTAGTCCAGATATTCATGGTCCTCAGAGGACTGCTGTTAACGGGTAATAAGACATTCACTGGTTCCACACTTAAGCACTTGTTTTGGGGTCAGATTAGTTCCAATGAAATTAAGATCTCATTAGCCTTGAGTATGACAAATGTAGGTTTAGCTAAAAAATCCAAGTACAATGCCCTCACCTAACATGGCCCCCCCTCAGTTTGTTGACATTTTCCAGCAACCTGTTTATTTCTTAATATGATCTGTAAGATTGTAAAGCACACAGACTCCACCAGCCACCACAGAAGCTTTTGGTGCATGCTGACCTCTTTAACATTGTTAGAGAGATTTAATAATGTAATAGATAGGTTGTGGAGGCAGCAGGTTGGCGAGACGGATTGGACCGACGTTGAAAAATGAAAAGAGGGAAGAGGATGAGATAAAGAAAAAAAAGTAGAGCAGCCATGAAAAAGAACATTAGGGAGGAGTGAAACAAAAAAAAAAGTAGGATAGGATGGGACATAATGAGCAAAAAGTGAGAGAAAGTAGAGCATGACAACAGTGGATAGTGAAACAGATGAAATGAAAGATGGGGTGAGAGCCAGAGAAAGAGAAAGCTGCCAGAGGACCTGAAAGAGGAGATGATGGAGGGAAGACGTCAAGGTGAATTATTGAGGAGAGGAGAGGTAGGCTGATAGGACTGGCCCAGGGACAGAGGGGGGGGGGCTGCTGATTGATTTTGACTGGCTGGGAGGGAACATTGTCTGCAAAGGCTGTCAGACGAACTGACGCAACACATGAACGCTCAAAGATCAGGTGGATTTGTTTCATATCTTCTTCACTCGACTGAATACGAAAATGAAAGAATTACACATAGAGAGATCAGCCCAATTTAGGATGGGACGACAACAGTTACCTGATTTTCTGTAATACCACTATTATGTAGTCATTCTATCAATCTTTGTTGTCAACACTGACAATCCCTACTTCCCATGACAAACAGCCAGTCTTTAGGGAGAAAGGAATTCCCTCAAGTCTCTTTAGCATCCTGGTAGAACATCCAACATCACTCTGCTTTGTAAAACACTCACTACAGTCACACACAAATCAGCTGCTAATCAAAATGTATTTAATAAGAAAATTAAAAGTATTTTGAGTTCAACAAGAATCAATACACCATTGCCCTTTAATTTGTACATGCAGCAACATCATAAGGAAATGCAATGTATCTTAGGGTGACCATATTTTGATTTCCAAAAAAGAGGAAACTTGGCTCCACCTAAAGATACTTACAGTAAATTATATTTGAATATATTTACAGTATGCCTTTAATTTAGTTATACAACAAAATGATATCTGTCCAACCAAAGACACTAATTCAGATAGGCATGCTTTATTATGCCTAAGATAATTTCTCTTTAAGTCTCAATGGTACAAAAATAAAATAATAATAAATAAAAAATACCCCAGAATAGAAACAAGTCTGTCAGAAAATCTTAAAATATCAAAATAGTCCCAACCAGGACGGTAAGTGAGTGACTTTTTTCTGTAATTCATCTGTACAGCTACATTAATGCTGCTGCAGGAAAGATTCAGCCATGTTGGTTCCCACTCTACCAGGTGAGCTACCAGACCCGCCCCACACTGCAGCATTTTGGAGGCAGTGCTGCAGTACCGTAGTAACCGTACTATCCTGTACCTGTCAATTTAAGTTCATGCTTAATGGTCCAGTGAAAAACTATGAAAACCAGACGTTTTCACGAATTCATAAAAACAAAACCTAGACAGGAAAGGACGTAGAAAGCGGACATGTCCAGGCAAAAGAGGACATTTAATCACCCTAATATATTTCATCATGCAGATGCTGATGACTCATATAGTATTAACCAGTCCTCTGGTAAAGGCAATAACCTCAACTGTCCTTACTAACTAACTCACATCAGTAACTGTTGTTTGGGGTTTTAGATGCTGATCTAGACACTGAACTAAAAAGCCAAATACGCCAAACAAGATGGAAAATATTTCCAAGAATTTCTCCCAGTAATTCTAACAAATGAGTCCATGCACCCGTCTCAGGAATGTTAAACCCCTGTAATGCTTTTGCATTTATGCTGGACTACCAGCAGAAAAAACAGAGAGGCTGTATACAAATCATTTTTCACTAACTGCACTACTGCAGTGAACTGTTCTATATATATGGATAATATTACAGTGTCTTTACACAAAGCAGTCAACCATTAAAGTTGAACCATCATGTCTTTTTACTTACCATATACCACGTGCATCTGGCCAATCACGAGCCATGCCAGCACACGTCAGGAGGGGGGACACAGGCTTGTCAAACAGGAAGTGATCCTATTGAAAATACAGAGAATCAAGGTTTTTTTTTTTGTTTTTTTACATTCACAGTGCCAACAATGGCTGTGACTGAAGTGGTGAAACCGAGATTGGACAGTATTGTCACAGGGAGACAGAAATGAGGGTGTGTGAGACTTTAGAATTCAGTAATCGGGTCAATCTCTCTCATTGTGGGCAGGAGCTAAATGGCATGGCAGGCCCAGCCCACACCGTCTCTCTTCTCATGTGCTGGATTTTTCTGCTCCTCTTATTCCCTTTTTTCTTCTGCTCAGACATAAGGAAGTAAAGCTGTGACCGCATCCTGGGAAGACCAAGCACTGGTGCAAAAAGAGCTACTTTACCTTGCATGCATCTATTTCTTGTAGAAGTCATCTAATTAGGAATTAAAATCTGTATTTCAGGCATTACTATCACTTTGCATGTTTTTGCTGTTAATGAGTTGCCAGTGATGGGAATAATGGCGTTATAAAATAACAGCGCTACTTTTTTCAGTAACTAGTAATCAAAACTGTTAACTGTTTCCCCGTTATAACGCCGTTACCGTTACTGACAATAAAATGCACAACTACTTTACTCAAGAAGTCCCGTCACAAAATAATAATAACACCCGTAAAGTGTACGTTATGTAGTCTACACATTTTTTTCAGTCCATCAACTAGTTGGAAAAAAGCCGTTTATCTGGAACAAACCAATTCAAAAACTGAGTGAGTTGGTTAGCTCCAGATAAACAGGAGGTTAGCGGAGGTAAGTCCAAGTAATTTAACATATTTGAGCATTTTATAAAAAAAAGTAATTCAATAGTTACTTTTCTTGGTAATTAGTGACTTTTATAATGTAGTAATTCAGTTACTCAATCATGTCTTTTTTGGGGAAAGTAACTAGTAAGTATAACTAATTAAAAGTAACTTGGCCAACACTGTGTGTTCCTCAGCTGTTCTGCAGGTCACTGACAGTTCACCTACAACCTGCTCCTGCTGTCACTGGATCAAAATCACTTCAAACCTGATGTCATTTTGCTTTAATAAAATATAGGAAAGCTAAATGTTTAACTAAATTGTTGTTCCCCAAAACGGTTGTGTTGATGAAAAGAGAGAAAAAAGTTGTCATATGAATATCCAACATACAGCGACATCCCCGCATCACTCACATCGATGAGCTGCTGCTGCTCCTTGTCTGTCATCTGGGTGAGACTGAAGTATTTCCCGGTGAGGTCGCCCTTCAGGCCGGCGAGGGCGTCCACCACCACCCTCTCCACCTCCCTGCGCTCGGCCCGGGTGCAGGCGGGGGGCAGGCTCAGCCCCCGGATGCTGCGCCCCGTCCTCACCCTGGAGGACAGCACGTAGCGCTCATCGAACTGGCCCGAATGGAGCTAGAGCAAACAAGTATATGATGCATGAGTGAGTGAGTGATCCTGACAGGAGCGTTGGTTGTGAAGCTGTGGGAGGACGACGAGCTCCTCTGGTTGAGTCACGTCGGTCTGACAATGTAGCTCAATAAAACAGAGCGAAGCAGCTCAGTGCTGTCTGTGACCGGTACCTTGCTGGAGTCCAGGTCAGTCGGGTGTTTCATGACGCTGGGGTCATAACCATTGTGCCTCTCTTTGATGATGGGGTCCAGTAGGTCTGCGAATACCTGACACACACACACACACATGTTAAGAAGACAGAAATTATACAAAAAAACAAAACAAAACCCAAACACTTAAATAAGTTAAAGATACTTTATTAATCCTTTGCAGGAAATTACAATGTTACCAGCAGCAGAAGACAACACAAGACCACAAGCACGCATCATCATGCACAAAAAATAACAATAATACAATAACAACAATATTGCACAACCCGTTACAAACTTATGTCAGAGAATAAGAGCAGCAAAGTCTAAAATGCTATTTAAAAAGAAGTAAAAGTGGCAAAGTCTAAGATAAGATTGCATTACATTAATGCATAAAATGCATTAATACTTGGATGTTTGTGGATCACAAGCAGGGCCGTTGTATAGGGGAGAAAGGTGATGATAATTCTAGGGGCCCAGCGCCCAGTAGGGCCCACAAAAACCCCAGTAGTCTAATCTTTGTAGCCTAGAAATCTATCTGCACCCTAGCAGCAGCAGGTGGGTCTAGAAACGAGCCATAGGAACTTTTTGAGTCTCCAACACCGTTTGTGTTGACCAATCACAGCGCTCTATCTGTTTAGAGAGTCGTTGGGCGGGCTTAACGCGATGGCGACATACATTTTAATTGGCTTGTCAGGCTAACGTCATCCTGCTCTTTGCTCTGATTGGTCGTAGCGCTACCCTATTGGTGCAGAGGCAGTTTGAAAGACAGCCTTCATCCCGCCCCCTGGACTGAGCCGAGGTCTACCGGCCGTTGCCAGACTAGACATTTTAATGATATAGTCTAGGCTATAATCTTTGTTCACTATGACTGAATTATTCTGCATAAGAATAATACTAATAATTATAATATAAGATAATACTCATAGTAATGCTGCATTAGCATCAAAACAAAGTATAGGCTAAATAAAAAATGATAAGTTAATAGTCTAAGAGTGGAAAAGTCGTATTCTTTCAGGGGGGCCAGAATTCCTAGCAACGGCCCTGATCACAAGACTGTACCAAACCAAATCAGAGCAATTATTATTGATCACATTTTGTCACATAAGACAAACTCAAACTAGAGATTACACTGACTTCTATTTCTATTCAAAGGTGACGCTTTACACAGGGTTTTATTTTAGGTGGAGCGTTATTGATCAGGCAGATGCCTCCTCTCTTTACTTAGCTCAGTGTTTGTCTCAAGGGCATTTTAGTGAGACATTTACAGGCACTGTGACTTTGACACTAAGCTTTAATCTAACTTTTCTACAGGCTGCATCTGATAAACAGTGAATCAAAGTGTAAAACATAAAACACTTTTGTTTTTATTGTGTGCTTTTTATACTTTGCTTTTAACTTTGTAGCACTTTGAGATCTTTTTTGATGAAAAGTGCATTAGACATAAAAAATATCATCATTATTATTATTAAAATCATCTCCTAATCTGCATATTTTATTTGGTATAGTACATAGCAGATTAGTAAAGCAATTCATAAGTAAGTTGTCAGCACTTGTGGGACTGATTTGCATCAACTTTCAATGTTGTATTTACTTCTACAGAAAAGCAATAAGTTAACTATCTAATTCTGACAAAAAAGGCCTGTTATGTGGAATTGGTGTTAATAATGACAGCCCATTAGAAATGGCTGTGACATTCATGTCCATGAGTGTGATGATGAATCTTATTGCTGCTCTACGGACTGGTGGTGCCTCTCTCACTGTACAGCTACAGTATGAATCTGTACACTTTCAAGTTGCATAATCACAGCTCTATTTACACACCGTGTGACCACACCCGGTTCTTCTGTCAACCCACCAACACCGCTCTACAAAAACTACAACGAAAAATACACCCACAGATGTCAACAGCAGGGAATCAGGATGAATCAGGATGAATCACACAGTATGTTGCATTACATTTCAGAGATACTGCACAAAAAATTTGATATCAGCCAAATTAACGAGCTGTAAAGATACTGTATTTCTACACGACCACAGACTTTTACTCATCTGTTTTCTTAAGACTTATCTGTAATGTACCTAACTGGTATGCATTTAGGAGTGAGGGAGCTTTTGACACACCTTTCAGCAAGTCTTCACTTGCATGTGCAATCTCAAACTCATAATTAAAGCCGCAAGCGGCGATGATCGGCCCTCGCTCGACCCATGCGACCGCGGGGGCCTGAGGCGTGTGGGGGCCGTGGCGCGAAGCGAGAATGGCGAAAAAGCGCTGCGGGAGCGGAAAAACGCAACGTGCGGTTCGTCCACTAGGTGGCGCTACGAAGCCAGAAGCGGGTAGCGGCGTTTAGGAGCTGACCGGGATCAAGCCCCTGACGTTTGATGTGAATCGGACAATGTAAATGTAAAACAGGTCACTTCCTGTTACCACCAGGGGGCGCATTTGTATGAATCCAGATGTGGGTAGGTGTGATCAGGGGCTGACCAGGATCACACATGTCAGGTTTGAAGTTAATCGGACAATGTAAATGTAAAACAGGTCACTTCCTGTTACCACCAGGGGGCGCATTTGTATGAACCCAGATGTGGGTAGGTGTGTTTAGGGGCAGTGGCTCATCAAATATGTAAAATTTGAAGTCGATCGGACAAGTTAAGTGTAAACCAGGTCACTTCCTGTTACCACCGGGGGGCGCATTGAGTAAAGTGGGCGTGCCATTCAGCGGAACGTTCAGGGTGGAGCCATCATCATCTTCAGCAAGTTTGAAGCTGATAGGATGAAGTATGTGGGCGTTAGAGCTGTTAGAAGGTGAAATGGCGAGGAAACATGAAGTCGCCAAAAATTGGCAAGGCCGCAGAAGCCACGCCCTTTGACGTAGAGACCTATGGAGCACAAGGTTGGATCAGCATGGCATCTCGATAACCTGTAGGCAATTTGAAGTAGATCGGGCGAAATTAGTGGGAGGAGTTAAAGATTTTAATGTAAAAAATGGTCACTTCCTGTTACCACCGGGGGGCGCTTTGAGTAAAGTGAGATATTGATATATCGGGCGAATCAGTGACTCACCCCCATAATTTCCTTCAAGTTTGAAGTTGATAGGATAAAGCATGTGGGCGTGACAGCCAACCGAATGTTGGTGGCGATCAGGCCTATGTTTGGCGCCCATTGGAAGCCACGCCCTTTGACGTATTGACCTACGGAGCACATGCTGTACTCAGCTAGGTCTGAAGATGTTGTCTATCAAATTTGGAGCGTGTCGTGCGAACCGTTTCGGACGAGTTAATTTGGCGCCAAAAACGACCAATTCAAAATGGCCGACTTCCTGTTGACATTTCACCATGACATTAAGAGGCTTTTTTGTATATCTGGGTATGGTACATATGTGTACCGAATTTTGTAGGTCTACGCCAAAGTAAGCAAAATTGTCTATGGGACTTTTCAAAATTTGTAGGGGGCGCTATTTCGCCATGTCGCGTCGGACATGTGCGACCACCACATATATCGAATTTCGGATCAGGCCGGACGTCCGGGCAAAAGTTCACGCATTTTCGAAGTCGGGAAAGGGGCCAAATTGGGGCATTTAGGTGACGGAATAATAAGAATAAAAAACAGCGCGATTTCAATAGGCCTTCGCCGGGCGAGTGCTACTCGCCGCTCGGGCCTAATTACAGAATCTTTATGGCCTAAATGAAGCAGGCAATTAAAAGAAGTAGAGAGAGTTAGATCCTCTCTATACATAGATAAAGAAAAATCCCAAAAGAGGTGTCCTAGCCTAAAACTCCCTCACCCTCTCTTAAGCTGTAAGACTCCTCCCTTCTTCTGGTACAGGTCATGCAGTTTGGTTACTAAATCCCTCTGAGTCACAGTAAGTGTTGAAAAAATATTTCCCAATAATTTCTGATGATTCAAAGGCTATCTATCTATGTCGCAATACAAAGTTGGGGTTTGACCTGAATGTCAACGGAAATTTCTTCAGCAAATATATACTGTATACTTTCTGCTAAGCACTACAAATTGGCCAATTGCCATGATCCCTATAGTCTTAGGAGTAGGTTCATTACCTTTAATTGTCGGTGCAAGCTGTTTTTAGATCGGCGGGGCAGAGACGTGAGCTCTGCACGGCGCACGGTATTTCCACCTTTCCCTCATCAAACTCATCAAATACACAATCCAACAACTCCAAAACGCTCTCGTGGACAAGTTGTGACCTGCACATTCACCACGCTATGAGATAATAATGGAACGTTACAAGCCGAGTCTGATGATAGATAATCATGACGTTACAAGACAGAGACAGAACAGAACTACATCCCAGACACGGCTGCTGGAGAGAGTGACTTCAAAAACGCAAGTAGTTCATAATATTTGATATAATTTATACATTATTATCTCATAGTGTGGTGAATGTGCAGGTCACAACTTGTCCACTAGAGCGTTTTGGAGTTGTTCGATTGTGTATTTAGTTAGATGAAGGAAACGTGTAAATACCATGAGCCTCCGTTGCGTTAGCTGAGCAGCTCCCGGCTCTGCCCCGCCGATCTAAAAACATCTTGCACCGATAATTAAAAGTAATTAACCTACTCCTAAAACTATAGGGATTATGGCAATGGGCGAATTTGCCAAAATGTTTAAAAAAAATCCCCTTAAGTGTCTTTCAAGTTGTATCAGAGATGTGCCAGCAGCTTATTTTCATCTGCACTGAGTTGAGCTCTCATGTGTCCATTAGCATGTCTGACCTCATATGACTCCTCGTCTCCCGCCACCATGCCGACGGTCTTGATGAAGGGGTGCCCCGGGTTGTCCACGCCCGTCTGAATGGCCGCGTCCAGTGTGTAACCATTGGGAGTGGCCTTATCGCACAGCTTGGCATAGATGGCAGGTGTCAGGTTGCTGGCCATGCAGTTGTTGTGTTTGCGCAGATCAGGGTACTCCGCACTGTGCAAATACAAATGCAAGATAGAATAGAATAGAATGCTGCTGCATTGATCTTTGAGAGAGAAAACACGATCTTATCTGCGTGTGTGGCTGCAGCTGAACTGTGGAGCTGTGCCCTCCACACAGTGACTCAGTCAAGGACACTTCAGCATGGCACGTACACAGGTAACTGGAGATTCAAACCTGCGGCCCTCTGGGTATGAAACACCCCACTGCAAAAGTTGTCTTCTGATTTAGACGGAGTGGGACACACAGGGACATCGGTCTCTGGCACTGTGACAGATAATAACAACCGGTGCTGCTAAGGCGTACCTACATTGTATGATCTTTCACAGTAGCCACGACTCTTAGACCAATGGGCTCTATGCACAGCTCCACTACTTCCTCAACTCAAGGCTGCTCCTTTGTTTCCTGTCTTACATTATTGGACCAACTGATTAATCCAGGTGTGTCTGGCCAGTGTGACTACTCAGACACACCTGGATTAATCAGTTTGTCCAATAATGTAAGACAGGAAATAAAGGAGCAGCCTTGAGTTGAGGAAGTAGTGGAGCTGTGCATACTGTAGAGCCCATTGAACAACTTTACAAAAGAGCCCTTAAGGTACTTGACAAAAGAACACATTCGTATCATCACTGCAACATGCTGGTAAAATATAATTTTTTTAGTTTCGACAATCTTAAGTATTTTAAACATGTATATGTGATCTATAAATCTCTACACAGCCTGTACCCACCGCCCCTGGAAGAGAATATAAAAAAAACATCCAGATAGGAGTATAGGGACCAGAGAGCTACCACAAGAGGGGACTGTGAGGTACAATTTAGACGCACAACTTTTTCTCAAAACGTGTTATCAATCCAAGGATGTTTAGAATGGAACAAGCTACCCATTCATATTAAAGAGTGTCAGATTTTTAGGACTTTTAAAGCACAACTTACAGACTGGATATTAGACAAACAAACTTGTAAGCACCTGTAATCATGCTTAATCTGGGTCTTTCTTGAGTGTGTCTATGGCCGGTGCGTGTGCAGTAGTGTAGCTATGTAGTTATTATGTGTGAATGTCTATGGCTGGTACATGTACAATAATGTAGTCAGGGTGCAATCATGTAACCATGCTCTTCACTCACAGATCAGTAACCAGTCTCTCCTGTTTTAATGGTATGGCTAGTCAGTGCACACTGAAGCCATAATCAACATGGAAATATTTTTGAAATGTTAAAAGCTGCATAAATTACTACCAATGGAAAAAGATCTGTGTTGTTTTAGTACAATAATGCTGTCGAATTAACTAATGACTGCTCCACCTGTGTCTCCAGATGAATTATTGAGGCTTCTATGCAGCCTGGTGTAGAGAAACAAGAAGGGAGCTGCTGTTGGAGACTGGCTTTAATCCAAGCTATAGACTTGGGATATCAAAAGACTAGAAGTGCAGAGGCAGCACATACTGTACGTCGCAGCTTCCTGCTGTCTATCATAAGGAAGACTATGACATTTGGATACATTCGCTGTATGACAGTATGTGCAGAGACAGCACATATAGGCTAAACCTGTTGGTCATGAATGGGCCGTGATGAAAGTCTGTTTTTCTTTCCATCACTGCACAGAGCAACTTGGCTTCTTGTCTTATTTCCATCTTCCTTTGTCTTAACAGAACAAGCTCCACAACTCACAACCAGGAATTTTATCAGTCTGCAGAGTTTTCCTATTCTGTTCCTGTATTAGATAACACCAGTAGAGGGATGACAGGATTTAGTCATGTCCACAACCTGCCTGTTCATGTTTCTGAGGACAGATGTGATAAAGGAACAGTGGATGGATGTGTGAGCTGTGTGGTTAAGGTGGAGGTGGACTGCTGCACAGGGAGATCCAGTCACGATGGTGCTCCAACAGCTAATCTGTTGGCCCAAACCAGTGGTGGAGATTCTTATACGTACTCTAACAAGGTTGTATTTCTTCTAAGTAATTACCTTTTCTACTTCTGTATATTTGATTGTAAATATTTTGCGTTTTTACTTTTATTTGGATGCAGGAAATAGATTACTTCCACACGGTGGTATGTTTACTTTCACGTTAAGATCCTAAAATTCTGAATACCTTTCCCCCCACTGCCACTAAAGCTCATAACATGTGTGTGCTTTTATACCCCGGTTTATACAGTAGAGCACAGTTACAGGTCACTCTCAACCTTTTTTCATCGAGTCCAATTCTTTGCAGCTTTATCTTTATCACATCACGTCACACTAGTTGTAATGATTAACAGCATAAAGTTGGGTGTGTTTCCTCTGCTCATATCCAAAGTGTCTGATAAGGAACAGACATCGGTGGCTCAGGTGCTTGATACACATTACACAGTAATCCATAAACCAAGGTCAATGCCTGCATGGTAAGAAAGCAACAGCAGAGTAATAGATTACTCTCTATGTAAAGACTGACTCTGTAGATGCTCCTTTGATGTAGGCTATTATGTAAGAATGTGGAGCAGGGATTTATAGTGAGCAGCAGATAAGGTTACTGATCTGTAGTCTATAGGGTTTTATAATGCGTGTAGGCGTGTCGGGGGACACGTACGCATCCCTCCTCTCCTCTCCTCAGCCTCTCTCTGCCTCCACATCACACACAGCCTCACATGTAGAGTAAACCACCGCAGGTCAGCGCGCAAAACCAACCTGTTCTCTACAGGGACATGAAACACCACATGCAACTCTGATTTTTGTAGATCAAACCTAACATTTGCATAATGATGCATTTATGACCCTGTGTCTCAGCGGCAGGTTGGGTGTAGAGCCACCTATGATTGGCTGTAGCCTCCTATATGGGTGATCTCTATGGTATGTGACATGAATACTATAATGAGATGCACATTATGTGATGTAAA
This sequence comes from Trachurus japonicus, assembly GCF_045865225.1. Taxonomy (NCBI): domain Eukaryota; kingdom Metazoa; phylum Chordata; class Actinopteri; order Carangiformes; family Carangidae; genus Trachurus; species Trachurus japonicus. Next base: position 5,823,756 of record NC_140912.1, on the reverse strand, counting down.
ACATGAAAGTGGATAAATGTCAATTTTCAAATAATAAGCCTGCAAGGTCAGACTGATGTTTCACAGCCCGACTCTTTGGAGATGGGATGGATCCAACTGTGACACTTTCATCAATTAGGATGAATTGATGAACGGGTGTAATGATGCAGTGTTGCTGAAGCCGCAAGTAACGGACGCACAGGCCGGCGGGGGGACAGGGGACAGGGGACCGGGGACCCTACCTGGCGGGGTAGCTCCTGCGGACCGGCACTCCGGCGCTGACATGGTCCCGGTGGAGCAGCAGTCCGGCCGTGACCGAGCCGCCCAGCACCGACAGGATGCCGATGTTCCGTTTGGAGGACAAAACCCTGGAGAAGCTGCTCGCCATCTTTGCTTGTCTCGTCTCGATGTGTCACACACACTCACACACTCACACACACACCTTGTTTTCCACGACCGCGCCGGTGATGAAGTGGCTCTGATGGAATGAGATCAGGGAGACAGACTGATTTAAATGAAGCGCTGTCAAGAGCAGGGGAAGATGCTGAGACCAGACCGGATATTCACTCCTCGCTTCAAAATAAAAGCACATGCTTAATAACACAGAGCCCCTGAGGAGTTAATGAGGGGCAAATAACTGTAGCTACATGTTTTGCTGATGTTGGATGTGAAAAGAAGCAAATACCATTCCAAGCATTGAATTGTTTTTGTTTTTTAATGCTTGCTATTGCTTGTGCTTTAAAAAAAAAAAAAATCTATGATTGCCATTGCATGTCCTGTTTCTTAATGCCTGCTATTGTTTTCGTTATATGCCATCGCTCTATGTGCTATTTACATGTTTTTAGCTGCATTTTTTTCCCTGTCTGCATCTCAATGTGGTGTTATGTGTCACCTGTAATTATGAGCTGTTGCCATACCTACACGTCCTATTTGTTATTATGAGCTTTTATAAGCCTAAATCCATAAATTGTATTTTAATGCATTACGTAATTGTTGCCCTTGTTGGTGTTTAGGTTGCCTGTAACATCTGGACAGGGACAATGGATGAAAATTAGCCCGACTGGCGAACTCTGGCTCACTTTTTTTTTTTAAATGCTGTGTTGCATTGTCCCTGTTAAATAAAACAATAAATAAATCAATACACAAATAAAATAAAAACAAACAATTTCTAACAAACAAACCCTAAATGCAATGAAAAAAATGAATGCAAATAGAATAACTCTTAACTTGATTCTTTCCTGTGCTGTTGACAGCCACACAAGCACAAAGCAGCTCAAGCATTTCTACAAATATTAAGCCAGGATTTACCTGAAAAATCCTTCTTGTGAAGCAAAGTGATCTTTGATGGAAAGTGCTCTATAAATAAAATTATTATTATTATTTAAATGGAGATAACTTGTGTGTACCACAGGTGTGACTGGTCATAGGTCAGTGACACCTGCGTCTTTAGGGTCTAACTGCTGGTTAACTGAATATCTCGGTACAGTAAGATCAAGGTCACACAGGCCTGTGGCACCAACAACATGACCTCGGTGTTAGCAAACAAACTGACCAGCATAGTGTCCACATGCACCTCGGCCAGCAGAAATACTGAAATAGTGTTTACACTTTAATGCATCAATAGCCTAACAATAAAATAACAGTAACAACAGTACTAATAAATAAGCCATTACTAAATAAGTAACATTAATAATATATATATTTTTTAAATTCATAGTTTAGGTACCGTTTGGCTACATAGCTACATGATATTTTACACTGCAGTGTAATAATCATGCATCTAGAAAACACACAATTATTTGTAAAGCATTAGTTGATCAAATGTGTTCCTTATACTACGGGCTTTTATTGTGAAATTTGTTTTGTAAAAGGAAGTGATGTTTGTGACTTTGGCCAACTTGACCGTGGTGGAGTGTGTGTGTGTGTGTGTGTGTGTGTGTGTGTGGTGTGAATACTGAAGGGCACGGCTGAGCAGGTCTGCAGCATTGACAGACTTCACATCACATGGAGCAAAGACACTGACTTACTCTCCTGTCCCACACACACATAAACACACACACTCTCTTTTCAAACTAAGAGCCGGACAGATCCAGCTTTTATTGCTTCATGCTTTCTTCCGCATTAAGATTTATCACAAGGTTATTAAAGTCATTCTTCCCATAAAAAAAAACTGCTGCTACTTCCTCGTTGCGTCACGACTGGCTTGACTTCACTTAAGGGAGAATTAGATCAGTAATAGTAACATAAAGCTGGTTCACTGTGACAACTATGTTTAGAGAAGCATTTTTTCCTTTTTCTTTTATTTCACAGATATCAAGCTAACATTAATTTCTATTACACTTGATGAAGTATGGGGCCCATTCCTGGCTCAATTTCTGGATATGAAAGAATGACACTACCTACTTCTGAATAACTTTTTATTTGGTTCAAATACAGGATGTGTACATGTAGATTTCCTTGGGTGTTGTGTTTTTGATTTGTGATGTATGTTTTGTGTTGTAGGTCTGGCTTGATTTTCTAATTGGTTGCTGGACTGCAGACTCCTTTATATTTAATTTTCTTGTTTGTAAAGAAGACTGGGCAGATACTGAAAAAGGACACAATGCATGTTATTCTTATTCATGTAACTGTAATAATGTATTTGTCTAAACAAAACATAAAACAAAAAAATCTATTACAACTTTATGTTCTGAATTTACTGTAAAACTAGGCCAGGTGTTACTATGTAACTATGTTCAAACAGAAGTTTACATGATTTCTGTTATGATCCTTTATAATAAACAAGTTGAAGCATGATGCTGCACTGGCTCTTGACCACGGAAATACGTAAATGTTAGAATGCACTTTTTATCATTTGATCCCGGTTTTAATAAACGGATAAATCTGTGTATATTTCATCAGGTGCACATATCGACTTAGACAATGTAGTTTTTCCATTAAAATCTGACCTGGTCAGTTTCCCTTGTCTGGTGTTCAGATCAGACAGAGGCCACAGTGTTTTATATTCAGGGCCTGAGCTCCTTACAGTGGGATAATTCACTAATCTGTGGATTATACAGGAAATAGTGGTCATACAGTGTTCAGATTAGTTCACATTGTAGTTCTGCAGATACAATGTATTTCAAACAAAGAAAATGTTAGACAAAAGTAATGTTACGGCAAAAAAAACGTCTCTGGTAAAGTTGTCATGTGACATTTGTTTAACTGAAACAGATGAATCAGAGCTTAATTTAAATAATGGCAATAAACACTGGACACTACATTTATTCCAGTTCAACTCATTTACTGATAGCAATGTCTGTCTGTGAGTTGTGAAATAACTTCTGCTGACTGTAATCAAGGTGTGGCATTTGATTATAGGTCACCTGCCTATGCACAGTAGTTTCAGTGTAGTCAGATCAACTTCCAGAAACAGGAAAAATTATGTCAATGTAGAGAACTAAATAGTGAGCTCAGTGTTTAAATGAAAAAACACATTTCGACTCTATTCCTTGAAGGCTGCTGTCCATTAAAAGGCCTGAATGAAATGTCACAATATCAACTGAATGAAAAAGCATCCAAAAATGCACGGGTATAAATGACTGGCTCCATTGTATCCTCATATCATAGTAAGGCAGGAAGGCACATGTTCAGTGCCAGGACCCTGAAACCAAATAAGCTAAATGCAATTCAGCTATAATTAAATGATTTGTCTTTTTTTCTATCCCTTATATTAAATGTCTTTCATGAGAAAAGGCCTGTGTTGTCCATGTGGTTTCCAGTGGCACTTTATACTAAAATGAGAAGCTCTTATTCCTTCCAGGGGGAAAGTTGGGAAAGAACACGGCAGAGATGACAGGCACATCACCTTATCTGACTTTACAGCTAACTGGTGCCTGGCGCCAAAATAATCTGTTCAATTATGAACATGGATATACAAATAATTAACAACCCAAACAGTTTTGATGAAAAAAACAAAGATGATGTATGTCAGATGATAATCAGTGTACCGGTAATTAAATCCGGGAAAATATTGACCCCGATTAAACTCCAGTGGGTGACAATAAAGTGATGCTTTTATAGTTTGATAGAACTGACCTTTAGACAGGTGGGTTATTACAAAATAAAAGCACCAGACTTCCTTTTACTTGCTGGCAGTAGATCAGTCAGAGCCTGCACAGCAGTCGACCATACACCAGATTATTACTGTAGGGATTTACAGTCGTTTTGCTTTACCAAGTTACTCAAAATAAAACATCTTCAATAACTTCATTAAGAAAATGGATATTTATTTACATAAAACTTTGGCAACATAACATATTTACAACATGAAAGCTTCCCTTTTACTTAAAATACATTTTATGACCAGACCAAAAATACTAATAAATACACATGAAGAATACTTCTTTCAACAGATTTAGGCTGACTTGATTGTAAAACGGCTAATTAAAATTTTTGTAAAATAATGTTGACATACACAATAATGTTCCAAGGTTTTAGCTTCAATAGACCCATGCAAGAAACATGGCAAACTTGGAATGACTAAAGTCGTTAGTAGGAAACATCAAGGCCAATTTTAAACTTCTTAGCACAACAGCATGGCTTCTCAACCTCCTTGTGATGTTTAAAAGTCTAACCCTGATTAAAACAAAGGCCACGGCTCAGAACAGAAAATGTCACAGTCAAAAGTGTTGGAGGAAAAGAGTGAAAGGGACATTCATTCATCTCCAAAGCCTTTTAAATGGTGCATGAAAGACATCTTTCAGATCTGCCATCAAAGGCAAAATATGATAAAGAAAAGCTCACAGCTTCGGAGTAAAACAGAATGGACGATCCCAACACTGATGTTGATCAGTGAATCAGTCTCTTCCTGCTGTAGGTCTTCCCTGTGTTTGAGCGTCTCATGGGCTGGCTGTAAGGTGAGACGTTCACTCCGTCGGCGTCTCTCCTCCTTCCAGATGCAACCTCATCTACAGATTTAGAAAATATGGACAGTTAGTGGAGGGCAATGACAAATAGTGTGATCAGCTGGTTTAAATGCCCCATCGGTGTTCTGGGACGACTTTAGGAACCTAGCTGCAGTCACACTGAATAAGTAAAGGGTCTTCCCCAAAACAATGTTGGCAGCACATCATGTGCAACATACTAGTAAATACTAAACAACAGAGTTTATTAAATAGTGTGATGAGGTCTTATACAAATAGTGTTTGAAAAATACAGTGTTCTGCTATACTTAGGTAATTACAGATATTCCTGACTCTTTGATATTATCTTATTATTACTTATGGCAGATAAGACTACACAAACATAAACGTTGTAAAGTGTATATGATATATAAGGATATCCACTGGTCCATGGATTATTTTCTTGCTGGCTTTGTTGAAAACAAATGCACATGGCCGAGAGGAGGGTTAGCAAAACAGAGGAAAGAGTCTGGTCATTTTTTCTCTGTTTTGGTTGCTTTTTTTCTCTACGGAGCTCCCCCTGCATTTTGTGCACATTTTCACTGTCATTAAATCTCACAGCTAACCCTGTCTATGTGTATTTGTTTTCCATTAAGCCAGTACAGTGAGAAAGCAATCTGTGGAGCGATGTCTACTGAGGTGGGTAAAGTTAAAGCAGATAGCAGCGGCACGGCCGTTTCGGCTAATGCTGTGTTCAAGGCAGGCTTTTGAAACCGTAAGTTACAGCTTCAAGTCACAACTACGACTTGGTAGCGTTCCAGGTAACCCGTAGCTCGTGTTTTTACCGTCCTGTTGTCTGTGAAAGTTCCCTATAACGGCCACTCGTAACTTCCGACCCGTGAACTCGTACCAGATCGAACTGGTATGACTTCACAGGAAGGAAAAACACAAAGTACGAGTTTCCTTGAACGCACCATGAGTTAGCAGCCCCCGCCCTTGTCAGGCATCAATTGGTCCTCGTGCTACGTCACCACATTCACGCGCATCCCTTGGCTGCACACACAGCCCTTCATGCCGTTCTCTCCCCTCATTGGATAACACTTGTATCCCACAAGGAAAATTTTCTCCTCGGGTTACAGCAGAGCAGAGTGACGGAGAGACTCGTGTTTAGGCTGAAATACTTCATGTAAGTGATTGCTGACGGAAAATAGGACTATTTAGGACTTATATTAACAAAAACATTCCACTGATATCTGCTTTAACAAGAGATTATGGATTCGGGACGTGTTTGTGTAATAGTGCCGTAAAGCAGCCCATGTTTCTCGAGAGATGAGATTTAGGACACCGGGTTGGAGGCGCTGATCTTACAAGGTTGGTTTTTGGCAAAGAGAGCCCAGGTGGAAGGCAGAGAGCCTCCATTCATCCCATAACATGTCATTTAACCATCACAGTTACTCCATAACTGTTTAAATAAGGTAAAGATCTTGCACAGTGCCCCTTTAAATTCTGATATTGGAAAAGACATACAACTCCATTAGAGTTCCCAATCCTAGATTTTATATGATGGATATATTTGTTTACATCTGGATAATGGATTGTGTCCAGTTGGCACAAATAAAGAGATAAATAATAGTCCATTATACCTTTGAAATCTGGAGTTCTCTTCCTGGCAGAGCCTTTGAATAACAAAGGAGAGTGAGTGAGGGCCAAAATCCCACTCGCTGTCACTGGCTTTGTCGCTTTTGAGCTGGGTGTTGTCGCTACTGAAAAATGCAGATAAAAGCCGTTAAAAGGAGGAGGTTTTATTCTGTGAATTCATTTTTTTAAATCCCAAGGTACTATATATACACTTTCAAATGGATCTTCATCTTAAATCCAAATTAATCCAACATTTGATGAATCAACTAAATGATTAAAAATTGATATTAAATTTCTGTCACTCTGAAATCAGAATGAGATTCAGAAAAGTTCTTGTGACAGAAAATGTCCTTCGATGAAGCAAAGTTAGCAAAACATACAGTATACGGGTCATATCTTTACGTTTGTGACCATTCTGTGCTCGTCTCTTAAAGCGCACAAAATAGTTGGTCTGAATATGGAATTAATTTTACTTTAATAAGGAAAATATCTTAGTTGAGAGAGGAGTACTTACTTGACTTGACATCTCCATGTGCAGCAGTCCAGAGGATTTCTTCTTCAGCCGTCTGACTCTCAGTGCAGTCGGTCCGCTCACTCAGTCTCTCCATCCAGTCTTCCAGAGGACACAGTGGAGAGGCACCTGGAGGCGACTTGTTTGTGGTCAAGGATGATGGGACAGTTTTGTTGTTGGAGGGCTCATCAATGTCCTCGATGTCCTGTAGTCTGCTAACTCCAAGTTCAGCTTCTTCCAGCATCTCCTCCAGCAGTGGCTCCCCCCTCAGGATGCGATCTTTACCTCCAACCACTCCAGCCTGAGCTCTCTTCCTGCGAGGCCAGCTGCTGAAGTTGTCTGGAGTTGCCTTCCCCACACTCTGTGGTGAAGGGGTCAGGGGAATGATCTCTGCAACGGCTTTTGGAGACATTGTTCCCCCTGGATGGCGTGTAGGAGTGTAGGACTGGCAGATGTAAGTCTGGACACTTCCACCTTTTCCAGGTGTGCTCTTAGCCGGGGTTACTACGTGAGTGCAGACGGACGGCGAGACACATCCGGGATCTCTGTGTTTAGAGAACAGAGCCAGAGGGCTTTCCAACTGAGAGGGTTTCCCACCAACCACAGAGCTCTGAGCACCAGATCGAGGGCCTCCGCCTGAGGCCAAGTCGCCTGCATTCATGGAATCTGTGCGTTTAAATTTGAGCTTGGGAAGGCCTGATGTTTGCATTTCCATCTCTACTTGGTAAGTTGAGTTTGGGGTACTTGGGTCCTTTTGTCTGCTCAGTCTCGTGGGGCCTCTAGGGGTTGAAAACCGTGGGGACTCATTTCCGTAGCCCAAACGAGCAGCGGCCTCCCTCTGCTGGCGGTCGGGGGTCTGCCTGAAGCCGTAGCTTCGCCCTGGTGTACCGTGGTGCAGCAGCCGTGGTTTAGGAGAGGCTGTGCTCAACAGAAGGTCCTCGCCAGACTGGGAAGGCTTTCGGGAAAAGCTAATGTTCATCTTGAGACCACCGCTAAACTGGGTCTTCACAACTTCTGCATCAACAATGTCCATGCTATCGTCGTCTGTGGTGGCAGAGTTCAAATGTGAAGAGTCAAATTGCTGCGAGTCTGTATGGGAACTAGAGTCGGTTTCAGAGGACTGGGAAGATTCAGGCTTTACCGCCGCCGTTGTATCTGACTGATCGTTCTTATCCACAAGGTCACAGGTCTCACCAGACTTTGTGCTTTGTTCGGACGGAACAATCTCGCTGAACTGGAATCTTAAGTTATGTCTGGTGGTTCTTGCACCTTGACCGGCCCTTGCTCTCGTTAGGGACTTTGTTGGAGACCCTTCTGAAACAGTATAAAGTTCAGCTGGTGTAGATGCTGACTTACATGGCGATGCAAAATTTGAACCTTTCCCTGGAGTTCGTCCGGAGCGGGTAAGCATTTGGTGAGGGGGACTAGGGGTCTTGGTTTGTGTTCTAGTGTTGGGTTTTGGGGAGAGCAAGTGGTCTTGCGGTGGTGTGGAATCTGGAGGAGGCATTTCCAGTCGACTAACTGTGTCCAATTTCTCAGGTGTTTTCACCCTGTTGTTAGGTGTATCAACTCTTACTAAGCTTATTTGACAAGCCTTTTCTGGGGTCTTGAAAATGTCTCTTTTAGTGTTTGTGCTTTTGACCGGGCTGCTGAATGTGTTGGGTGTTTTCACTAGCCTTGGAGAACTGCGAGATGCAGTACAAGGCGACTGAGGTACTTTGAAAGTGGCGTTCTCCGCCGCTCTAAATTTCCGCGGCGATGGAGACCATGTGACGCTCTTCTTAGGAGTCTTGGAAAGTGGGCTGCTGAGGTGATATAATCCAGAAGATGAACTGCATTCACCCACAGCCTTGACTGGAGTCCTGAGAATACCCTTCAGCGGGCTCCTCAGGGGGCTTTGCTTAGTGGGTGTGTCTATTACAAGAGTCCTTCTGGCTGGTGATCTGAAGGGACTGTCCCTCAGAGCCATACCTAACCCAGGAGACCTGCCGCCTGCAACGCACCCCCGGGATGAAGGTGGAGTTTTGGGGCTCCTCTGGGTACGAGGTGTCCTGGGTGAATTTGGAGCTGTGTTCCCAAGAATGGACCTCCCACATTTGCTGGTTGGTGACTTTGTTGGTGTTTTGGTTGGACTCTAAAAAACAAAAATGGCGTAGTATTTCAATTTAAATAATAAACACATGGTCTAGATTAGAATTTGTCCTTTTCCCCTGTGCACTTTTTGATGTTGAGAAGTCAATGGACTGAGCAAAGGCAACTTCAGCATATTAGGATGCTGAGAAGATGAATGGAAGGGATAGATGAATGTGGGTATGAACGACAGATAGTGTGTATTCCTGGGACACATGTAAATAAATAAATTGTACTGAGATGCTGACAGATGCCTGTCACGTCCTACCCTGCACTAATCTGTGATTAAATGGAAAAAAAGAGCCTTCAGATGCAGGTGCTACTACATGAGATATTTTTAGCCACCTGAACAATCAAATAGAGAACTTACCTCAAAGACACTGGAGTCTGTGGACAGTCGTGATCTGGTGGCTCTGTATGTACCGGACTGGTCAGACGGACGAGTGGGGGAATCAGCAGCCCCAAAAAGGAGATGCATGGGAGACCGGACAGTTTTAACACTGACCGCACTGATTTTGCTGTCGCTGAGAGCAAGCAGCGATGCAGAGAGAGCCTTCTCCAGGTTGCGGGAACGAGGTTGAGAACTGGAGTAGAAGGTGTTTGAGTGTCTTCTGGCAAACCTCTTAATCCTGGGGCTCCTTCTTAGGTCTGGTAGTAAACCAAAGCACAACAAATAATAAGCATCTATTTAAATATATGGAGTGTGTAATTGCAAGTTTAAATGTGTAATTAAGTCAGTTATCCCTTTTATTTTAGAACACATCATTATTTGTGAAACAAAAAAGTGAAACAATGTCAAATGTAAAACAGAAGAGAACACTAGTTTTATGAACATGAGATATTTCATTCACAATCTAAATTTAAATGCAGGGGGCCATTTTACATTATTGTAGAGTTGTATTTGAGCCACAATAAATGTAATGTTTCTGCTTATAATCCTACTATGTTTATATCTGATCCTTTTCAGCACCCAGTGATGTTTTGTACTTAAACACAGGACATACAGACTAGAGTGAGTCCTAAATTCATCTAAATATATGTAAAGGGAATACATATTTTATCTACATAAAATACCTTCTGCAGGTTTTACGGGTGACTCTTCCACAATGCACTCCTCCGCTGGGACAGATCTCCTGAAACACATAAACATTTTTAGCTTACAGTAACTAGCAACTGATGTTGGGCCATACAACCGAAAAACCGTCTCTGAACAACGATCAAAAGACAAAATGTGAATCGATCAAACATACCTTCCTATTTTCTGCCGGTATAGGAGGCGACTGGACACTTGCTTGTGGAGGGGTGTTTCACACACTTTCTTTGTTAGAAGTTTGTGTCTCTCTGCAAAGGAATCACTTCTGTTAGAAAATCTGCTAAAGAAAATATCCAGGAAATTGAAACAGCTCTATTTTTTTTTCATTCAAGCAGTGTATATACCTGAACAAGTTGCCAAGAAAACTACCAAGATTATTTAGGGGAATTTTATATTGTTGCTCATATTGTTGATTATTAGAAGTTACTACAGTTTGTCTTTGAATGAATCTGGTGTACTGCATTAGTTTACCTTCAGATTCATTAGACCGCTTGCGTTTCAGTCCTTCCACAGCAGACACAGACTGGCTCCTCGGCAGCTTGGCTTTCTTTGAGGGTGAAACCACCTCCTGATTGAACAGGTTTCTTCTTACCTTGGTCACCTCTGTGGACATTCACAACATTATCTCAAAGAATGTAATCTCAACACAGTGGTGGTGCCCAATGCCCACTTCTGAATACTACTACTGTTACTACTACTGTACTATTTGTGTAGGTAGAGTGATGTAGGTAAGTGTTCAGCACTGACAGTTGTAAAATCAGCGTACCTTGTGTTTCTTGCTTCTGTGGTTGTGGTTCTACGACAGGTTTCTCCAAAGCAACTGACATCTTTGACTTGGACTAATGAAAACATAGGAAAGGAAAGTAAAAGCTAAACACACGTGTACATCTCAGATGGGTGATGGACTTCAAAGACAACACAGTGATCAGTTAGTTAACAATTGGAGATATTATGAAAATACAACTGTTCATAAGGAGCCAAAAGCTACAAATATGAATGGTGATTGATCATGTGTGACCATCTTACAGCTCTTGTAGTCTTTTTGGGAATCTCGATTTGGCGAAGACTCTGGGATGATTCAGTCATGCTGCGATGACGAGTCAGCATGCCACTCCTGAGATTTAAAAAAAGAAGAAGAAGAGAGGAATCTAAAATTTGGGCATGTATTTTGTGAAACAAAGTCTTACAATTCAACCAGACAACTACTTCCGCCTCCATTCCAGTGCAAGAGCAAAATAATCTTCACTCAAGTGTCTCCTGCTTGTTGTATAGAATGACTTCTTTAATTCCAGGCCACTGCTGGTTTGTCATTACCAGGCAGTTGCTTTCCAGGAAAAAAACAAAACAACACAGTCCCCTCTCACCTCCTCTTGCTGGCTGAGCGATTCCGCAGGTCCTGTAGGCGATCTTTGCCATCCAAACCCAGACTATTTGTGGAGAGGGGAGGAGAGGAAGCAGAAGGAGAAACGCTGTTCTTGGCAAATGACTCGTCGCTAAAGAAGTCAGCAGGCAGAACAGCCACCAAGGCCTCAGGGAGCTGAGTGCCCAGACTGTTGTAGATGTCCGCAAGCACTCTGGGGACAGCAGTCAGATACCTGCCAGGGCACAGAAAAGCAACTGTTAGATTCTTACAACTACAGATGACAAATATTTGGCTCATTCAGAAGCGAGTTGGCTAAAGAAAAGGCCAATATGCTAACAATGGTATGGAGCAGGAAAAAGCCAATAGTTGAATTATTGGTCCATATGAAAAAAAAAAGCACATTTTGAGTCGAACGTTTCCAACGAGTACATAAAACAACACACTTTCTTTTGTATTCAGTTTAATCAACAAGCGTTATTGTTGAGCCCTGAACTTATGTGTGGGGATCTGGTGCAATGAGATGATGTGGCCTGACTGTGCCACTATCAGCTGACGGTTCCACTGTTAACAATAGTTTGTAAATTGGTGCTAATTACTGATTAAGCGGCCCACCTCTAGTTAGAGTAAAGGAAACTGAAAATTGCAAAATATAATTTCTGTAATCACAAACACTCACCCAGGGAGAACATCATCTTGAAGGAACCTGGCCAAGCAAACTGGATCTTTTGTTAGGGAGATTATCCTCAGCATTTCTGCAACCTGAGATATAGGAGGAGTTGGAATTTATTTATTCATATTTACTCTACTGTGCTGCCAATTCAAGCTGTTAATAAAAATGCATTCAATGATTACATACAACAATACTATCTTACTCATCAGTCCTTGATAATAGAGAATTTATCCTCCTCAGCATTAATCAGTGTGTCTGAACGAATGTCAATGCCAATTTACAACATCTGCACATTCTGTGGCCACAATTACCTTGCCGACCTTTGCCATCACACAAAAACTGATTAGATTGAACCAGGAAAAACTGAATAGTGAGCATCCTACCTCCTCTGCCGTCTGATCAGCATCCAACGAGTCAGACTGCTCTGAGGAAGAAATTCTGCACAACTCCAGCCTCAACACTGCCTGAAGCTGGCACCTAGGGGAGATCACTTGGATTATTGACACCTACACAACACTGACACTTGAACACATCAAACTGACTGAAGAATAAAATGACTTTTCAAGCCTTTACCAATTGACGAGAAAGAAGAATAGATGTAGAAGATAAAGAAGATCAACAATTACCAGCTACAAGCAGGCACATGAGGTAAACATTTCACACAGAGGAGAGAGACAGGAGTTGAGGCAACTCAGCCGCTGAGTCCTGCACGGTTTCTCTCAGTTAAATAACACTCACTCTCTGACTTTGCCATCAACATCAGAATCCATTCCATAAAGTTGTCTGATTGATTTGCTGGTCTTGAGGAGGTGCTGCTGGACAAAGATGGAGGTCTTCACCTATAAAGAAATTAAATTCCAGACATGCAGATTCATCAGAATCCAATTGTGGAACTGGTCTTGAATGTATGTAATGTACTGAATACTTATGCATGTGACTGCGTAGTAATTGGATAATTACATGTTTACTGAAAAATTTAAATCACAATGTCTGTGACTGTCCACAATTAGAAATAAAAACCTGTCACAAGAGAGTCTGGTCAGAATGTGTCTCACCTCGAGATCTGGTTCAGCAACAAGGAAGGTTTTCACAGCAGAGAAGAGCTGCTGGACACCGGTGAGGACGGACGAGTCTCTCTCCGCCAGAATCTTCTCGTAACTGGACTTCAGATGGGACAGGAGCTCTGCCTCACTGGTAAATCCTGGGAAAACGAAGAGGATGTATTACTTGATACATTAACATAAAAACATATTTGCTTTCTTGCAGAGAAAGACCATGAACTTCAGCAGATGCTATAGCGTGGTGATAAACTGGTAAAGTCCTGACAACAACACTCACTGATAGCGTTTGCTGCTCCGGGTTTGTTCCTGTCACTTGTCCGTCTCTTCCCGGGTCTGTCTGGTGGCCTGCCCTCTGCCCCGACCTGCTCAGCCTCGGCCTGGTTCTTCTGGGCTTTCACATTCAGACGGGCAACATTCAGCATCTGCAGAGAGCGGCTCAGGGTCTTCATCTTCCGTTTGACTGGTGTGCGCTGGGCACCACCTGGAGATGAAAGACAGGAAATACAGAGACATGCAGAGATAATTTATGTTTGCTGAGAGGTTTAAAAATTGGCAAAAAAAAAAACACTTGCATCTTTTTTAACACTTAAAAATAAAATCTTGAAAGAATGTGAAGATTTTCTGCATGAAGTTCAGAGAGCAGAAATTATAAAAAGGTAGCGCTCTTACGTTTTTTGCCTCTCTTGTTGTCTGTGCCTTGGGACGTCTGGTAAAGGTCGGCCAAACCACTGATCAGCTCCTGCTGCAGAGCCGACGACTCCTCCTCTTCTTTCTGCTCTGGTACTGCATGCAGCAATCTGTACAATAAAAGAAGCAAACATCACTCTCTTTTTTTGTGCCGGTGAATTTGTTGCAAGTTGCTTTTATTATCATTATTATTATGCATAAACCTGTGTTTAACTTTTACTTCAAAAGGAGCTATTATTGTTTACATAAAAATCTGAAATCAGAATCCACATACCTCATTGACTCCATTAAATGAGAGCTCACTCCTGACTGGTCGGACTGAGGGAACCAAGTCTCCAACACACCTGTTGTCAGTGGGCAACGGCTGACTTCCTGCTGAGCCCAGTCAGGAACTAGATGATCTTTTAACTTATCTGAGGAGAGAGCAAACTTAAATCAATGGTAGCAACACTAGCCGTGTTTCCACTGCAGGAGTTCCTGGTAAAGGGAGGGGGTAGGAACTTCTACAGGAACCGTCCTCTCACTCGGCCCTCTCGGTGGCCGTGTTTCCACTGCAGAGTCGGACCCCGCGGCGACGTCATGAGTTTCGATCGCCGCTTCGACCGTGACGTCACCCAGGCAGGTCACAAGCACATGCACAAAAATCATAACAACAACGAAGAAGGATGGAAAGAGCTGAGGCGGTAGCCGCGTTTCTGGTTTGTGTGTTTGTGCGCATGGCGGTTGATTGTAACCCTGCTTGAGTTTTTTTTTTTTTTTTAACTTTTCATGGCATTGTTTTGTGGCGTGATGGATCCCCAGTGTGCAGTGTGTACCACTAGTTTTCTTAACTCTGCCCTTCCTATCAACGTAGGGTGTGTGTCCACAGGGTCTGAAGTGGGCCTTACATGTTTTTTGCAATAAATCAGGGCCAAGGTTCCTCCATACATTTGAAAAGGGAGGTGTGGGGAGGGGTGTTCAGTAGGTTGCAATCTGCAACCTCACTACAAAAACATACCCTCCTTGAAAAAGGTGGTCATTGTAATAGGGATCTCTTAGGTGTTTTTAAAAGCATCCTGGTATAAATTCTAAATAGAGCACACTTGAAACATCTTCCTTTCAATGCTCTCTGGTGGACAAACTATGCATTGACACACAGTTAAAAAACTTCTCTCAAAATTTGTTTAGCCAGTATTTCCCTAGAAGTAATATCTGCAGTAATCGAAAAACAGATGATAGATCAACCAGACCAAATTATCAGCCTAAATCCAACGCTTACCGTCTCCAGCGTCACTATCCTCCTCCATAATGTCATACACCACTCCAAGAACACTGCTCACAACATCTGGCAGCTCAGCCGAGGTATCAGCTCTGGCAGGGGCGACGGTTTCAGCGGTCAGGAGCGGGTTGTGCCGAGTGATTCCTGGCTGCAGAACGGTGAGGAGAGCTGTAGACTGTGACCAGGGGGAGAGGATGGCCGAGTACACCAGGCCACCGTCGGTCACCTCAGCAAGCTGGAGGACAAAGGGAAGAAGTGAGAGAAGAGCAGCAGGAAACTCAGAGAAAAGATGGAGATTTCAAGATAGCCTCTAAATAACACATTATCTGCCGCGAAACTCGTTCATTTCACCAATATTTTGTTATGATACGCTATTGCTATTCTCCTCTGAGTCCGGGGTTAGCTGTTATCAACATCCGGGGTCTGTAGGTTGACCTACTGACCTCTGACCTGGATGATGTCATCTCCGAGCGCTGCCCGGCTCATTCTGATAATAATCATTCCACTTCGGGTCCATTTTTAGCGCAACTAGCCGGAGCTTTAGTGAGTCCAGGCTGCGGAGAGGAAGCCTGTGGAAGTTGAACTTCATCCAGCTGCTCATTTTATTCTGACAAGTCGGAAACACGCAGAAACGAACCGTAGCATTAGCGGTAGCAACAAGCCACGCCGTGCTCAGAGATGACATCATCCAGGTCAGAGGTCAGTAGGTCAACCTACAGACCCCAGATGTTGATAACAGCCCGGGCTCGGAGGGGAATAGCACTAGCGTATCATAACAAAATATTGGTGAAATGAACGAGTTTCGTGGCAGATGTGTTATTTAGAGGCTGCATTCCGCTGCCCTATAGACTCGCATTATATGGATATACGCGGCTCTCGGCTGGATCTAATTTCGTCGTAACGACTTGTAATGACACCAAAGTTATCTGGGTGAGTAAATGATCACATTACGCAAATATGTGTTTATACATTCTCTTCGGCTATATATATTTATTGCATACTTATTGTATATTCCTTTCCCCACATGGATCCTTTTGTTGTTTTGTTTATGTACTAGGAAGAGGATGTTGTTATGATGCCATGAAAGCACTTTGAGGCAAACTGTAAAATGGGCTATACAAATAAAATTGCCTTGCCTTTGTATTTATGACTTGAGGATTAATATTTTCAATGTATTTAAATGTTGCATTTTTATTCTTATCCTGTGTTTTGTTCTACAGAGTTTGGAGGAGTTTCGAACTCAGATGTGAACACATCCACCTTTTTATTCATTTAAACCTCCTCACTGTTGCTTTGTCTCATGCCCTGAAGAAGACCTCCTGGTCAAAACATCGGTCATGTTTGCTACTATTGTCCTATTGTTTGACTTGGGGCTACGAGTGTGTGACTCCACTTCCTTTTACTACTTCATCATGTTATCTTTCTATCATCAACCTCAAATGAAACAGTGTTTAGACGTCTCACCATGTGAAGAGCGTGAGCCGACAGCTCCACGAGGAGATGCTGGAGGGTGGCAGCTCCCTGGTCAGTGCTGCTGGAGCACTGAAGCACCCACGACTCTGTGGAGGCCTGTGTCAGTGACGAGGCGTCCCAGCCCTGCAGCACTCCTCTCAGATGCACTCCCACAGACTCTGGAACGAGCCTCTGTCTGCGAGACACCGGCTCAACCGTGATGTCACAGCTCTGTGTCAGACCACCTGGTGGGGTGAAAAGTAAAAGGTGGTTTTCAGCTTTATAACATGTGCTTAATGAGTTTTATTTCCTTATATCACTCTGGTTCACTGGCAAATGTTGCTGTAGTTTCAATCTTGATTGGTTTCTTTAGACATCATATACAACTGCTGATGCCTGTTTCCTCTCCATCTGCACATGTATTTGTTTGTGCGATGGCTTACATTTTAACAGATGAAACTGTAAATAAACTTAAATGTACAGTACTGACAACTAGGGCTGCCACGATTAGTCGACTAGTCACGACTACGTCGACTATTAAAATCGTCGACAACTAATTTAATAGTCGATGCGTCGTTTCTTTTCTTTTTTTTAACTTTGTTTTTCTCTCAAAACTGCTGGGGCACCTTCCACATACGCACCCGCCGCTGCAGCCGCCCACCACACACACACACACGTGCACTCACTCACTCAAGGTGAGTTTACAGGTGTTCTCTCTCTACCTGTCTTGTCCCTCATCAAGCGGCACCGGTGTAACCCCCCCCTCCCTCCCCGCCGCCGCCGCCGCCGCTCCCGCCGCTCCTCTCCCTCTCTCCCTCCTCTCTCTCTGTGTCGTTTTAAATGAGAAGCGCTACTAGGAGCGGTACCGCCGCTCCATCGTTTTAAGTCACGGACTGAAAAACAGCCGTTCGTCATTTAAAAATAAAACCGCGGACTTTGAGAGTCGGTGTTGGAGAACTAGAACGTTACCGTGTCTGGTCACAGCGTCCTGGTCACGTAATGAGCGCTCATCTTAACGAGGAAGTCTTCTCTCCCGGCGTAAAACCACGTCAATATTTTCCGGTAGCTTCTCATCACAGTCGGCACCTTGCAGAGTTTGAGCTGCACCTCAGTTTCACTTGTTTTCATTTGACAGTTTCACACAGAACTTTCTGGTGGAGTCTTTCTATGTTTCTCCTTCTGTGACAGTAAAAAGGGAACATTTACATTTTTTCAGACAAGACGATTGTCTTATAAACTATTTGATTTTTTTTAACAGAACGACTCCTATTATTTACACTGAGCACAAGTTATATTTAAATGATAGGCCTACCAAAACTTTATTATTGTGAATAATTCCTTAGTTTCAGGTGTCCACCTCATTTTATTTAAATGTAGCTATGTTTAATGCCAGAGACAAATGAAGGAAAGACAAAAAACCTTTAAGTATTTATTTTGGTGTTGTTTAGGCCAGTGCCTTATCCTTATTTTACTCAGCTGTTTGCACTTTACTCTACAGTTAAAGCTGCATATTTCATTAAAAGTTTAATGAACTATCATCTTAATTGTCTTTATTTTTAGTTAGCATATACCTTAAACACTTCAAGCTGAAAGCTAATGATGGTATATAAGAGCAGCTGCATGCTGGTGCGATAAGCTGTATGTTTTACATTCAATTTACGTCTGATCCGATTAGTCGACTAATCGAAAAAAATAGTCGGTGACTAGTCGACTATCAAAATAATCGTTTGTGGCAGCCCTACTGACAACAAAGTACTATAGCTGCATTTAAACAACAGATCACATGTTTTGGGTTGTAAAAGATAATGTAGAGAAATCATGTCCATGTTACCAACCTTGCTCCCACTGCAGAACACCCTGTATGACAGGAAATGCCCGGCGGTAGAGGCTTTCAGAAGATAACAGGTATCCAATGCTGGACTTGAATGCAAATGCCTCTGTCCTGAAGCCTGAGTTCGGCTCCTGACTGCTGCAGATGTCCAGAATTGCAACAACGGGGATAACTCTGCCACCTACATGAGCCAGGATCTCAGACAGCTTGTTACATCCAAGAGAGTTCTCGCACTTCAGCACCTGCAGGAGAAAGAAAATACTGTTGCATAAGAGGAATTTGATGAGCAGATTATAAGTATGGTTACAGCAGCCATTCTAAAATACTCACAAGTCATGTCAGGAAAAAGTCTGAGCTTGTTAATGGATTCATTTAAAATTATATAGGGATAGTTCATCCAAAATTAAAATTTCACTCATTATCTACTCACCCTCATGTCGACTAAGAGCTGTGAGAATTTTCAGAGTCCTCCGTCCCTTCTCTGAGTTACGGGGGGGTCCGCACAGCAGTATTTGTCCATATAATGTTTGTCAATGGATACCAACTTTCTTCGTCCAAAAAGACACACCAAAAAACATCCAAATACCTCCATGCTGCTCGTCTGTAATGTCCCTCTTGTATTGAAGCCCCGACATGAGAAATTGTTCCGCCGGTCAGTGCAAATCACGCGAGATTTGCACTGACACAGGAAGAGCAGTGAACTGAGACACTGGGAGCTTCCGCTACAAAACAAGCTTAAAATATAGACTTATTTAATTTTTTTCGGAGCAGTTTCTCATGTTGGGGCTTCAATACAAGAGGGACATTACAGATGAGCACTATGGAGGTATTTGGATGTTTTTTGGTGTGTTTTTTGGTCAAAGAAAGTTGGTATCCATTGACAACTATTATATGGACAAATACTGCTGCGCGGACCCCCCCCCGTAACTCAGAGAAGGAACGGAGGACTCTGAAGATTCTCACAGCTCTTAGTTGACATGAGGGTGAGTAGATAATGAGTGAAATTTGAATTTTGGGTGAACTATCCCTTTAAGTAAATGATCAGTGCCTGATGCTTAAGTAGTAAATACGATTAACAAAAGTAAACAACAACTTTTGTAGGCTTGTGCTGACATAAAAAAATTAACTTGAAATGATATAATGATTGTGTTTTTAAAGACCAGTACCATAATAACAGTAACCTGCTGTACCCACCTGGCCTTGTGGTCTGCTGTCCATCCAGTGCAGAGCGACCTGCCGCTGCAGCAGCATGTCCTGCAGACCCCTGGACATGATGTGCTCTGCCACGTCTGGGGGCAGGTCGCGCTGTCCCACGGACAGATAGTCCACCAGCTGCGTCTGGGAGTGTGGACACTCCGAGACCACGAACACCAGATTCCTCCCGTGGCTCGAGATCTCGTCCTCCTGTGAAACACGGGGCTTCCCAGCTCGGCTCGACCTCCTGGGCCTCAGGGACAGTTTCGTGGGAGAGGTGATGTCTGGTCTGTCCCACTGGAAGTCCAGCAGAGTTTCCTTTAGTGCGGTTTGGACTGAAGCAGACCGGCTGCTGGGCTGCTGCTTCTGCTGAGAGTGGCACGGCTTATCCTTCACGTCAAACTTGGCTTCAAACTCTTGTTCGAAGTCCTCAAACGTTTTGTGGCGAAGCTCCTTGAAGTCCGACCCCCTCGAGATGAGGCTGGCGTTGCGGCTAGCTTTGGACTGGAAGAACTTGTAGCCCCAGCGCACTTTCTCGAACCCATACTTGTAGCCGAAATGCAACAGGATTTGTAGGATTCCTCGTTTCAGTAAATGGTTCCTGACTTCCAGCTGGTCGCTTGAATCACGACCCCCATGACCCCCATCGTCCACATCGATGACAAAAACTAAGTTGTGTGAAGCCATACCGTCGGATGCAGCGAGCCGCTCCTGAGCCCCTCACTCAGCGATAACTTAAGCCATTGAAACCTGGGCAGCCTCGGGTGAATATCTACCGCCGCTGTCCTGTCAACGCACTAACACGTCTAGTCGGTCAGACTGTCCATTGTGTGCGGACACAGCGACGCCATTTACACAACATAAGTTACATCGGTAACTAAGCTAACTTCAGCTAGCTCTCGTCGCTAACGACATACGTGTTGAAGTGACTGCAGCTTAGCTTCGGTTAGTCTGACACAGGGTTTGAGTTGACCCATCGGATACGCTAGAGAAGAAACCCGCCCTCATTCCTCTAATTATTATTAAAAGTTCATGTAACGTTGTTATTCGCATACCTACATCTCACATTCGCCATTTTCTCTCCCCGTCGGTCCTTAACCGTTCGCGCTCCTTCAGTGAAAGCCCGCCCCCTCGGTCTGATTGGTCACATCAAGTCCTTTCTACAGCCCCATTGGTCCAAAACGAGGCGTAATCAAGCCGACGACAATGCTGGGTTTTAATTGGACAAATGCGCCATCAATCAAATCTGAACCAAACTAACGTCACATGACGTAAAATCAGGCACAACTTTTTTTTTTTTTTTTTTTTTTTTTTAGACTTTATTCACAGAACTGTACATAACAATACTGTTGTGCCAGGTAAGCAAAAGAAAAAAGAAGAAAGATAATATGTGTATCAATTGCAAAAAAGAAATTATGTTATCATAGAGATAAATACTTGTCCAAAATAAGATTGGTTTTCGCTGCTTTTTGTAACTTCAGTCCCTTGATGTCGGTGCCATATTGAAATAGTTCCTTTAGAAAAAGTGCAAAGTTCGGTTTTCCATCAGACCATTTTTTTTTGTGTATATGAAATTTTCCTAAAAATAAAACAAGCTGTACAAAAAATATTAAATCACTGTCCATTTGATAACCATCAAAATAAAGAAAAATGTCCTTCTCCTGTAGGTTGATTGAATGACAGCTTTCCTTTCCAGAAAATTTTGTACATCCAACCAGAAGATACGAGAATATACACAATGAAAAAATAAATGTTCAATGGATTCATCAAAAAATTCCACAGAAGTTACAGGAGTATACAATATCAAGTTTGAAAACGTTCCAATGTTTTTTTGGCTGGGTAAATTTTATGTATAATTTTAAAGGATACCTCCTTGATTTTATTATTTATGAAAAACTTATTACCTATCACCCACATTTTTTTGCAATCTACATCCCTATAAAGACGTTTCCAAAACATATTAACAGCAGGGACGTTACCATTTATTAAAAGATTTCTAATGTATTTATTTGTGCATTTGTTGGTGGTAATATCAACATTTCCAAGAAAAATATTTTTTTTAGGAGCAGGTATATAACGATCACTTACAGAGCCACAAAGAAGTTGTAATATATTTCTTGGGATAGCATTACAAATTATAAAGTATTCTTTTTGAGTAACTACTAAGTCAAATTTTGAAATAAATTCCTCATAAAGTAACAATTGACCATCCATTTTCATGAGTTGTGATTCTAAAATAATACCCTTATTGAACCAGTTTGCGTTATATAAAGATCTTTTTTTATACTGAATATTCCTGTTATTCCAAATGTAATAGTTCGTAGGTGAAAAATTGTGTTTGTACAACATTTTCCATGCCAACAGAGCTTGCTTGTGAAAGTTTGCTAATTTCACAGGTAATTTATCAGGGTTATAATCACATTTTAGCAGAAAATGAAGTCCTCCAATTGAGTTAAAAATGAATTTAGGGAAAGCATTCCAAATATTATCTTCTTCATTAATTAATTTTGTAAGCCATTTAATTTTAAAAGTATTATTTAATGTTTCAAAACTTAGGACCTCTAGACCCCCATTTTGTCTCATGTTACATAATACCTCTTTCTTTAGATAATGACACTTATTTCTCCATACAAAGTTGAATAAAATTTTATCTAGTTTTCTATATATTACGGAAGATGAGCCCAAAGTCAGAGACACATAAACAGCTCGTGACACTCCTTCAGCCTTGGTAAGTAAAACTCGGCCATTTAATGAAAGATCTCTCATTAACCACATGTTAAATTTCTTTTGAATTTGTTCTACAATTGGGTCAAAATTTGAGCTGTTACGGGCTTTTTCATTTTTCTTAATCACGATACCCAAATATGTGAACGTGTTCTTAACAGAAATACCATTTATCTCAAACAAGTCACAATCTTTTAGTGGAAACAACACTGATTTACTTAAGTTAATCTTTAGACCCGATACCTTGGAAAACATCTCTATACATTGACAGCTTTGGCAACTTCATGTTTATTGGATAAAAAAATTGTAGTATCGTCAGCAAGTTGTGATAATTTAAATTCTCTATTTACCGCCATAATGCCATTAAATGGAGCTTTTTTTATGTGTATAGCCATAATTTGCGTGACGAGAATAAAAAGAAAGGGACTAAGAGGGCAACCTTGTCTTATACCGCGTTTAATGTTAAATCTTGGAGTAGTGCCATGGGCAAGTCCGAAAGAGCTGTTGCTATCTTTATAAAGTGTATTAACTGCTTTGCAAAACCTCTTACAAAAACCAAAGCTGTGTATTGTTTTAAACATAAATTGATGACTTATTGTATCAAATGCTTTGTAGAAATCAACAAATAAAATAAAGCTATTCATCAAAAACATAATCATTATAATCAATCAAGTCTAAAACTAAACGGATTTTATTACATATATTTCTGCCAGGCATAAAACCTGATTGCTCCTCATCAATTATATCTTCTAAACCTAGCTTTAGTCTTTTTGCAAATATCATAGCAAAAAAGCTTGGCATCATTATATAATAAACTAATTGGTCTCCAATTCTCAATACTTAATTTGTCTTTTTTTGGTTTAGGTATCAGTTTAATAAGGCCTTGTCGAAGGGTAGGTGGTAATTCCCCTCTGTCTATGGCTTCTTCAAAAACAGCAACTAAAAATGGGGCCAAGTTCTTGATAAACGTTTTATAAAATTCATTTATCAGACCATCACTTCCAGGGGACTTGTTGTCTTTAAGGGAGCCAATACACTTCTGAATCTCCACCAAATCGACCTTCCGGTCACATATTAATTTAAATCCCTCATTAATACCTTTGATTTCTTTTTCAATCCCTTTGATGAATAGATCAATGTTGTCTCCACTTTCATTATCAACTGCATATAATTTCTGGTAAAAATTGGCAACGTATTGAGAAATAAGTTTTTTATCTTCACATATCTGGTCATTAATTTTTAGTTTAGATAGGGAAGATACCTCATAATTCCTTTTTTTCCAAATTGAAGAAGTATTTTGTACACTTTTCCCCCTGTTCTAACCACTTCCTTCTTGATCTAATATAGGCACCTCTGGCTTTATCTTCATACATTTTGTCCAATTCAAGTTGTAGAGTTGCCAGTTCCCCAAGTTCCATTTCAGAAAGATTTTTTTTTTCAGATAATCTCATTATTTTTGTTATTATTTGGGATTCATTCTCTCTTTTACTTTTAGCAATTCTCTTTCCAGTACTTATAGCTAAATTCCTAATCTCAAATTTCATTAATTCCCAACATTTTCCAAAATTGTTTATTGTATTAGCTTGTCTCCAGAATTTTTCAATAATATCCTGGGTTTCCTTTTTAAATTGTTTATTTCTGTAATAATGTTTTATTCAATTTCCAATAATCTCTATTGGGGTTACGTTTAAATGAAGCTGTGTAGACCTTAATCACGACAGCTTGGTGGTCAGTAAAAACTGCAGGTTCTATTATAACTGAATCCACACTATTTTCAATGTCTGAGGAGATCAACCAAAAATCCAACCGAGATTGTTGTGATCTGTCCTAGTTTGACCAAGTATATGAGTTTTGGTTTGGATTTTGGTGTCTCCAGATATCAATGAGGTCCATTCTATTACATCTATTGACTAATTCATTCCCTACTTTGTTCTTTGGGGGCCAACTGTCCATGGAATCATCCAGTACTGTATTGAAATCACCTCCCCATAGTACCTTGGCAGAAGGAAAAGTTAGTAATAATTGATTTATTTTATCTTCTAAAGTTGAAAAAATAATTTTGTTATTTTGTTTGTTGTTAGAGGCATATATATTTGTAATGAGAAATTGAGAATGATCTATGTCCACAAGAAGAATTATCCATTTACCATCCTTGTCTGAGAGATGTTTAATTATATTACCTTAAAAATTTCCCTGTAATATAAGCGACTCCTGCTGATCTGTTACTTCCAAATGAAAACCATACATTTTTTCCACATTGATTCCTCCAAAAAGACCTATCTTCTTCTGACGCATGAGTTTCCTGTATAAAATAAAAATCAGCACCTTTGTTTTGGACAATACAAAAATAAACATTTTCTCTTTAACAAGTTTCTAATCCCCCTGGCATTTACAGTAAGAATGGAAATTGACATTAAGAACACAACAGAAAAAAATGAACTTT
Organism: Trachurus japonicus; assembly: GCF_045865225.1. Classification (NCBI taxonomy): domain Eukaryota; kingdom Metazoa; phylum Chordata; class Actinopteri; order Carangiformes; family Carangidae; genus Trachurus; species Trachurus japonicus. Next base: position 5,798,839 of record NC_140912.1, on the reverse strand, counting down.
AAACAATCGTTAGATTCTCTTCTTGACTGTTAACAGTAACTGTAGGAATCATTGCACTAGAATATATTGTGTACTTAATAAAGCTATAAAACAGTAGGAATAAAAATTCCAGAACATAGCAGTACACTTTACTTCTGTCTACATTTCACTTTACCTGTCAAACTTATTTTATTTCTTTGGGCCATTCACAAACGCCCTATTTCCACCAAAGTAGGCTTTGTCACCCTTTATCCTTGCTGCTTCCACCGCTTGGCCATAAACGACTGCGTGTGTCTCGGTCGGCTGCGGTCAGATCCTCTTTGAAGTGGAGTCGGTGGTTCTTCAGGTAGCTGTTAGCCTTGAGGCCTTTCCATAGTGCATCTCTGGCCGTCCTGGGCCAGAACCTGATGATCACTGGACGCGGTGGCTGGTCTTTTCCTCCATCCTTCAGTCTTCCTATCCTGTTAGCAACATCCACTGCGGCTGCGACCATCCCAGCCTCCCCCACAGGTAGCACAGCTCGACAGATGTCCTGGACTTGTGCTTTGATGTTGGCATCATCTTTGTCAGGAACGCCGTGCAGACGGAGATTATGACGTCGACTGTAGCGATCTGTCTCATTCACCTTTTGCTCCAAGTCGTCCACTTTTTTCTTGAGTGTCTCAGATGAGTTTTTCAGGGCCACATTTTGTTTCTTTAAGTCAACGACTTCTTGATGGCAGAAATCCAGTGACTTTTTCAAACCGTCAATTTGGACGGTGTTGTAATGAACAGCTTTATCCGTTTTGTCTGCCCTTTCATTTATCTTCTCGACGACAGCTGAGATGATTGTGTTTTGTAGCTCGTATAGTGACGGCTGCTCTTCTGACTCGTTCCAGTTGCTTTTGCTTTTCTTAGCAGTGTGCTTCATTGGTGTGTTCGGAGAAGAAATGCATTCTTCCCCTGAGTCAGCTCGGCAAGAGTAAGAATGCATTTCTTTCGCGTTTCGTTTATCTTTAAGAGCAACCTCCATATTTTCAACCTGAGACAGCTCAACGTCACCGGAGTTTTTCATTGTTAGCTTGCGGCTATTGCTAGTTCCACTTCGTTATGATATAGGTGCGGTTATTGTCGGAGTAAGCAGTTTGTGACGGCTTTTAAGTCTTCCAGAAGTATTTTCTCACCTCATTTGGTAATGAGAGAAGTCCAAAACAACGTTTGTGCAGTAATTCCTACATGGAACCGCGGACACAATCAAAGCACGTCTGGTCCTGTCGCCATCTTGAATCGACCTCCAAAATCAGGCACAACTGCGTAGGGCGCTTACATTTAACTTTTAAAAACACAAAGTATGCATTTGC
>NC_140912.1:4280857-4564606 GCF_045865225.1 Trachurus japonicus | reverse complement strand
CTGTGCTGAAGCACCGGGTCTGTTTGAGCTGTGTTCATGAAGTTAGAGGCTACTTTCAAACTCTTAAGGCAGTGATCAGTTATCAGTGTCTGAGGGTTTTTGACTCGTTACTCACTGGTCTCGGTGTTTTAGCGATTGTGCTACATGGCTGAGTCCAGTATTATACAACAGGTAACATTGTCTCTTTTCACCTCCTCTCTCCCTTGTGTGCTCACTGCGCTGCACCAACGTTTTAAACAGATCCTACATGTCTGTCGGCTTTGTTTGTTTATATTTCACAGAACAACTCCCATTGAAAACGATCGATTAACTGCAGTTAATTTAATTTAATCAATTCAATTTTTCTTCTTATGAAACGTGGACGGGCGGGCCAGTGATTTGTGTGGGCGGCACTGGCCCGGCCAGGCCCACTCCTACCTACGCGCCTGGTTCGAGTTCTCCACTTTGGGGAACGTCAGAGACGTCCGTCGAGACGTCCGTCGAGACGAGAACGCCCCCGTGAGCCAGCTTAAGCCTCGTGGCTTCTCCAGCACTGGGAACAACTTTCCATCAAGGCAGGTGTTCTGTATCGCATGTCGAAAGATGTGACAAAGAGAAAGACGTACAAGTATGTTGTACCCACACAACTGAAAAATAAGGTCCTGAAAGGTATCCACGATGAGGCGGGTCATCAGGGCCAGAAGAGGACGCCCTACTTGGCTAGACAGCGGTTTTACTGGATCAGGATGGAGAAGGATGTCAAGGATTATGTGCAGCACTGTCGGCGTTGTTTGGTCAGTAAGTCTCCTGAACCTGAGGCCAGGGCGCCACTCAAGAGTGTTAAGACATCCAGACCTCTTGAGTTGGTCTGCATTGATTTTTGGTCAGCTGAAGACTCATCCAACAGGTCTCTCGATGTGCTCGTTGTGACTGACCATTTTACTAAGCTGGCTCAGGCCTACCTCTGTCCCAACCAGTCCGCTAAGGCTGTCGCTCATCAACTCTGGAACAACTTCTTCTGTGTTTATGGCTTCCCAGAGCGAGTACACTCAGACCAAGGTGCCAACTTTGAAAGCAGCCTGATTGCAGAGATGCTCCAAGTCGCTGGTGTTGAGAAGTCTCATACAACACCTTACCATCCCATGGGCAATGGGGCAGTCGAAAGGTTCAATCGCACCCTTGGGAACATGATCAGAGCTCTTCCACCCAGAGCCAAGCAGAAATGACCCCAGCTCCTGCATTCACTCACCTTCTCCTACAATGCAACAGTCCATGAAACCACAGGTTTTGCACCTTTTCTACTCATGTTTGGCAGGGTTCCCAGATTGCCTGTGGACATGATGTTTCAGTCTGTGCTCATGGATGAGCAAGTGGTGGATTATGATGTCTATGTGCAGTGTCTCCGCCGTGACTTGGCAGAGGCTATCAGGATTGCTCAGATTTCAACCACAAAACAACAAGAGAAGCAGACTGAGCTGTACAACCGCAAGGTGAGGGGTGCACCTGTGGAGGTCGGGGACAGAGTCTTGTTGGCTAACAAAGGAGAACGAGGTCGGAGGAAGCTGGCTGATCGCTAGGAGGGTCATCTGTACACTGTTGTGGAGAAACAGAATAACACCCACACCTTCAGACTCAGGAACTGTGCGACAAACCAGGAGAAAGTGGTCCGCAGGAACCTCATCATGCCTGTAAACTTTTTACCTGTTCCCGGAAGATGGTGGCTCCTTTGTCAGTGACCTGACTGATGAGGCTGAGGATGAGTCTGTGGTGAGTGTTGAACATGATGGTTCAACTGTTCTTCCTGGATGTGGACCTGAGGACAGGACTGTCTATTGGATCTCTCAGCTCCCAGCCTCCACCGGAGATCAGTCGACCTCTATGGCCAATGTGGATGGACATGACCAGACCGGATTTGACGCACCTGATCAAGTTGACCCTGACAGTTGCAATGAGAATAGACTTGACAGTTCAGACGAGAGCATTTCTGACAAACTGAACCAGTCTGACCCTTGTGGTTCTGCTGTTACGTAATGCTGACTGTTCTGTTGACTTACCTGACTCTCAACCTTCTGTTTCTCTTTCAGTTGACTTGCTGCCTCCTGATGCTAGGTCTGTTACTGCATCAGAGGCAGGACAAAAACATTCCTGTGATCGTTTGCAGAAAATGCGAAAAAGATATGGAAGAGTTGTTAGGCCAGTCGTCAGACTTATTCAGAACATGCACCAGAAAGTTATTGCCGGCCGCTAGTGTTGTTTCTTGTTATGGCCTTACATATGTGTAGGTGATTATTGGCTCAAGTATAGCCTATGAGTTCCTTCAATTTTGAGGAGTGTTTGGTTCTTTTTTTTTTTTTGTGATGGTTTGACACCTGTGTGTGACTACTAGATGGGTGTGTCCGGGTGGTAAATTTGTGTGCTGCTTTACTGACATGATTTCTAAGTAATTTAATATGTATATGGGCATGTTATTCCTATGGGTGTCGGAAGGCTTGGCAACCCTTCCTCATTCTAATTCTTCAGGAATAGTCTCTTGACTGGAGTATTTGGTATCTGTGATATTAGCAGCACTGTACACTTTGAATTTTTTTTTTTTTATCCATTACCTCCTCTTGATATGATGTTATTTGTACCTGGTATGTTTGTACTTTTGGTGATGTGCGGTCCAGTCTCTATTTTTTTTTCTTTTGGTTTGATTGTATGGGCAAGTGGAGATCAGTAGGGGGGAATGTAACGGAGTTAAAAGATAATTTGATTCCACTTGCCATAAAAACTCACCACACAACACAAAAACTTGTTTTTCCTATGGTAATTAAATGCATCACTCCTGTGGCTTAGGGTCGTGCACCCCGGGGGGTAGCCGCAGTCGGACTATGCTACTTCCCTGGTAGGTGCACAAGCTACGAGCTCCGCTATTGTTTCATATTAATTACTTTAATTTCAATACTAAGGGGTGGTTTAAGTTGTATTTCTTAAGCATATAGCTCCCGAACGGTCAAGCACGTCCTTTTTCATGAAAAGTTGACAGTGTTTTTCTCTTATTTCTGTTTACAAAATGGCTAGGGTTACACGTGTTAGCTAACCTGCACTTTCTTTTCATTTTACATTTTTCAGCCGTGTATTGTAACGTGGGGTTGGCGAGAAGCTTAGCCACGGATGCTAATAGCTCAGCTCCAGCACGAAATAAAGTTGAGAGGCCGGAGACGAAGTGGAGGGATTTCCGCACTGCATATTTATTCACAGATACAGACCATACAAGCCAGGTCTCACGGCATAAACTATTACCCTCAGCAAAACAATAAACGGAGGAAGAAGTAGTTCGTGACCTGTAGCCTTCACCAGCGTCCACATTACTAGAGTGAGTCAAGGAAGTCGACTAGGGGAGAAAGGTGATATCAAGTGACCAAACAAAAGGAGGCGCCACCGTGTGGCGTTAACTGGTAGTGCACTGTTATACTCTGGCTGTTACATATTCCCCCCTGGTAATAACAAGGCTGTCCTCAGCCGTACACAGATGAAGAAGCAACCAAGTAACGCTTAACACCTTGTTATACATGAACTCGATGAAAAGTTAGCTGTTACACACAGAGAAAGACATAATGACTAGCCTACTGATATACATATCAATGAAAAGAGTACACAATAAAGCAGAGAAATACCCAGAAAACACATGAGGTGAATGAGTACAGCGTAATATCCCAATTTTATAATTATTAGCAATGTCTTTTCTTTTCTTTTCTTTTCTTTGTTTTTTTTTGTAAATGGTGGCCTAAAAAACCTGAACCACACAGCAAAAATGAGGAGATTAAGATCTCAGTAAGACCCTGCAAGGAAATTTGAACTTTAGCAAAACCTGTACCACCAAGGCAGGATACACAATGTAAACACAAGGAATGCAAAAATATTACTGTAACTCTGAACTGTAAAAATTGCATTGTATTTCAATTTTCACCACATACTTGACATAACTACTAATTGCCTATTACAGGTCAAGTCTGTCAGTATGGTAAGAGTTTGTCCATCTGTTGGCTGACCAACCAGATGTGATTCTGGGGCGACGTCTCGGTCTGAAGTCGTAACGGTCAGTGTTAGCAGGGTTTGAGTCAGACACACTCATATCTGAGCGGTCCTCAGAGTCACAGTCCATGACTGGCACTGGGCCAGAGTCAGTGTCAACATGCGAGTTAAAACACATGTCTGCGGCAGGGAGGTCAGTCTGGCTCATCGACGTCCAGATCCCAAGTGTCATTTCGCTCTTCAGCCGCAGGCACAGCGCGCCTGCTGGGAGAAACAGAGTCCCAAGTGTGGAAAGGTTGCATGTTAACTACATGAAAGACTCCAGCATCCACACCGGTGTCCAGCCTTGTCAGTCTGTAGTTTACCTCTCCCAGCTTCTGACCAACACGGAGCGGGCCTGTGAACAGGGGTGCCAGTTTAGCTGTAAAGTTGGACTGCGCGTCAGACCTAGGATGCGTCTTAACCCTGACAAGGTCACCAACAGCATAGGAGGCCTGACGGCGTCTCAAGTCATAATAATGTTTTTGTCTGTCGTGACTGTGGTCAAGAGCTGCTCTGGCGTGGTCGTGAGCTTCCTGCAGAGAGGCCCTGAGTGTCTCTGGGTACGGCACACCAGGATCATCCACACCGTCACTGGATGGATTTGTTATGAGGTCGAGCGGGGTGTCCAGCTCCCGACCATACAGCATCATGGAGGGGCTGAGGCCTGTGCTGTCATGTGGGGCTGTACGCAGAGCAAAGCAGATTTGAGACAGGTATTTATCCCACGCAGTGTGCTTGTCCCCAACATAGGCACGTATGGCAGTTTTGAGTGTCCGGTTCACACGTTCTGTCGCATTTGTTTGAGGGTGGTAGGCAGTGGTGAGCCTGTGCACAGATCCCAGAGTGGAAACAACATGTTCAAACAACTCACTGACAAAGGGTGAGCCTCTGTCGGAGATCAGGTAGGTTGGGGCACCGTGTCTCGCAAACACCTCATTGACAAACTTTCCTGCTGCCACCTGCGCTGTTGCTTCCTTAACTGCACACACTTCGATCCACTTAGAGAAATAGTCAACAAAGACCAGCAAGTGGGCGTTACCGGATGCCATCCGGGGCAATGGGCCGACGAAATCCACTCCTGCGTACTCCCAGGGCTTTTGGGGAGAGATGGGAACCATGAGACCAGCCGGTTTCCTCTGGCTTGGTTTAGTGAGCTGACAGACTGAGCAGGACATGACATATCGCTTGACATCTGCTGCCATCTTGGGCCAACAAAACCTGAACCGCAGCCTTGCTAATGTCTTTGAAAAACCTAGATGACCTGCAGTGGGGTGGTCATGATAATAGGAGAGCAAGGTGCCACGGATTGATGTGGGAGCGTAAAGCTTCAGTTCTTTCAGAGGATGCAAACCACATCTGGCTTTTGGGTCAGAGTAAAAAAGCAGATTGTCATGAACAACAAACTGTGGGGGGCCGCTTTTGTCTGAGTCAGTGTGCGGATTCGCCTGCAGATCTCTGAGAAGCTGGCCAATGTCCGGGTCATCGTTCTGTAGCTGTTTCAAATGCGAGCGATCTGCCATGAGCACAGGGGGCAAAGCGCGGAGGTCCAAACTGCCAATAACAGCGTACTCAGGCAACAGGTCTATGGGAGCGTCGTCAGTCAGGGGTAGGGGGTTGCGTGATAGCGCGTCTGGCACAGTGTTGCGAACGCCAGGTTTGTGCACTATTGAGAAGTCAAAGTCTTGGAGTCGTAGCGACCAGCGAGCTAGCCGGCCAGAGGGGTTCGGGCGGGACATGAGCCACCTGAGGCTGTTGTGGTCAGTGAAGATGGTTACATGGAGGCCCTCTACATAAGGTCTGAAATGTTCAAGAGCCCAAATTACAGCCAAACACTCTTTCTCTGGGGTGGAGTATGGCTTTTCGGCTTTGTGAAGAGAGCGACTTGCATAAGCCACAGCAATCTCTCGCCCGTCTGAGTCTTTCTGCATCAGTGCAGCACCGAGCCCAAGGTCACAGGCGTCGGTGTGAATGAAAAAAGGTCTTGTGAAGTCGGGGAATCTTAAGACGGGTGCAGATGTGACACACTTTTTCAAAGTTTCCATGGATTCCTGACATTTGTCATCCCAGCGGAAGACAGCATCCTTCCTCGTGAGTGCATGGAGGGGCTCTGCATGGCGAGCATAGTTCGGGACAAACCGAGCTTTTATTTTGTCCTCATCAGGTTTTATGCCAGGGTGTGATGCGGTAGCCGAGGAACGTGAACTCACTCAGACAGAACTGACATTTCTTCAGCTTCAGTGAGAGGCCAGCAGTTTTGAGTCTTTTGAGCACCTCTTCCAGGTCCTTTACGTGCTGCTCAAAGGTGGGGGAAGCAACGACAATATCATCTAAATACACAGCACATGTTTTGTAGATGAGACCAGCCAGTACAGTGTTCATTAGTCTCTGAAACATAGCTGGAGCGTTGCAGAGACCAAAAGGGAGTACACGAAACTGAAAGAGACCACAGTGTGAAATAAAGGCTGTCTTTGGTCGTGACTCCTCTGCAACAGCCACCTGCCAGTATCCTCGAGCTAAGTCCAGTGTTGTGATGAACTGCCCCCTCGCCAGAAAGTCAAGTGAGTCGTCGATACGTGGTAAGGGGTATGAGTCTTTTTGTGTGACTTGGTTGACGCCTCTATAGTCCACACAGAACCTTGGGTCAGAGCCAGGCCTGTTAACAATAACGACAGGAGCCGCCCACGGCCCAGTGGAAGGCTCAATGATGCCGTCCTGTAACATCTGCTCAACCTGTTCCTCAATGATTCTTTTCTTTGTTGGAGAAAAGGGCTTCGCGTCCCCCGTATCAATTTGGTGCTCAGCCATTGAAGTGCGCCCCAGATGACCATCAAACATGTCGTCGAACTGGGTGAGGAGATTGAGCATCGCTGCTTTCTGTCCATCCTCAAGGCTTGCTTCAGCGACTTTGGACATGAGACTGGTTTGCAAGGCGTCCAGTGACATGATGGCTCCCCCTGCAGTGAATGATTCATCTGTACAGTCCTCATCCTCGTCCACCACAGGACAAGGGATGTCATCCATTAGGACGGTTCTGGATGGGACGTGGATAGTCAGGGAAGCTCGAATCATGAAATCCATGCCTAGGATGAAAGGGGATGACAGGTTAGGGATTATGGCGAAACGCTGGTAGAAGCGTTTTCCCATGAAGCCGATAGAGAGCCAAGTCACACCGTCAGGGGTACAGGAGTCATTATTGGCAAGGCTCACTGTTGGACCTGTCCACTGATGTGTTTTGCTTGGATAAGAGTCATTAACACAGATGAGATCTCCGCGCACAGCAGAGAGTGAAGCGCCTGTGTCTAAGGTTGCTTCCACAGACACAGCATTAAAGTTCACTTTAGTTCTCAGTGGTGTGTTCCAGGGAACCTGTGAGTCAGTGTCCTCAACGTGGCACAGGACGTGTTGTTCTTGTGGGGTTGAGGCAAGTGGATGAGGCTCACTCCTCCTGGAGGGAGGATTGCCTCTGCGAAATGTCCTCCCTCCTCTGAAGTTTCCCGACTGCCTGGGGTGAGGTGGGGTATCAAAGGACATGCTGTCTGTCTCGACGTGTGGCACACCTACATCTGGAGACACAGTTGCTGGGGATGAGGGAGTTGTCACAGGCTGAGACCTAGGAGGTGGTGGCACCTGAGATGCAGTGTTGCAGGTTGGGCAGGTGCGAGACGTGAACCCAGGGCGAGAGCATTTATAGCAATGGGGCTCAGTGTTCTGGTTCCTCCTCACATGTGGACCCGGAGACTGGTGTCCACTTGGCCCCAGGACTGCATGGAGTTCATGTGCACGCAGTAACAAGTCCATCACTGAGGGGATAGGGGCTCCATACAGTGCAACTCTGTATTTTTCCAGAGAATGTTTACATATCAGTTCAATTTGTTCTTGTGCAGGTGGTGGGCTCTTTAATTTGTTAAACTCCCCCAGCATGTGAGCTACGAATGTTGGGAGGGGCTCATGTGGTGCTTGGACATGGTCGAGAATGCCTCTCAGGACACGCTCTTGGAGGTCAGATGGCAGAAAAACAGTTTTAAACAGGTGGCAGAATTGGGCCCATGTGATGACATGTGAACTGAGAGCTTTAAACCATATACCTGGCTCCTTTGCAAGGAAACGTGGCAGCTTGTGTAGTATCTGTATGTCTGTCAGGTTCAGTGAAGATCTGTAGGTGTTAACAGCCTGCAACCAGTCTTCAGGGGGCACTTTACCATCACCAGCAAACACAGGGGGCTCGAGCTTTGCATGATGTAATGCAGCAGCGATCACTCTAGATGTGTTGCTCAGCTCGAGCGAAGGGGGCTGCAGAAAAGAGCTTGAGTGATTACCTTGAGCACCAGAATCTGGTGTGGGGCTCGATTTGGTTACAGCAGGTGTGAATGGGGTTGAAGTGGCCATGGGGGTTGGTTTCGGTTGCTGAGTGCCAGGACTGTCAGAGTGTTCTTTATCCCACCGTATAAGTAAATCACGTTGCAGTTCCAGGGAGTCGTTCAGAGACTCACGTAGTCTTTCAACCTCCGACTGCAGATCCTGAACTTGTTCTTCGAGGCCCACAGTAGTACGGTGGGGGACAGTGTACCCAGTCAAACATGTAAGGTCCATGTCCGAGTCAGAGTCAGAGTCGTCAGCTTGTGTCTTTGAGTGAGTTGCCATTATCTACGCTTTAAAGTCAAATACACGCTACAAAATCAGCTTTGACGCTGTCTAGGAGCAAGAGTAAAATAACTGCTCGCCTTAAGGCCAAATAACAAAAGCTCTAGTAAAATACACGTAGCACTGCATATGAATAGCACATGCAGCAAACACATTAAATACCAAAAAGGTGTGGCAATATGAGAAAAAACTGAAAATGTCCTACTACAGTAAGGCACAATACAGGCAACTCAAAAGTCCATATACATTTATCTCAGTTTCTTTTTCAAAGTCTTTTTAAATTTTTTTTTTTTTCCAAAAGTCACACAGTTCTCCTCGATACTCACAAAGTCCAAGTCCAAGAGAGGAAAGTCAGTTCACTTGAAGGTGAAATAGTCCGCAATCCACGGAGAAAAAAAAAAGGGGGGGGGGGGTGAAGACGCTTGATCCAAGAGAAGAGTATTTGCTTTAATGTTCCTCTTTAATTCACCGAATGTTTAGCAGGCAGCCAGCAGAAACAGATCCAATGCACTCGGCACGGCAGGCAGGGAGGCAACGTGAAGTCCACACACGTCCCACGCCGCGGACATGAGGCGAGATCCAGTACTCACGACTGCAGTCACGATAGCTTTAGCTTTAGCAGTTAGCTTCCAACGGGGCACACTTGCGTCGAAGAGAACGGCGAAACACACACTCACACGGACTCCCACGGTGGAGAAAAGCACAAAGCAGTCCGGTCGGGTCCGTTGTCCTTCTTCGCGTGCCCAGGCGAGGTCCAGAGAATGATGTTCGGGCGCCAGTTGTAACGTGGGGTTGGCGAGAAGCTTAGCCACGGATGCTAATAGCTCAGCTCCAGCACGAAATGAAGTTGAGAGGCCGGAGACGAAGTGGAGGGATTTCCGCACTGCATATTTATTCACAGATACAGACCATACAAGCCAGGTCTCACGGCATAAACTATTACCCTCAGCAAAACAATAAACGGAGGAAGAAGTAGTTCGTGACCTGTAGCCTTCACCAGCGTCCACATTACTAGAGTGAGTCAAGGAAGTCAACTAGGGGAGAAAGGTGATATCAAGTGACCAAACAAAAGGAGGCGCCACCGTGTGGCGTTAACTGGTAGTGCACTGTTATACTCTGGCTGTTACAGTATGTGTGTGTGTGAGAGAGAAGAAGAACTGGACTGACTGTAAATGTTGATTCCTCTGCCAGGTACGCTTTGTGTTATTTTATGTTAGTTTTGAGAATGTTTAGGCAGTCGGACTTTGCTACTTCCCTTGCCGTGTATGTGTGTGTGTGAGAGAGAAGAAGAACTGGACTGACTGTAAATGTTGATTCCTCTGCCAGGTCAGTCCCTGTGTAATAAACGGCGAGGCTGCTAACGGTGAAGGTCTGACTCATATGTTAAAACTACACAACGCAAGGATGAGTACCAAAACCGCTACACTGGCACATGGCACTGACCATTTTATAAAAGGGCTGGCACTCAATGAGTTAACGGCTCAGGAGGCAAAAGAGCATTATAACAGTGGGGATGCACCAACTGCTCTGCTCAGGACACAGCACTACTGCCCTCTTGTGGTTATACAAGACCAACAGAGAGACTGAGAAACAGCCTGTCTCTGAGTCAACACTGAAAAAATCACTTCTTCATTATATACTTGTTATAATTATTGTATACTACGTTAGCCTTTTAGCACATGTGGCACACTGCATAAATAAATGTTTGATTTGTTTTTCAAAGTAAAAGTCCTTTAAACTGCAACTGTAAGTCATGTCCAGCTAAAAATAACTTTCCACTTTAGTAAACAAACTTAATTATATTCTATAAAATGTATTTTAAGTGCAGTTGTAAACGTGATTTATTGACAAGAATAACCATCATCACTATCACCAGTCTGTGCAACTTGTCTTCATTTTACAACATTGATATCATGCGGTGTTACACCCAGGATTTGGTTATACCAACAGCATACAATAACTCCTATACAAACATACATACATACATACGTACAGTATCTATACAGGATATATCTATATTGATGAATTAAGTACAGTAGATCCCCATGGTGTTAGAATCACAGAAGTGGAATACATAGAAAGGACACTTTCTGGTGGATCACAACAACCATGGTGCACCTCAGATGGCTGGCATGGAAATGAAGGTGAGGCCCAGGACGGCCCAAAACATGTTGTGTCTAAAAAGGTAATTTTTGCTTGACCACTGAAAAGGACAGTAAAAAGGTGACTTAAAAATATTTCAATCTCAGGAGGTTTTATTCCATAAATTCCTTCTTCTTTTTTAGGGGCCGAGCGGCGACTGCAAGTCGCCCAGCGAAAGCCCTAATTCTACTGTTATTGTGTGGATTTTTTCCTAGTTTTTATTATTTTTCATCTTCCGGCCAGATTTCGATGCGCTACTAGTCCTGCAACTCGAAGAGTTGCAGGACAAATTATATATCAAAACGTGCGTCTTGATCGGGATCGCTGTGCTATTACTTTTCTCAACAGTGTACGAATTTTTCGCGACGTAGTCGCGAAAAACTGCGCAAAAATTTTGCATGTAAGTCAATGGGACGGGCGAAAAAAAAAGACCGAAAAAGACCAATCATTGGAGTTTAACAAAAGTCTACTGTTCAGGCATACTTTCACCCAGAGACTCCATTTAAACTTTAAACAGTAGACACAAGTCTTGTGTATTGTCGTATTACTCCACGTTTTGATAGGTCATATAGTTTTTGATCAATCCCTGATCAATGACCATGATCATTTTTGGAGAAATTATGAGTTTATAATGGGTGTGTATTGCATGGAATGTTCGTGTCAGAGTGCGTGACATCATCGGTTAGAGTGGAGAGAGTGAAGAAACACATTCTGTATTTTTTCTGGATAAATTGCCACCACGGCCACAATTTACACTCTACAGACATAATTTTTTCAGAATTTGTAAGACAAACTTGTTATCTCTCATGTCATGTGCTCAAAATATCAGAGAGACTTACAGAACTTACAGAATCAGCCTCTGAGTGCGGCCACGTCTGTTCTGCTCCTCATTGAGTCCAATACAAATATTTTCTGAGAGGAGCAGAACGGCCTGATGTTTTTAAAACTGCCAGCGTCGCCAAAATATTTACTGTAGAAACACCAAATCGTACGAAATTTTCAGTAAGTCCTTAGAGCAACGTTGATCTGTGTTTTGTTCTGATAGGAGTTACCGTTTTGTCATGCTAAGCCTAATTGTGAGGCCGGTTTAGAGGCAGAAAATGGCTGTTTTTCTCCACGTTCTGTCTGTCTCAGCCTGCGGGGGCCCCTATCGCCGTGGTAACCTCTTTGATCCTCAGGCCAGGGCTCGTTAACTTCATAAACAATCCACCTGGCGCTCGTTTAAATGTTTATAAACACAGACACAGCTAAATCAGACTGACACAGGATGCAGCTACTAACTAACTATGTGACAAGTCAGTCACACACACACACACAGACTCTAGAGCCAGCTTCATGTGATTACAGTCACACACACACACACACACACACACACACACACACACACACACACACACACACACACACACACACACACACACACACACACACAGCACACAGGTAACCTAATGTGGTTACAGCTCCTCCATATCAGTGCTTATAGAAAGATGATCATGTGTCTGTCTGATCAGCTCTGTCTTGACCTTAAGATCGTGGGTTTGATTCCCATGTTGACAGAGATGGCACAACCCGCAGTAGCTCCCGTGGCCCATTCAAAATTTCCCGAGAGGAAATTTTCTAGTTATTATTATTTTTCCACTTCCGGCCAGATTTCGATGCAGGACATATTATATATCAAAACGTGCGTCTTAATCGGGATCGCTGTGCTATTACTTTTCTCAACAGTTTACGAATTTTTCGCGACGTAGTCGCGAAAAACTGCGCAAAAATTTTGCATGTAAGTCAATGGGACGGGCGAAAAAAAAAGACCGAAAAAGACCAATCATTGGAGTTTAACAAAAGTCTACTGCTCAGGCATACTTTCACCTAGAGACTCCATTTAAACTTTAAACAGTAGACACAAGTCTTGTGTATTGTCGTATTACTCCACGTTTTGATAGGTCATATAGTTTTTGATCAATCCCTGATCAATGACCATGATCATTTTTGGAGAAATTATGAGTTTATAATGGGTGTGTATTGCATGGAATGTTCGTGTCAGAGTGCGTGACATCATCGGTTAGAGTGGAGAGAGTGAAGAAACATTCTGTATTTTTTCTGGATAAATTGCCACCACGGCCACAATTTACACTCTACAGACATAATTTTTTCAGAATTTGTAAGACAAACTTGTTATCTCTCATGTCATGTGCTCAAAATATCAGAGAGACTTACAGAACTTACAGAATCAGCCTCTGAGTGCGGCCACGTCTGTCCCTGCTCCTCATTGAGTCCAATACAAATATTTTCTGAGAGGAGCAGAACGGCCTGATGTTTTAAAACTGCCAGCGTCGCCAAAATATTTACTGTAGAACACCAAATCGTACCGAAATTTTCAGTAAGTCCTTAGAGCAACGTTGATCTGTGTTTTGTTCTGATAGGAGTTACCGTTTTGTCATGCTAAGCCTAATTGTGAGGCCGGTTTAGAGGCAGAAAATGGCTGTTTTTCTCCACGTTTCTGTCTGTCTCAGCCTGCGGGGGCCCCTATCGCCGTGGTAACCTCTTTGATCCTCAGGCCAGAGCTCGTTAACTTCATAAACAATCCACCTGGCGCTCGTTTAAATGTTTATAAACACAGACACAGCTAAATCAGACTGACACAGGATGCAGCTACTAACTAACTATGTGACAAGTCAGTCACACACACACACACAGACTCTAGAGCCAGCTTCATGTGATTACAGTCACACACACACACACACACACACACACACATACACACACACACACACACACACACACACACACACACACACACACACACACACACACACACAGTTAACCTAATGTGGTTACAGCTCCTCCATATCAGTGCTTATAGAAAGATGATCATGTGTCTGTCTGATCAGCTCTGTCTTGACCTTAAGATCGTGGGTTGATTCCCATGTTGACAGAGATGGCACAACCCGCAGTAGCTCCCGTGGCCCATTCAAAATTTCCCGAGAGGAAATTTTCTAGTTGTAATTGCTCTGTTCATTTTTCTTTCTTTCATTATTTTTTTCTCAAAAGATGCGCATTTTTGGAGGCTTCAACATGCCCCAAAACGCGTCAAATTTGGCATGCACATCAGGCCTCGCGAAAAATTTGATATTTTAAAGTCGTTGGGAATGGGCGTGGTCAAATGGCTAAATAGCGCCCCCTAGAAATTTTCAAAACATCAGCCCAGCCTTTGTGTTTCACCTAGACGCATGAAATTTGATGGGCTTGTAGAACATGGGGAGACACACAAAAAACCCAACCGGAAGTCCGCCATTTTTATTTGTAGTTTTTTCCTATTTAAACAAACTCCTCCTAGAGATTTTGCCCGATTGACTTCAAATTGGCTGCAGACCATCTAGATGCAACTCTGATCAAAAGTTATTAAAAGAATGTGTGTAGGTCAAAGGGCGTGGCTTCTAGAGCCTTGCGAATTTTGGCGACTTTTCGTTTCCTCGCCATTTGACCTTCGAACAGCTCTAATGCCCACATACTTTTTCCGATCATCTTCAAACTTGCTGGACATGACGATGGCTCCGTCCTGAACGTCCCGATATATTAATTTCCTACGTCACTCATAGCGCCCCCCCAGTGGTAACAGGAAGTGGCCCGTTCATCGCCGCTTGTGGCTTTAATTTACTTTTAAAACTGCAAATTTGTAATTTATTCTCCTCTTATATAAACATGTATTTTGCATGAGTGAACTGTTTTATGAAATTAGTGGAAATCACTGGCTGTCAGGAACTTTACTGAAGGCTTGTCTAAGGGTTTAAGATATCAGTACCATTATACACCACTATGTTCAGGCAGAGGCTGCATGCCTTGTATAGGTATTCGGTATCATCTATTGGTTTCATGCCAAAATTTACATATAGGATTTTCTCCCTCACCATTTTACTCACTACACAGCACAACTATGGTCCTCAGCATAAATTATAATCACTCAATCTGTATCTCTGTGTTTTACCATAAGAAATAAGATCAATTTTATAAGAAGAATGTCACAGACAGTACCAGCTCCATGTATCTGTTCTCTTCCCACTTGATCTTCCATAGCAGCCATCTTAGGTGTACCAAGTCATATCCAGTTACAAGACAACTCATCTGAACGAGACTATGTGTTGTATCTATTGAGATGCTTTGTGTGGAGACATATGTCAACGGGTAATTTACCGAGGACACTTGTCATCACCACACCAGAAAAACAAAAGGCACTGTTCTTTTTTTTCTAAACACAAAACATTTTAGGCTTCATTTCCATTGACTCTATCTGCTCAAATATCATGTAGGGTACTGCGACTGTTTGTGCAGATACATCCTTATTTCTCATTGGCTTGATGTCCAAAAGTTCAGGATCTTTTGGCCACTTGGGGGCAGCAGGACAAACTTAAAACACAGCAATGCCATATAACAGAAGCTGTCATGGATAAAATGTTGGCAAACACTTGTCGCTTTACACACCAGTAGACAAGCAACATTAGCATCATTGAGGCACGTTTCAGATGATCTGGTAAATATATAAAAGTCCTTTTTACCTATGGTCTGTCTCCATTAACTCCCCAGACTCTTCAGCTGCTAAACACTTTCCCTGCTAGTGCCAGTTGCAGATAGAGCTTCATAAAGTTGAGGGTTGCTGCAGTGTTGTGTAAATAGTGACAAGTGACTCCTGCCACACTGCACATATGTCATTTGATCAATTGTTGGAAAAAAAAATATTGACTGCTGCAGCTTTAAGTCCAGAGCTAATCTCCTAATGGCTGCCAAACCAAGGAGGAACTATGTGAACAATGAATTCTCATCATTTATGCAACCATCTGTTAAAAAGGGTATGCCTTGAAAAGAAAATGTCAATATTTCCTGTTAAAGACATTGCAGAAAAAACAAATCTGATGTCTAATTACAACTAAGTATTTCCACACTGTCTTGATCCCAACTTTTCCCTGATTTGAGCAGGCAATGCAAATGAAGTCTAAGCTGAAAATGACATGGACAGACATGGACATGACTCCACAGTGATCCCACCATCCCACCAGTCTCTTCTGTTGCACACACACTGAATTGCACAGCATCATTTGGCCTTTGTTATCACGCAGAGTTAAAGGAAAAATATGTCATTGCTCAGCAAGAAAAAACCCTATGTAAAGGGTCATTGTAGTTGGAACCACATTTGGAATAAAATTAGCGAAAGAGAAATGAGGCACCTCAGCATTAACTCCAAACATCTTCAACAGTAGATTGTCAAATCTGGGGGTTATAAGATATATAATTATATTATACTTTACTTCTTGGAAACATCAGTCTGCCCTCATCTGTGCAAAGAAACACGCAGGTCCATGAGTTCATTGTATTCCCTTCCCATTCCCATTGTCTTTGAAGCTATAGGGGTTATTGTTTTTAGTTAGTAGCCCTTTGTTGCTGTTGAGTCAGGGATGAAGCTAATTTAAAGACAGAAGATTTGCCACCTTCCATAAACATGCAGCCTTGTGTTTGACACAGCTGCCTGGTTTGATTCCAGGACTGTGTATTCAGTGACATCTGTAAAAAATAATAATAATAATACTTGTCTCACCTGACCTGGCCTGAAGTTTAAGCTGCAGTTCTCATGAAAATATCCTGCTGATCATTAATATTACTGTAAATCTTGGTTAAGAATATCAGTGTAGTTCTGCCAGAGAGATGTTGCTTTTGTCATGTACAGTAGACAGGTAAAATATATACAAATCTCTCATTACATTTGTTACATTTTGCTACTTCCCCTTCTCATTAAATTCATGCATAATTCCAATAATTTTTTCCTTTTTGTCACTTTCAAAAGTCCGCAAACTTGAATTAAAGATGAATTAAACTTTTACTTAAAGGCCCCATATTGTATAAAGTTAGATGCTCATATAAAGGTATCAGAGCCAGAGAAATGCCCACAGCTACTTTTATGGATTGTATTTCTTTTATATGAGCAGTGGCGGCTGGTGGTTAAATTAGTTGGGTGGGCTTATAAATAAATTATAAATTATTACCCATTAAATGGTTAACACAGTAGTAGCTAAAAGTTACATCCCATCTGACTGGCATCAACTAACTAGGCCGGCCTGCACACTGCATTAAGTAGAAGGGTCTAGTCCAAAAGAAAAAAAAGAAAAAAGAACTTCACCTGGTTATATCTCACACATAGCCCACACACACACAGTTTCTCTCTCTCTCTCTCTCTCACAGACACACACACACGCACGCACACAAACACACACAGAGTCACACGCACGACGATAATGCTCAATCAATAAATTTTTTTTAAAAAGATGATATGCTTATAGCTCATATCGACGGCCTTTCTGGTGCTCCCGGTGAGTTTAGAAACTTTCATGTATAGCAGTAAAGTATGCTACCTGTGATGCTAGCGCCTAGCGCCGCTGTTTTCTGTCTTCTCCCTCCCACAACAACACAACTTTTCCTCCGGTTCCTGTAATTGGTCTGAAAACAGCGGTGATGGGCTAAATGAAATTAGCCCCAATGACAAGTGAACCAAGGGGGCGTGTCATGACGCCTGTCAATCATTGACCCTGTGTCAGCCCACTGCTGATTGGTCAGAACCGACTGGCCTGTGGGCTGAATTAATTTAGCCCAAACAGTCGGTAAATGGCGAGGGCGGGACATGGCACCTGACTCGGTGAGCTCGGGCTGATTAAAATTAGCCCATTTAGAGATATCCTGTGTTTTTCTTGAAACTATTTGATACTGTTGCCACTTCGGATTTCACTAAGACTTATAACAATCTTTTGTATATTATTTCGAAAATATTTTTTCTCATCTTTTGTTGTGTAATGCAGGGAGGGCTTAGCCCCACTAGCCCATTGATACCAGCCGTCACTGTATATGAGTATGTGTGTATGTGTGTATACAGTATGAGTATGTGTGCATATATATATATATATATATATATGTATATTTTATATTTTATTTTATCCTGTGTTCAGAAACGCCCCACCTGCCACCATCCCACCTTACAGGACTTGATTTATCCGAGCATTTGTCTGAAATCTGTCTGATTTTTATTGGATCACTCAGACACTCTGATTGACTGAGAGAGGCTGAATAGGGTTTGGGTTCTTGAACCACACATTTTTCCTCTTAAAAAAATATAGGACCTTTAAGACAAACAATACGATGGCTGTCATATGTCTGCAAACTGAAACGTAAAAAAGATATACATCAGTTTTATTCAGGTACTCATATTTTTTGTGTCAATGTCAAAAATAATGACTAAGACTCATCATAAAGAGACAATGAAAATGTTGGTTTTGTCTGAATACTTGAGCGAAAAGCAGCAAATCAAGCAATTTTAGGAGCTGAAGCCATCATATGTTTAGCATTTTCATTAGCCACATTAGCTCTGTGAATTTACAGATGTCACTGTCAGACAAGAAATTCATGGTCCCACAGGATGAATTAAGATGATTTTGGTAATTTCCCAGGGCAGGGTCGTCTCAACAGCTTTAGGTTTGATTCTTGATCTAGTTTGGTTTGTGGCCTGAAACCTGCTGATGTAGCTCAGTGCACTGCCGTGGCTGAATCAGCTGCTACCATGTGTGATCACTCACCATGTCGTCACTGGCTCCAAGTTCAGAAACTGATGATGTAAAAGTCCTGTCATCAAATTGACTTCATAGCCCTGAAGGCTGTCTATATGGTTTTACATCTAATATTTACTGTAGTTATATACTATACGTAATTTTAGCCTATAAAATATATCAGTATCAGATATTTGTGTATGGGTTGGGGTAGATTTAGTTTACATTTCTTGACATTGTAAGGGACATATTGTGATCCTAACCATCCATAGAGGTATTTATATAGTGACATGGCCAAAGTAAAGGAAGGCTCTCTGTATCACTGAAGAAAACAAAAAATCCACCATGCAAGTACTCTGATGTATCAGTGGTCCAGTTTGTGGCGTAAGACCAGGCTTACATGCACAGAGTGAGTGTTCAGTACATAGGATGGAGGAGAAGTGTTATTCAATGAAGATGTCTTCAGTAGGACAGGAGTAGCCAATGTGCTCCTTATAATACTGCTGGAAGGCCCTCCTGTGGGACACCAAAGAGATGAATTAGAGTGAGTTACACACATCTGTACACATCTGTCCAGAATCTGCGATCTGAATGAGGCTCAACAAGAGACTAAACTAAATCATGATGTAAGGTCGGCCGTGTACTGAAATGTTTATTGTCCTCTGGAAACTGTGTGGGTGAGATGGTTCAGAAGGAAGAAGAAGCTACTTGTTTATGAATTTGACTTTTGAAGCATAATAATGTTGTTGTTGTTTTTTTTTTGTTTTTTTTAGCTTCTATGACTTGAAATTTACTATTATTATGCAAATCAAGTTTTCATAGATCCATATAAGACCTCTCATCTGTATTCATGCTGACAGAGAATTTTACATTGGTATGCTCTGATGAAGGTCGTCTGAGACCGAAAGCTTAGCTTTTAATAAAGTGAGATTGCATAGATCTAAGTGTGCGGAGATATTTTTCTTCAGTTTGGAGAATTTTACATTAAAATTATTTAGAATGTTTGCATATAGAAACACATGTATGTATGAGATCTTTATCAAAATAGAGTGTATATGAAAGGAAGTTGTTTTGGTAGCAAAGATTCAACACCAATATGTTTTCTCAGTCCGGACGATCCACCACTGTCAACTGTTTTCTACTGAAGAAACAACCCCAGTTTTAGCTACAATACGTGCATGGACACCACCAGGGAGAGCCAGGGTTTACTGTATGTATGAAAAATAAAATGTGATCAAATACAGAACGGAATAAGTCTCACCCCACAGATTCGGCGAGAGGATGTAATGTTGTGTCGGACATCATCACGTGACAAGCGAAACGCTGTTGGTCAGGATGTTTGGTGATGAAAGCAAAATACCTGCAACACAAGAATCAGCATCACCCAGAGGTTCACCCAGAAAAAGCTTAGCTCAGATAATGTGAGATTTACACCATTGTCATGTAAATTAAACAGACTGGGAAAGAATTTACAAATTAATACAGCTTAATACTGTGCTAATACAACTGATTAGATCATATAATCCTTCATGGAGTTGGACTCACTTGCTGTGTTTTGGATGACAACCACAGAATGAGATGTTCTTCAGCTGGAAAAAGTGAAAACACTGCTCCCCCTAAGAGAGAAGAGACAAGTTTGATGTTTCAAGTAGATTTGCCCTACAGTTACATTTGCTCATTCACACACTCATTCATGCAGCGTCACTATAGTGCAGCCATGGGCGTGGTAGTGGGGGGAAAAGGGGACCTGACTAGGGCCCGAGTAGGAAGACGGCCCATGAAAATCTTGAAATTATTATTTTTTTGTGTGATGTTTTTATTTTGAATGAATTGGGCCCTCCAATTAATTGGTGTCATAATTTATTTCAAATATATTGATAACATCAACTGAGAGAATGAACTCTGTGTCAAAGTCCTCCCGACATATTGGACATTCTGGGGGCCCTCTCTTGGAGGCGAAAAATGGTTTAGTCCGCCCAAAGACAGCGGCCGGCGAAAAGTGAAACGTCAGTGAGCCCAGATTGAATGACCTGGAGGCTAACTGTCCTCATGCTGCCCAAAAAACATTAATCGGGGTATCGAAAAGAGATTGCTTGCTGAAAAACTGTCCCGACAGGAACGCGCATCGGCAGCTTTGTATAAATTTACCTTGAAAACAACCCTGCGCTTCGTGCACTGGCATGGATAGGGGCCCACTGACATCAAGAGTGTACAGGGCCCAGAATTTGGTGCTACGCCCCTGAGTGCAGATCTGACAAACAAACCACTCACACTCATTCACACACCAATGATACATCAGGGACAGTTGTGTGTTCAGTATCTTGCCCGAGGACACTTCGACACGTGGACTGTGGGACACGCACCACCTACTGAGCTGCAGCCGCCATTGTTTGTCCACATGTGTGAAGCCACTCAACCTGAATAAATCCTGGACTATTGATCACGATTGACAGAATGACATCATTACTCCCAGTGAGTATTGTAGTTACTGCTCATTCCCACTGGGAAGTGCTACACATCCAAATACAAAAAGGCTTCCTGATCACAGGAAAGAGTGAGGGAAGGAGGGAAGGTGAGTAGATGAGTAGTTAGATTAATGCACATACCCTGTGAGCAGAGTGACACTGGTCCTCAACGTTGATCTTCACTCCTTTCACACTGACTTCCAACACACAGGCTGAGGGGGGAGGACCTGCTAACCTCCTGTTACAGGCTACCTGTTCACACAGACACCATTCAATACAGAGACATGTCAGACAAGTCTGTGGTGATGGGGTCACTTCTAGTTCAGTCTTGATGAAAATCAAAACAGTTTTTACATTACGCGTCAAAGTGTTTTTTTTGGTTTTTTTTTACTATGTTTGGCCCTTGATAAAGGCATTTAAATATTTCTATTCAAAATGAGGGCCTTGGTATTTTCTCTTTTTTTCTACAGACCCAGCCATTCACCAAAGAGCACCATCTTAAAGACCGGGTAAACCAAGAATAAATATGTGTTTTAAGTTTATAATACCACAGGAAAACATATTATTAACCACTCCGTCAAATTTGGAGGACTAAAAAAGTCGTTAAGTATATAAAATTCTGCATAAAAGTTGTCAATAAATGAGCAGTTTTCTCTGGTTCAGAACGGTGGGGGCGTGTCACGATATGGTCGTGCTGCAGGCAAAGAAACCACGCCCCATGGCAGGAGAGCTGGACTTCACTTGCTGAACATCACTAACCTAAACATGTACACGTCGTCATGAAATAAAGACGGGAAAGTGACCTCAAACACACTCCACTACACACCCCAGTCCTCAGCACTGACACAGCTGATAAACCTAAAGGAAATATTTCTTACCTTCACTCTTGGTGTCTAAAACAGTCACAGCAGCAGCCATCCAGCTGCAACAAGTTATAATCCACCATGCTGCTCCCGTTTACATCTCGTTACCGGTCAGCGTGTTGCATCCATTTGCATTGTGTGAAAAATAAATAAATAAAGTTTTTAGCTTAGCTTTAGCCTAGCTTTAGCTTCAAGTGTCCTGACAGGAGAAGCAGTAGCAGAGACAGTGAATTATCTCTGGACCTGGTACCGAGTCCAGACCCGGTCCAGACCGCCCGGCGCCCGTGACACACGGCAGCCGTGTCCCGGTGGGAGGAGACCGGGGGAAACAACACGGTGGAGCCGGGATCAGAAACAGACTGGGGGAAACAACACGGTGGAGCCGGGAGGCTACGGCTGCTACCGCGGCTAAAAACTTTTTTTTTCTTTCACACAATGCAAACGGAGGAAACGGGCAGACCGCGAGTAACGATCAAAACGGGAATAATATCGATCGGTGGATTAATAAACTGTTGCTGGATGACTACTGATGCTGCTGCCTGTTTTAGACACCAGAGTGAAGGTAAGAAATGGTTTGATCAGCTGTGTGTCCGCTCGGACGTGTGGTGGACTGAGACCACGGCGGAGTTTTTTTTTTTTTTTTACGGTGTTTTCCGTCCGTGATTGTACAGTATGGCTGGTCTCCCGTGTGTGGATGAGAGGAGGCTGTTTGGTCGGACAGTGTGTTAATGAGGGAGACTCTGGTCAAAAGACGGTGTTGTAGCTGCTGCTGCTGCTGCTGTGTCTGTGTCTGTGTGTGTGTGTAACGTTGCGAGGGGTGTGTGACCGGGGGAGTCAGCCTCTCTCCCCGCGGTGACGGCTGTTTATCACGGTGTGAATATGTTAACGTTAGCACTGTAAACTCGTTGTATGAAGGAACAAGACAGTAGTGGTCTCCCCTGTGCTACGTTTAGTTAGCTGGCTGTTTCAAGTGTTTCAGCTAGACTGAAGAGCAAGTGGGACGGAAAACCTCGGAAGTCAGTTGGCTGAATGTATTTATACGTAGAGCAGAGCAGGGGGTGGGTTTATGTAAGTAAGGCCGCTTTACGTGAAGCGGCCCTCGACTTAGGCCCGCCCATTCAAAACCTGCACACAGAACAGTCTCTGTGGCCTAGCTCCTCAAGGAAATGATGAATGGGAAAAATACTTTTTACATGTTTTAAGGGACACATAAGGCCTAATTAATATGATGAGAAGAAAATTACTGAATTTGGTTTACCCGGTCTTTAACAAAAGAAACCCATAGTTCCACGCAGCACTCCTAGTCTTCGGCTTTTTTCAGTTGTCTTGAATGGCAAAACTTAAAGAAATTGTTAAGAGGCATGTTTCCGTGGTTACAACCAGGAACCTATACAGGTAAGCTATATATATACATGTACATATACATGTATATATAGCCAACATGAAGTTTGCAGCAGGAACAATTTGAATTTAATTCACAAATATGCAGCCCAATGTTTTATGTGTTTTGTTTGTATAGAACATGAGGTCAAAGGAGAAAACGTGTCAAATTACAAACTTCATGTGGAGCTGAAGTAGCTCGATGCTGTAACAGTCTTAAGGAGGATTTGGAGCCAGTGAAGGATTTTGAGGAAACACAATAACCACAGCTCCAACAGGCTTAGCTCTGCACTTACATCAAACAAGGGATAAAAACCAAGCCTATTTCTTAGGCCTTTTCTCGAAAAGTGCATATCCATAATAAAATGAGTATATCTCTGCAACCACAAGGTCTATTTGAATACTTTTGGTGTCATAGTAAAGGGAAAAAAATTAGAAATTGCTGAGATGTGTAAATTTCAGTATATGTGTTGCTGGTGAAGAGTAAATGAAGATGACACACAGAAAAAATTAAATAAAATGAATATTCGCCTAAAAAAAATCATATTTTTGATGAGTGTCCTTTAGAATAATGCTATCCAAGCTCAAACCCTCTATAAAATCATTGTACAACATAGTGGTCAGTCTGGTGGTCACTGCCTGTCGGTGGCCGCTGAAACCAGATGACTGTGCTGCGACTGTGTGCTGTCGGCCTCGGACGTGTGTTGTCAGTGCCTGGACTCTATGCTGGACATGGAAAGTTGCTGCATAGCGTATAACTGGAGGAGAGTGGGTGAGTTGTTTTCGTCTCTTTTCAATAGAAACCAGGCTAGCTAGCGGTTAGCAGACTTAATCTCTCGAGGGGGGGTCTAACTCGGTGTTACGGTGCGTTGGACCATGGGTTAAACTTACGCCGGAATATCCCTTTAATGGACAAAAAAGTGGTGGTTGTAAGAATAATAAGTTGAAACAAAATGCTGAAAGCATTCACACTAATAAGTATAAAGAAAATGGCGGAACAGAAGAACAATAGTGTTTACCTTGAAATACAATAATGCAGAAATATGTTGTTTACCTTGAAATACAATAATACAATTCTCACGTAATAACCAGTTGTAGGTTGTTGTTAGATGTCATGCTCCAGTTGTGTTCATGTACCTTCTGCATCGCAGCACACAGCACATCGTTGCCTTTGTGGATAGGGACCTGGACTGAACCCAGGAATCGCACCAGGAACTGTTCTGTCCAGCCGTCTTTCTGGACTGTGAGAAGGACGGAGAGATGGAAACAACGTGAATTATTAATGTTGTTGTTGATGGAGATTCTCTGCTTTTACAGAGCGGCTCTGTGCAGTGTACCTGGGTTCACGTCTTTGGCCACCTTGACAGCATAGAAGGCAGGGAAAATACCAGCAGCTCCAGTCCTCATGTTGTAGCCCTGACACCACAGGTCCTCAGACTGGTTCAGCATCAACACCGGGTCATCCGCCTCCAAGTAAAGCTCGTCTGCATGACGAGGGACAAACCTAGAACCAGGCCAAGAGTGAGAAAACAAAACAGATTCAGTCAGTGATGTGCTGATTGATTTACTCACGTGGACATAGAGTTTGTGCCTGTTTACAAGTGCTGACCTGTAGACAGCTCTGTGGCTCTGCTGTCGCTCCACTCCATCCAAAACACAGGAGAACACACCGAACAAGCCCGCACCTGTATGACACAGCATTGATGGTACAATCAACTGCTCACAATCTGAATCACACTCAAACAAAATCTTTTTTCTGCGTTGAAAAGAAGCTTCAAGATCCCCTACGTTGAGTTTAGAAACTTAAGATTCCAGAAACCTCACCGATGCACGCGATTAAGCTATTGACATTTGATGATTGAATTGATGTTGCCATCTGAATAATTGAAAACGGTATATGTTATTGTGATTTAAGTGTCTGTAAAGACTACTCAGATCTCCCATGTATTTTAAAAAGTTCCACTATCATGACAAGAGAAACACTGATGATTGAGTCTGACCACCAGACTCCACCAGAATGTGGCTCAGACATCATCACTGTCTCTATGAGGAAGAAGGTTGTTGCAAGTTTACTGCCACGACCTACAATGTGCTTCTACTACATATCAAAGAAAAAACCTGCAATGATGCTGCTCGTATACAGTATCAGAATCAGAATGTACTTCCACAGATGGAAATTATTTTCTGATATCTGAATGTGGTATATTCATTTATTTATTAATAAGACCCTAAATTAGCCACAGAAATGTTCAAACATTCACTTAGTCAACTCTATTTGCTACTGTACTGTAAAGCTGCAGGATAGCATGTGTTACACACCTAAATACATAACAGAATCACTTCTGATTTGATAATACAGACCTGTGGTGCTGTAGTTGCTGCTGCTGCTGCTGCTGCTGCTGCTGCTGTTGGAGAACAGGTTGAGGAACTTCCTGCTCCTTGGAGCTCCAGCTCTTCCTCCCTGAGACTCCTCCTCCTCTGAAGTGGTGGCTGACGTGACCTTGGACTGTTTACAGATCCTTGCTACAACTTCCCTCCTCCTCTTCATGTCCTCCTCCCTCCTTCTCTTCACATCCTCTTCCCATCTCTTCTTCTTCTTCTCCTCCTCCTCCTTTCGTCTGTTTTCCTCGTCTTTCCTACCTGCACGGAGAATAAAACAAAAAGAAGATTAAACTGACAGCAGAGCGACAAAGAAGTGGTTTGAGTCTTGCGCGGTGGTGTCCTACTGTACAAGGCTCCATTCTGTTTCTCTTGTTATGCTCTAATTGATTACAGTAATATGACAGAGATGTCTGTTTCTGTTGATGACACACAGCTCTGCATACAAACCACTAAACTCTTCATCACTTGAACCTGAGTTCTGACATCCTGTTTCTAAACTCCATTTCATAAAGTCATCTGAACGTGTGTGATGAAATAACAATGACACAGAGTGTGTTTGGTGTTGTACTGTATGTGAGTGTGCTGAAAACCAGGGATGCTGCATGTGCATCTGACTGCAGATCTGATGAATATTTATGAAGCTGTTTTTTAAGCAATGTAAAACGTCCTCTCTCTCTTTGCTCCTTTTATTCCTTTCAAAAAAACATTTTAGGTAGGCCCTATAGTGTTTTTATCGGGTGTGATAATGTCTTTTTAACACTCAACAGCAATGGACTGTAGCACTGTGCCCAAGACAAATTTCCCCTCGAGGGACAATAAAGTTCACTTCACTTCACTTGTATTAAAGGATATTTACTACAATTTATCCAAACTATCTGTTGTGAAATTTATGAAATATTATACTTGATACACAATATTTGTATGATTCACATGACATGATACACAATATTTTTATGATTCACATGACATGAAGAGTGGGTCAGTAGCAGTGATTGAACCACCTCACAGTTCTGTTAAAGTTGAGTGGGCTCATACACCACAGTTTCTAAATACAGCTACAATTTTTTTTTGCTAATGAATATAATGCCATCAATATTTATTATTCAAATTATTCCTTCATTAACTAAAAGTTAAGACATGTTACCCTTTTTTAGATGAAAATTAGTAAGTTTATTTTGTTGCAATGGGAGCATTGCCTTCATTTCATAATCACGGGAGTCCTATCATGAGACAGTGAGGTTTACCTTCCATTTTTATTCATTTTCGATGGACACTCCCACTGCTGAGTATAAGAATAAAACAGCTGTTTGCTTCTTATTATAAGCCTGTTTCTCCTGCTTCTTATTGGACATTTAATGAGCCTCACTACTACTAGCCTCTAACCCTAACCCTACAAATTTTCAGGAAAGTCCATAATGAATCTTTAACGTTACCTTGCTTCCTTGCTTCCTCCTTCTTCTTTCTCTCCTCCTCGTACTCTGGGTCTTCCTCCTCATTGGCTGACTGATACACTGTCTCTCCATCGCTGTCATCATTGTGCTCACTAAAACCTTGGAAACAGTTCTTGAGGCTGACCAGCTCCAACTGAGCGTGTTCATCCACCACCAGAGTGTATTTAACAGAGTCATAGTTCAACCCTGCTGCAGCTTTACTCTGTGGTTCAATCCAAGCAGTCACACTATCTCCCTGAGTGACAGAGCTGCTGCCATTCACCTCACTGTTACTGTCACCTGTGCCCCGCCCGGCATCCACCTTTAACTTGGTACAGTCCACCTCCGACTTTGCACAGTCCATCTCTGTTTTCCCATCAGCTGTGAAGGAGTGGGTCGGACCATTCTGAACATTCACGCAAGGGGTGGGGTCTCCCTCCCCCTCCTCTTCACTGATGTCAGGGTTGGTTCGGAGGGATGCAGAGGGATGCAGAGGGCCTGGTGGGGGCCCCTCTGTGTCTGAGCTCAAGGACATCCTATTTGACCCCCCCTCACTGCTGGACCGGGACAGAGCAGGGGGGTTGTCCTGGGTCCTGTCATGGCTTTGCCCTATAAACACACATGGACAGTCAGTGGGTAGACAAATGTGTTCATAAACCACTTCTCCACATGCAGCACTAATGTGGTTACGTAAAGTCATTTAGAGCACAACACAGAATTTACTCCACTCCACCCCCCACCCCCCCCCCCCTCAAATTATTTTACAGCTACAGGGAGCAGAGGCTCACAGCTGAACCATGTGTTTATGTTTTCTTTTTCTCTGAACAACAGATTACAGTCAGATTTAGTTTTCACTACACTACAGAGACTACAGTAAGCTTGATCTTTACCAGTTTTCTGCTTTTCACTCAAGTCTTTTCTCCAACACTTCCCTCCTAAGGAAGGCCTTGGATGATATTCCATAATATTGAACATGTCTATATTTTTCACCTTGAGCAATGTTTTTCACAGTATTTTTTTTTTTTTACAGTACTCTATGTATTGCTCTATGTAGAACTGAAACATTACATAGGATTGTATAATTATGAACTAATGAAAGTCTGGGCTGCAATGTAGAATATGTGGCAAGTACGCAAGTGTGACCTTGACCTTATGGTCTGTCCCTGCAGGCCTGTGCACAGCACAGTCTCACTTCAGACTATTCTTATCTGTGCTTCTGTGATGGTGGAACAAATGAATGGATCCTCTCTGAGCAGGGACGTCCCTCTCTGTCCTCAAGAGCCTCATCTCCTCAGAGAGCACCTCCTCTCCTAAAACCCTAACATTTTCAGCTCTTACTCTGCACTTTTGGTTCAATCCCTTTATAATCTCGATGTAGCTCTTAAAGGTGTACAGAAAAGAAAATAGAATTTAAGCCCACTCTGGGTCATAAAATTAGTGTAATAACTCATCTATCAGACGATGTAGTCCAAACTTTGTGCAAAATTCTATTTTTGAGTAAATCCGGGATGAAAGTGTGTATTTTTTTTTTCGCATTGGATAATGCGGGCGCACAGATTATACGTCAGCCTGTACACGATTCACTAGCCACTGATATTGGATCCGTAATCCGTCATTCAAACGTCTGAGACACACACACACACACACACAGAGCTCGGTCTCGCCCCAAGCTTTGAATATCCTGCCCACTCGATAACGACCAATCAAATTCGTTTTCCTTACTCGGGTAAACTCGTGTTGCAGCTTGTGACAACTCGGCGCGACAAACAGGACAAACGGCCATTTCTGTACACCTTTAAGATTTACATTAAGGTCCCTATGGCACTTATAAGTGGGGTTGGATAAGTGGCACTGGAGAATAGGGTCTGTTAAATAACTGGATTTAAATGCAAAGACAGTGGAGCATTCAGCATAAGCCAGATATTTTCGCAGAAGTTGGTGAAAGCAAAAACCAAGAGTATACCTCTGTACAAAGAGACAAATGCAGCTTTCCTACTGTACTTACAACATGACATGGCAGTAATAGAGGATAGAAAATAATAAAGTTTCCGGTTTCATTACCTTGGTCTTGGGCCTTGTCCTGGCTTTTTGCTACCGGTGCCACCGGTGTTCGTGGAACCACCATAGCCATCAGAAGAACTTCCTGGTTTGACAGTACGGCGTTTGGCTTGACCCCTCCTCCTCTGTTTCCCACTTTAGCTCCTACTTTAGCTTTCCCATCAGCCCCCCGGCCTTTAGGTCCATTTGTGTCCTTTGGCCTCTGATGTCCATTCCTCTCCTTCTCCCTCGCCTTGGACTCCGCACACAGTCTTCCTCCTCTTCTCTCCTCCTTCCCTGCTGTCACTCCATCCTTTCCCCTGATGTCCCCCAGGTTCCTCTCTTTCATCGCTGTCGCTACTCTTCCTCCACCTCTCCCTCCAACTCCTCCTCCTCCTCTTCGCTGAGTCCTCGGGGTGCTGGAGGACTGAGTGGTCCCAGATGCCTGTCTCTCCCGCAGTCGAGCGCGAGTGTCAGTTGCGAGTGCAGGAGCCTGGGCATTGGCTCTGCTGTGGGCTCCATTGGCTGTAGGGGGTCTAGGGGCTGGGCGGTGCGAGCTGAGCCGGACTTTGTCCTCTGCTTTTGGTTGAACGTCGGTGGGTGTTAGATCCCCTTAAGGCACACACGCAAACAAACAAAAGTATCAGATTAAGTATTAGGCAACCAGATGTATACAGGGGGATTAACAAAGTAGCCCACAATAGGCACTTCAGACTGGATCAGACAGGAACATTCATTTCTAATCATTCAAGAACATTTTGCTTTTATTCCTCAGAATTTGTTTTGTCTCTTGCATTGTGACGCATTTACTTCCCCTGAAAATATGTGTTTAATGTTTTAACCAAGTATGAAAAACACTGGTGTACTAGAAATGTCAACATTTTGAATTTATCTTGCTCCTGTTCAGTACCATATACGTATGTAAAAAGCTGTTAAATGGCTCCTTTAGTCATGTCTTGACTTGGCGGCACGGTGGCACAGTGGTTAGCACTGTTGCCTCACAGCAAGAAGGTCCTGGGTTCGAATCCCGGGCCGCCCAGGGCCTTTCTGTGTGGAGTTTGCATGTTCTCCCCGTGTCTGCGTGGGTTTCCTCCGGTGCTCCGTTTCCCCACCACTAAAAACATGTCGGCTAGGTTAATCCCAGTCAGTGCCCCTGACCAAAGGCACTGGCTCATAATCTGGAGTTGGTCCCCGGGCGCTGCACCGTGGCTGCCCACTGCTCCTCAGGGATGGGTTAAATGCAGAGAAAGAATTTCACTGTACTAGCTGTATATGTGACTAATAAAGTACCTTTACCTTTATTTTCTAAATTTAAAAAATCCTATAATTCCAGTTAATATTGTTTTGTCATTAGACCTTTTCACTCAACTGCAACGTAGACAAAGCTACTCCAGATCCACTTAAGACATTATGAACTTAGTCTCAGACTAAATAGATGATGAACAACTAAAATAACACAAGCTAACACCATAACAAAAGCACAATGACACAAGCTACTATGACACAAGTTACCACAATAACACAAGCTAAACAAACTAGCTGCATCATTCTGCTTCTGATTCAAGTCACTTTAATTGGGTTTCCAGTATAGTTTGTGATGGCACAGATTCATTGACATACGGTAATCAATAAATATATCAAATAGTGTACACACATCACTGTGGTTACATACAACACAGGATTAGCTATATCAATGAAAAATGCTGTTGGATTTGGTTAATGCTGTGGACTCAATGGGATTTGTAATTAAATATTGAGTTGAAGTTCTCATGAAAATACTGGCCCAATGCTGTTATAAGTCACATTTAGTTTTTATTTTCTGCAGATAAGTTCTAATACTAAATATAATTCATATAGGCTAATCACATCAGATTTTACAAAAGTAAAACTGTATTTTACAAAAAGAGTCCAATTCCTGGTGCTTCTGCCTGACATATGTGAGGAAGCTGATTCCCCCATAAACACACAGACACAGGTGGCTGCTGAGATACAGAGGCCAATCTCCAGTGGGGGAGGTCATTCAGCTCCTGCATCAGCCTTGTATCAAGTATCAAGTTTCATCCTCAGATGCCCCATGTTACTGCAGCTTTCTCCAGCATTTACTGCCACAGCTCCAAGCTTTACACAACACAGTATCTCATCATAACTGCTTCTAATTAGTCCTAAACAGATGTCACCGTTTTACCTATGGAACATAATATTCTAAAATATCTTTGTACAATGCTGTGATGCTGGTTGTTATGTTACTGGTTTATTTAGCATCTTTATTCATTAGCAAATGCAAACTGACAATGAGTCAATGAAATTATGATTATTTACAATAGGGAATCTCCATCAGCCTTCCTACTCACAGTAATAATAAAAATGTATTATTACTGGTTATTATAGCTGAATGGGTAGCTACCAACTGATGTCACTGTGGAGTCTGGAGCTGTGGTTAAAAAGTGTCAGCTGGTTTAACCTCCCATTATGGTTGTTTGGGTCACTCAGTTACAGGTCAACTGCCCATAAGGTTCAGGGACCTTTTCTGACTCCATCCAGGCTCTGGTTACAAAATATGACCACATTGCACAGTGGCAAGGAGAACTACGTACAGTCTACAGGTTTCATTGTTTTGAATCATGTAGTATCCCCCTACCTGTAATGTGTGGGGAGGAGGAGTGGGAGTCCTTCCAGCTGTCCTTCTTGCCCAGTGAGTTGTTGTTGATGGAGTCCTGTACAGAGATAATCAGACAGGACAGCAGTGTAAGAGCACAAACCAACAGGTTATTGGATTATCTAACTGATAACCTATAAAATCCTCTCACTGTGTCGCTCTGAGGATTATAGATTAAAACTGATAAACACAGAGGAGCAGGAGTCTGCTGCTCATCCAGGACACATGGTCTCTGTAACTGAGATTCCCCCTGATCATAAAGACTCGAAAGCAAATAGTAGACATAAAGATTTGACATTTCATGACTGAAGGATTGAACACATTGAAATTCAATGAGCTCTGTGTCTCCTCATTGCAACGGCTCCTGAAACCAAGTGGAAACATCCACTCATTGTATATAGTTCATAGACTGTAAAACAGGAGAGGGTGAGTTGCAGATAAAGAGTTTATAGGTTCAAACACAACATCATTCAGGCCTTAATTCTATATTCTCTATTCTTCTCCTATAATCTCTATTTCATGCTCCGCCCTGCCAAGTCATCAAAGATGGGGTGTCTGAAATGAGCTGAGTCAAGTCCAGACACTGACTTTCTCTATCGTCCTCTCTGATGACATCATCACTGCCAGGAAGAGGCAGGAGCATCCGCCAGGAAGTGAGCGGTGGTCTCACATCTACGTCATGGGAACCACGCAGAGCGCTGACTCACTCACTGACACCCCTCATGCATCTGCTTTCACCGTCGCACACCATGCTCTGTTACCATGGCTACTCAATGTGTGTGTGTGTGTGAGAGAGAGAGAGAGAGAGAGAGAGAGAGAGAGAGAGAGAGAGAGAGAGAGAGAAGAAGCACAACTCGTCTCTTCCTCCAGTCTGACTCCTGACATTTACACAAACAGGCATCTCTGTGTGCAGACAAAAACCTAATGGAGCCACTTTTATCATTAAAAGTTCTCATCAGCAATTAAAGATGGTGTCTCAGCATCGTCCATCATTTCCTGTCTGACACCCAGGATGAACTGTTATTCTGTCACAAGCTGAGAGCGTGTGAAGGGAAAAGAGCAGCATCTTGGTAAAGTTACTCTTTGGTCCCATTGTGAACATGGCACACAGTGAGTTCCCACTGTGCCTGTGTCAGAGAGGACGAGGAGATTCATCTCTGTGCCTCTTTTGAAGTGGATGAGTCAGTCATGTTCAATAATATGTGTGAGCAAATAGTCAAACAAAAATAGTCAATATAATGCTGATATGCAGCTTGACAAATATTCCCTCCTAAATGAATTCTGTGGTATAACAATTTTACATCAACATGCAGTCACTCTGGATCTCTGATTCTTTAAGGGACTTCCTGAATTATTTTCTTTAACATAACATAATCCTTGTACTGCAACGCCAATTAAATAAAGTAGGTATAACAAGTTAATTTGTTCACATTAAAGAGAGACCCAGATGTTTCCCTGTTTCTAGTTTTTATGCTAAGCTAGCTGCTAAGCTACTGTCCGTTGCTTCATATTTATGCAGCTAGAATTCATGAACACAGCATCAGACAGGACTGCAGTGTTAGATAGATAGATAGATAGATAGATAGATAGATAGATAGATAGATAGATAGATAGATAGATAGATAGATAGATAGATAGATAGATAGATAGATAGATAGATAGATAGATAGATAGATAATATAAAAGCACAATAGCAGCAAGTTTCAATAGTGCTTAATGTAGGTTTTGTTATTTCATTGTAACCGAAGCAGTACAATGACAATATAAAATCAGTTTGATGGGAGACTTCAGGTTATCTGACAACATGTTACGTGCACTGTAGAAACGTGTCCAACACACTTATTTACACCTATAGAGGGGCACTGAGAGTCTCATTTTAGTTTTGATCAGACTATATATCAAATCATGTGGGATGATTTTGAAATATTGGAAAACCCTGCTACTCCTATACCAGTGTGTTCAGAAGTGGTGCTAAAGTTCCTGACCAGGTCCAACTGGACAACTCAATGACCACAGCAGACGACATGTTCAGGTGTTCTACTATGTCAGGGCCGGGAGCAGGTTTGGCACAAACATTCATTTAGACTCAAGGTTGAAGTGATTATGTTTTAGTGGTCAATGATCAAAGTCACCGTGACTATAACAAGATAGCCTATCTCACACATAATAATAACACACTGTAACTCAAATACCAGCAAGAATAAGGATCTATAAGTAATACGATTTGACAAGCCACGAGGTCAACTTCACCTCTGGACATTGTTCAACATTGTGACTGTGGGAGCAGAGACTGTGAGCAGATTTCCAGCAGTCTGGCTGACTGATGGAGGAAACATAATGCTAGTTTCATTTTTCCCTTCACAAACACATTCTTATTGGTGAAAGAAATTGCAGAGTGGAGGTGAAGCAGAGAACATATGGTGAATTAACAGCCATTCTCTTCTTAACCCATTAGACAAACAGCTTCACAGCAACCACAGTCTCTTGCTGACTGCGCTTGTCTGTTGTGAAACGTAGAAGCTCTTTCTGCTTCAGTAAGAATCATTTTTATTCTGTCAGTGGAGACATTTTGCCACAGCACAGGATCCATTACAGTCTCGCACCACGAGATGTCTGCATCCGGACAGAACAGGTCTAACCGAGCTAATCTGCTAGTGCTAACATTAGCATCCAGTGCAGTGCAATTATTATTTGAGGCTCAAAACTGCTCATTAGAAACCCATGGCTAATGTCTTGGAGGGCGTGTCCATCTTTATTTATAGTGTAAAGTTGGACCACATGACAGCAACCTAAAGAAAATGTACTGATTATACTTTATAGGGATACGATTGGATATATAGTTCATACTTTGGTCTAGTTTTGACAGAATCCAGAAAATTCCCTTAATGCTGTCAATAAAATATATTTACAGTAAATAAGTAGCAATATAAATAATCTAGTATGACTTTTGATCAAATGTAGTCCTATTGTTGTCATGTTTTTGGAAAATGTTTGTCTTTTGTAATGTGATCTTTTGAAAAAATGTTGTAGCATGATTTATTACAAAATCAAGGTGATGATAATGGTCTTATAAACATCAGACCTGTGATCAGTCTGTAAATACGTGAACCTGAGGAAGTGTCTGCTGTATGTTTAGAACAGACATCACCTGATGTTGCCTCCCTCACACAGCTAAGTTTAGAAATTACAATTAGCTGATTTACAGCTAAGAAGTTTATAACCCCACACGCACACACAGGCACAGAATGAGGGTCAATGAGAGTCAAGGCTCACAGCCAGACATGGTAAGTGGTAGTGAGTGTGATCAGTCCGATCCTGTCAAGACTCCAGCTGGTGAAACAGGTTGGAGAGGAAACAGCAGCTAATCACGCTGCTGACTGAATGACTGAAACACACAATGAAATGATCACAGTGAATACGCTCTTTACTGCTCTGGTTATCAATGAACTGATTCCAATAGCATTTTGACTAGGTTTGACTATGCAGAATATATTTATATTAATTACTTCCTTCTTTTCAGGACAAAAAAATAATGTGTTTATGTACTGTAGCTAGTACTGTAGCCTATAATTCAGTGTGTCACACGTGAGAGACACTTTGAAGCAGTGTGCTGAATACCTACAGTTGATCTGTTAATCCACTGACACCGCCTCTCTACAGTGCTGCTGTGTATTAAACAGCAGGAATTAACAGCATGCAGTTTAGTGAAGGACTGAGGCTCTGTCATCTGCCTGTCAGCACATCAGTTTACAGTGGATCGTTGACTGATCAACGATGATCAATGATGTTGTGATACGATGTTGTGATACTGACTGATCAACGATGATCAATGATGTTGTGATATTTATACCTCTAAGACTTTATAGATGTAGATGTGCTCTATTTGTCTACATGTCTATGTCATTGTTAGTTTCATTTCTGAATGCAGCTGGTATATTTTAATAAATATCATTTTCCACATTACAGTTTTTCTCGATTGCTAAGACACATTTCTCGAAAGCTTCTCTCATTTTCTCTAAACTGTGAACACAAACCCCAATTTTCAAGCTACATTCACAAAACCTCAGACTCTTCTTGCAAAACCAAACTTTCACCTCAAAACAGTTCAATCTGTGCCCAAAACTGAACTTTGTTGCCAAATCGTGCCCCGAGTCAATCAAAATTAAAAACACTACTGAGCAGCCACTAAACACTACATAGAAAAATAGAAAACACAATGCTCAGCACAAGAAGCTGTAGAAATAAATGTTTATTGTTCACTGTAGGCTAAATGCATGTTGCAAAACAAAAAACCTGTGCATTTACACTGTAGCACTTCTCTCCTTCCCTTTCTTTCACCCTCCTCCTTACCTCTCCACATCCATTTCATCCCCTTTTCCTTCCTTCTTTTTTTCTGCCCAGTTCATCCCTCCCTCCCTCCCTCCCTCATCCTTTCTTTCTTCACCCTGTCGCCTCTCATCTTCTCCTCTTGCAAAACAAAAAACCTGTGCATTTAGCACTTGTACATAGTAAAAAAAAAAGGAGTACAAAAAACAGAAATCTTGTGCATTTACGTAATAAAAGCTCAATAGGTTGAGTAACCACAGCTGGTTCAGATATGGATGTAACATTCAACAGCACATTTGTTTTACATGATATTATATAATCTTCCAGTGTGAGAAGTTGGGAACTGTAGGTGAAATCAACAGGCGTTCCTCTGCATCTCAGAATTTAAGTAATAAACCTCATTTTAACCTTCAGAAAGGCTGAAGAAACACACCCTCAGATTAAGACATTGAACAGGAAGCTCTGAACAGGCTCTTTAGAAACAGATTAGTTCAAACTGGAAATTCAGTACACAAATACAGATTGCAGAGTTTGAAAGTGATCTTAAATTGATGTTAGTTGATTGGCTCCAGCTATGTTTTCTAGAAACCTGTGTCAAGATGCAACACTTGTGAGGTTAATTAAAACTAGTGATTGTAATAATGATACACTGAAAGAAGCAAGTGGAAGAGAGAAAGGACAACATCTTTGCCCTCTACAGTTACCAAAGGTCTTGCCCAACCTTTTATCACTGACAGAAACGTGGCCATTTATCTCAGCTGTATTTTGAGAGAATCATTTTCTAATGGCTTAAATATCTCAACTTCTTTGTGAAATTCACTAATGATAAATAAGCCAGTGAGTCACTCAGTCAGTGGGCTGCACCTCTTATTCTAAATACGGTACATTTGACCCACTTTTCACGCTACATCCTCTCCCCTTCACCTCATCTCCAGGCAGACGATATCGGCTGTGTTTATCCCTGCTAAGTCGGTGAAAGTCTGATAAAAACATCAAGTGATGAAAATCTGACCATCGATCCGATCTGATCTGATCGTCTGCCGCAGCTGCAGCGATCCCATCACGGGATGTCTCGGGGGTTTGATGCTGGTTCAGGGGGGAAACCCAGGTGAGTGTGAAACCGCTGCTCTGAATTGTACTGTCACCATAAACAGGATGCAACTAAACTCATCTGGTGTTAGTGTGAGCTCCCTCTAGGGAACACTGCTTACTGTTGGCTTACAGACTGAGCCAGGGTTCACTATATTCACCACCGTCAGGCCCTGTTCCTATATCATTTCATCTGTAGATTCAGCCTTATATTAAACCCTCTTCTTCTCTTCCTACTGCTGATCTTAAATATACATATTTTGAGAGATGACAGAACAGCTTGAAGGCTCCTGTTTCAACATCACTATATATCAGGGTCAGTCCCCTCAATAACCACAGTGTCCTTGAGCAAGTCACTGAGCCCCCAGCTGCTCGTCGGCACTGGGTGTGCTGGAGAAAAACAAGCCAGCCACATGATTGAATTATGAATATTGATGTTCTAAATATAGATATTAGCCAGAAATACAATCACCACAACAGAAAATAGGAGCCTGTGTACTGTGTTTACTGCAACATACAGCTGAACCATTTTCAGAGATGACCCACTGCCAGCACACACACACACAAACACACACCTAACAGCACACACAAACACACACACCCAGTGCTGTCTCATTCTGAGGGCAGGATCCTCCCAGTAAACACACACACACATGCACATACACACACATACAGAGTAACCCATTTATTCAGCTTGATGCCTCATTCTGAACAGAGCATCCACCCATATTCTCACACACATACACACACAGCAGCTGGTGTTGAAGCAGGGATCCTCCCAGTCCTCCTACCTGGGTGCCGGCTGGTGGCAACTGTGGGAACAGAGCCAGGGTGGTCGGCCTCTTTGGTCGATATTTGTCCATGACAGTTCAGGTTGATCCCCCCTCTGACAGGCGACAGCTTCTTCCCTCCCTCCTCCTCTTCCCCCTTCCTCCTCCTTTTCTTCCCCCTTATTAACCCAGTGTCGGCGCTCCTTCGCTCGGACAAGGCCTCTCCCACCCTCCTCTACCTCCCCCTCTTCCCCTTCTTCCTCCTCGGTCTTCTCAGCATCGATCAGCTGCAAGCTCAGCCTCTGGACACACCCACTCTACTCCATCCCTGCTTGATCATTGGCTGGCCTCAGTGTCACATCATCAGCATCAGCAGCATCACTACCACCACCCTGGAAAGAGCTGAGTAGAAAGGAGAGGTAGAGAGAGAGAGAAGGAGGGAGGAAGGGAGAGGAGGAGAGATGGGTGGTGTTGAATAGAGATGGGATAAACGAGGACTGACAGAGAGAAGAAGGCAGGGAGGAGAGAGGGGAAGGGTGGGGGGGAGTCAGAACCAGCCAATCAGAGCACAGCATGACATCACCAGCTCATCTGCCCGAGGCTTTCTCTGAGTTAAAGCTAATCAGCTCTGCGAGTGCTCCTGTGTTATGTCTCTGTGTGTTTGTGTAAATCACACACCAGGTAACAGTCACTGCACAGAGGTGACACACCAGTCAACAAACCAGTAGGTGAACCAGTCACACTGCTTTCCTTCCTGGAAAAGGAGCGGGCCTCCTGACATTTTCCTGGCGGCACGGTGGCACAGTGGTTAGCACTGTTGCCTCACAGCAAGAAGGTCCTGGGTTCGAATCCCCGGCCGCCCAGGTCCTCTCTGTGTGGAGTTTGCATGTACTCCCGGTGTCTGTGTGGGTTTCCTCCGGGTGCTCCGGTTTCCCCCACCACTAAAAACATGTCGGCTAGGTTAATCCTCCAGTCAGTGCCCCTGACCAAAGGCACTGGCTCATATCTGGAGTTGGTCCCCGGGCGCTGCACCGTGGCTGCCCACTGCTCCTCAGGGATGGGTTAAATGCAGAGAAAGAATTTCACTGTACTAGCTGTATATGTGACCAATAAAGTACCTTTACCTTTTATTTTGGAACGGTCCTTTAGCGTTTGGGGTCGGACTGGCTGAGGGGTGGTGAGGGGGGGAATGGTTGTTGGGGGTATTACTTGTGGGGTTTATATATTTTTTATTTATTTATTTATTTTTCTGAGGGGGTCACGTTTTAAATATTGAACTATGTATGCCCTATATTTGACCTCTGTTTTTGAAAATCAATAAAAATATTTGAAACAGGTGAACCAGTCACATAGGCTACCCCCAGTCAGCCAATTAACAATGCAGCCAGCAAACTAGTAGCCTATTTAATGCCAGATAGCCAAGGCGAGGCAAGGTAAGTTCATGACAACATCCTTTCCTCTGCCCTTGGACCCTCACATTGACTGAGGAAAAACTTCAAAGAAAACCCTGAACATGGGAAAAACCGAGAGAAACTGTTTACAACATGGAATGTGGAATAAATCGGATATCACAGTAAAGAGGAGCTGATGTAGGCAGCTTCTGGTGAGCTGGCTGGGTTATAGGGGCAGAAGAAAGGAGGTGATGCAGGCAGTGGCTGGTGCAGACGGATGGAGCTCTCGAGTCTGAAAAATCATTGGAAAACACAGAGAGAATGCAAGCCACCAAGGCCGAAGGTAATCTGCCAGCTATTTCTTTAGCTAACACTCAGTTCGTCAGTAAAACCTTGCTCGTTAGCTGCAATTTAGTGTTAGCTATGTTCACTGGAGCTGATCCCAAACATACTATAAACATTTACAGGAAAGGACAGGATGATGATGATGATGATGATGATGATCATCATCATGCCAGAAAACCACTTCCACTTCATCTTTCTCTTTGAGAGGAATTATTTTTTTGTCCACATGGGCCACACACACTCTCAACTGCTAACAGAAATATTTAGAAGCTGTTGTCAGTGTAGTCCAATTCATATCCATTTGTTTTGTTCAGAACTAAATAATAATCATTGAAAAACTGGCAGACTGCTTTTAAATGTAAAGCTCCACCTGATCATTCCCAGCTCAATCAGAACCTCTTCACGTCTTTAAAGCATCCATTTTTACTTACCTGCAAACATCCTGCTCCTGCTTCTAATCGTTCTTGTTATCTGTCTGTAATTAATGACTGTACCTACTGACTGGAAACTAGCTCCAACTCGTTTATGCATATATGCACTCATGCAATGCTCCCGTCTTATATTATGCATGGATATTTCCTGCATTCTTTTGTTCCTGTTCCTTTTAAGCTTGGACATTTCC
Organism: Trachurus japonicus; assembly: GCF_045865225.1. Classification (NCBI taxonomy): domain Eukaryota; kingdom Metazoa; phylum Chordata; class Actinopteri; order Carangiformes; family Carangidae; genus Trachurus; species Trachurus japonicus. The sequence goes on along the minus strand of NC_140912.1, from coordinate 4,524,455 downwards.
TTGCATGCCATTGCATGTTACTATATCTACAAAATACTGTAGGTCTCATGCATGCATGTTATGTACCTGCTTATATCTTGCTTGGCTGTTAGTGCATGCTGCCCCTTCTAACCCTAACCCTTCATGTATACTGTATGTTTGCTTGCTTATGTTTACAATCTAATGCATGGTTATGTCTCTGCTGATGTACTTACATTAAGTTTGGTAACTTCGTGATGGTTGGGCGTGGTGTGGGGGTATTTGTCTCATGATGAGTGCAATAGTACTCATTGGTGAATTATTGTTTTCAATGACCTTAAAATTGATGAATGCAAAAATATTTACATTATTTTTTTATTCCTTGTGTATGTACAATATATATAGCTTTTACCCCAAAAATGTATTCTAAATTCTTTTTGGACTATGTGTTCATGATTTTTATTTATTTTTTATTTTGATGTAGCCCACATTCAGGTGTCTTTAAAATGAGATTTGTCTTTAAATATAGGCTACATAAATTCATTTGAACAACTGAATGTGTTGTGCCATGAGGGGTAATGAAAACACAGCATAAACTCCCATTTCAATCACAATTCCTTCAGCAATTTTAATGAAAATAAACTCTTTTTGTACAATACAAAACAAATAAATATCCATATAGCCCACAGCTCACAGACAGACCTGCGGCCCTGTGGAGCATCACACTGCTTTTTGTTGGAATGTGCAGTAAAACACACATCTGGTTAGGGAGTGTGTTGTGTTCAGGGTAAGCAGGAAATGGGAGGCTCTCTGCCCTGTGATTAGGTAAGAGCAGAGGAAGAGGCTGAACTGATTTGCCCTTTTACCTTCTTGGACTGAGACGTCACAGTTCCCACTTGTCCAGGACACCAACAGTGAGACACTCCCGCAGCCACAAGGTTTGTCTTAAAACCTACTCTCTGGGGAAACTTTGACTCATCCAGGCAACAGTGAGGGGGTTTCACAAAGTCAGGCTATTTGGCTTTTTTATTCTGCACTGAGGGTTCAAGGTAGGTAAAACAGAAATCATATTTGTATCAAAGAGCACGCATGAATGTGTGTGGCTCCTACAGAAATCACCTTATGGCATTGATTTGACTCCACGTTCTGGACCTCAGAGGAAAAACCATGTCGTCAATTCTTTGTGTAACGAATACAAACCCAGTATAAAGAAATGTCACACAATTCTGTGACAAAATATTTCAGTTCCCAGTGTCTGCAATAAGATTTGGTCTGACAAATTTTGCATGTTTTTTGATAAGGCGATCAATCGATTTATCAATAAGCTGGTTGACATAATTCATTTGTACATTTCAGTGATTATTTGGGTAATTTTTCCAAGCATAAATGCCTAGAAATTTTAATTATAAGATGCTAAACTGAAAAAAATGTCTGGACTGAGTGTTCACAGAGAATCGGTACTGGAGAAATGCTACAATGCAGAGTTCACCATTCAATGAAATCTCATTGAGTCATAACTAAATGGCTAAAAGGATAATTGGCAGATGAAGAGATTATGAAAATGCAAGTTGCAGCTCTGGTAAATTTACCATGTGCAGACTTTGCTATATCTACTGCCCACTAGTGGATACTTTTACTGCCACACATCCAGGCAGACAAGGTACAACCCTTTATGAAACCCCCTGAATCAAACCATTAGTAAACAGACAGGTTATGTTTAAACTTTTTTTTTTACATATTTTATACACAAACTCTGTTACACGTATGGGGAGAACAACACATCAGTTTTTCTCTACATTCTTTCCACACAAGCAGCATTTTCTGTTGCCAGAGAAAAATATGGCAAATGCAAAACAAACATTTTTTTGGTCTCGCAGACTTACCTTCAATAACATCCCTTGTGCCACAGCTACAGTGTCTAAATGAATTTGCCTTATTCAATTTACATGATTTCAATTAGCATTCTGCTATACCTTCAGAGATGTGTGCTGTCAAAATAGACTTGGTAGTTAGGGTTGACTAAAAAAAATGTATGTTTATGTAATTTACCTCATTGCTGCCTCTAGCAAAACATTCACATCGGGCATTTACATATTAACATGTAGTTTCTATCGGGTTCTCTGCTCCCTGCTGTGGTACAGTCAGGAAAACGTCCAGAGCAAAGTCTTCAGGGTCACACCAACAGAAACACCCTCCACCGCCTGGAGCTACACATAAACAACGACATTCTCCATCACTGAGTGCCAAGCAGTAGCCAGGCTAGCGCCGCCTACTGGTTCCGGCAAATTTCATTTGCCTCAACCATGTAGTCAGGACACTAGCAATGCGTTTCGGTTTGCTCCGTCCCTACCAATCAGCGAACAGACGGGTAAGTGAAGGCGATGACGTTGAACTCAAGCGCTCAAGATTAACCTATGAGCTTAACCGGTGTATAGCACACGTGACCACCAAGCAGCAGCGATTAGTTGAAGCAAATGTAAGCAACCGCCTCCCGGAAGCAAACGAATCCCTATGGCTCGTGTTCAGACGCTATATGAAATGTAATGAAATAAGCGGCTGATGCATCAGGCTAGCCAAGCAGGTCCATAAGGAACACAACTGTACAGTGAGGGAAGCTACAACATAAAATGATGGTTTTACACAGCTCACTGAAATCTGTCTGAAGCCTTAGCAGTGCTTCTTTCCAACTCTATAAAAGGACCATAGTCCGTTTTTGGGCTTGCCAGGACCCAGGGTGATCTGGTTTTATCCACCACTCATTAAAACTCGTAAACCGCAACAAAATCCTTACTGCAAAGAGAGAGTTGGGACAGTGTGTCGCTCAGACTCCTGCACTACCTTCGTCTGAGGACAGTTGTAGAAGCGGCGGTATAAGCAGGAAGCTACTACTGCGGACAGCCACACACTGTTGTATGGGTTCATCTTGGATATGTATTAACTGTGTATGTGTCAAAGATGGAATTGCACAAGAGAAGAGATTACTCATCACTTACTTTCTCACAAACTTGTTTAAATTGTAAGCTTAATTCTTCTAGAATCAGAATTATTTTTTAATATGTAAAAAATCTGTGGACTGGTTCATCATTAGTCACTTTTTCTCAAAGAGCTTATTTAGAGATGGTTTCCATTTTGTCTGATTGGAGTAAATCTGAGTTAGATGCTTTTGTACTACTTCCACTTGTGTTGTATGTATGCTTATGCATATACAGTATGCATATTGTCCGGATGTCCATATCATTGTTCCTTATATGTCTTTAGGTGTCCAGTTGTCCAGTGTGGATGTTTGTAGTTGTTCTCCTAGACTCCACCTGAAAGAGACACCAGAGAAAAAACACTATTTCAGACACTGACATAGAACCAGGACGTTGATGATCACACTTCTGCAGCACTGTACCAACCCCATCAATCACACTGAGCTCTTGTTGAGACACTTAAGAGTTTACAAACTGAAGCCTTTATATTTGCTGGAGGGGAGGCAGAAAATGCCAAAAATGTCCTTTGCAAGACCATGCAAACCTACTAAACACCATCTGCAGAGCCTATGTGTATGTCAGCCTGCCTTAGTAACAATTAGGGCTGTCAGTTTAACACGTTAATTAGATTAATTAATTACACTGCAAATTAATGCGTTATAAAAATTAACGCAATTAATTCTGAGATTCTGAGTGGCAATTCAATGCGCAAGCATTTTAAATTTGGCCCATTGAATGACCCGTAGACTACTTGGCAGTGGCATGTCACGGTAGCACCAGCACCGAGGAACTTGTCCGGACCATAGACTGTATATAAAAGAGGTCCGGACGTGTTGGTCACTTCCCACCTGCGTCGCTAGTCAAAGCAGGGTGACAACAGACATGGACGCGACTCACAGCCCCGACACATTGCCCGCGGAAGCGGAGCTGGAGCTCCGGTCAAACATCGACTCCACTCGCATCTATACCCGTCTGTACTCAGTTTTCCACACACACAGGTCTGTCTCTAGCTCTGTATGAATGGATGTGTGTGTGTGTCTTGTGTGCAGATGCAACTGACAAATATTTATAGACGGACGAGCAACAACTTAACTAAGCACTTTGTCCACCACACATAGTGTATGACGGTCAACATCGCTGCTATAAGCACTTTGCACTTTGCCTACCTCATACATGTTGTTGTCTAAATGTTGTCCATTGTCAATCTGTATCTGTTTATGCCTCATCTTTGTATAATAGCTTGTATTCTGTGTATTTTATTACTTTTATGTTATGTGTAGGGACTACAGATGGAAATTAGCTGGGAGCTAAATCTGGTGCAACCATCTTTTCATTTTTTCCTTTAAATGATTAATGTAATTGCACATTGTCCCTTAATAAACTAATAAACTAAACTAAACTAAATCATAATTTAATTATTTTATTTTGAAAATTGACCGGATTCTCTCGCCTTTTCTGTGCCCAACTTCCTGTCTGGTACGTTCTGGTCTATCCAGCTTGACAACGGCGCTCGCGGCTCGAGTGAAAAATAGAACAGACGCCGAACTGAAGCGCTGCAGCGCCGCCCCACAACCCGAGATGTGCGACCAGGCAGACTGGTTAACATGGGCTCCGATCTGAAACTGCCTCCGCTCCAGGGCGCTGCGCTTCGGTTAAATTTCATTTATGAAATGGACTTAACACCAATAACAATGTGGATTTAAAATCTTCTCTTCTTAGTGTATTCAATTGATTAGTCATGCAATACAATTTTGTAATGTCCTAGAATTCGAATTCTTTATTTGGGTACCTTTAGCAGATATGAGATTAAAATGTGATTAATTAGATTAATTAATTACAAATCCTGTAATTAATTAGATTAATATTTTTAATTGCCTGACAGCCCTAGTAACAATCAGACCTTGAAGAAAGTGTTTCATACATCACCTCTTTCTACATGTTCCTTTGGTTGCTTGTTGTTCGTGAGGATTGTGTATATTGTACCTCATATCACTGCTGAAGTCCTGCTGGTTCCCCAGAGGTCTCCTCTTCCATTCTTTCCTCCTCCGGCTCAACATTCTCCTCCATCCTCTCATCCTCTGCTGTATCCTTTTTCTCCTCTTCCTCCATTCTCCTCTCGCCCTCCCTGCCTGATGCAAGGCAGCTCTGTCGCCCTCGCTGCCTCTGGCTGCGACGCACTTTGCGAGTGGGGCCTTTCCTCTTGGGAAAAGTCTGAGCCAGGGCTGTGGCTGTACTGGGTAAGGGGGACAAGGTGGGACACGAAGAAGAAGGGGACAAGGGTTTTGACCTTGACAGCGGGCTCTGGATTGGTGTTGAAGATGGGGAGGGAAAAGTAGATAGGGGCGGGGGGTTGCTGGCAGACGTAGATGTGACGGCTGTGGAGGGCTGTGTGTGTGTGGAGGGGCAGGGTGTCTGGGGTGGGTGAGTGTTCAGTGTGTCCTCCAGGTTTGGATGGGGGTTGAAGGCAGAGGACGCACAGACTGTGGAGGAATCAGGAGCTGTAGAGCAGCCGGCTGCTTCACCGTCTGCAGGGTCTCTGGGGGGAGAGTCTGAGAAAATAGGAGGAAAACACAAGTGTGAAGAGTTTTGGCTTTGACACATGAGCCTGATTATGGGATAACATGAATCTTTGTCCTCCTACCTGGGCCGCTGCTGGTCTGGGACTCATCAGTCATCGGTGGCTCTGCCTCTTCCTGGATCGTTGGTACTGATGCCAACAGACCTGACACAAACACACACAGTTGACACTTTAGTGACTTCAGGATTTGAAATTTTGTAATTAAATTATGCCTTCACTGTGGGAAGGGGGGATTCTGGGGTTAAGAAATTAAATTATTCATATTCTCATTAGTGCAACATATATGAGTACAGGTAAGTGCAAGCAGACAGAGTGCAGGCAGGTCAGACTGATCTGTGAAAGAAAATAAACTAACTTTCATCTACGATGCAGTACACTCAGAGCACTACAGCAACCTAATAAAAATTGATAAGGCACTGACAGGAGGTTTTTACTCATCTTCATCACCCTCCGTCCACTGCAGCCTGAGACACTCTGCTATTAGTTCATCCCAGAGGCCGTGCTCCTGATGCAGTCATGGATGCTCTTTGGACACTCACTTACTAATCCTCCCCCGCCCTCTCATAGATTCTCAGTGTACTGGACTGGAGAACCTCTGTGACCTACGTATGTGACTTGATATCAGTGGCAGTGTTTGATACATTCAACAATAAAGATTAAAAATAGCCGCAAGCGGCAATCTGCGGGTTCTAACCCTCACCTGCCGCAGCCGACGACATCACCCACTCTGTCCCTGAAGGCTCCATGCAATACATGCCCATTACAAGCCCCATGTTTTGGAGGCTTTCCCATGCACAAAAAGTTGAGAAACTCAGTAAACATGTCAGGACTAGCGAAAAATTTGATATTTTAAAGTCGTTTCACATGGGCGGGGCTAATTGGTTCAATGGCGCCCCCTAGAAAACTTCTAAAGTTCAGCCCCACTTAGCGGTTTCACCTAGACACATGAAAATTGGTAGGCTTATAGAAAATGCCAAGACGCACAAAAAATCCTCTTAACGACATGGTGAAATCCCAACAGGAAGTCAGCCATTTTGAATTGAATCTTCACGGATGGTGTGATTTTGGCCATTTCCACGATTTCCATGAAAATTCACATGTGTAATGACTGTCCCACCCTGAACGCATGAACGCCACAGCCCCGGGATGCCTCAGGCCCTGCGGTTGCATGGGGCGAGGGCCCATCATCGCCGCTTGCGGCTTTTTTCCCGAGTGGGACAGAGTCCCGTGAGGACCCTATTGTAATTCGAACGGTGTCAAGAAAGAAAAACTGTGACACAAAGTCCTGTGAACACCCAAAGTAAAATCTGTGAACTATCCCTTTAAGATGGATGACCATAGAGAATGTTAAATAGCACAGTAGATTACATTTGCCTGTTTTTTTTCAGATCTCACAGCTCACAAGAGAAAACAAAGCAGCTGCACATCAATAGGATGACCCGCTAATGTTTCCACATTGAGGATCTCAATTCACTAGTCCTGCTGTGTTCGTACTGCGTCTGTTTGATCATTTGAAAGATCAGCCAGTGTGGCCGGGCCAAATCAAACTGCTCATGAAGGTCTGTGCTGTTCTCTGTGTACCCTTGAAAACAAAGATGGTTGTAACGGTAACAGTAAGTGTTCACAGTTGACTTACTGAGTCCTCTGTAATGGGAGAGTTGCTGGTAAACTTGCTTCATCCTCTCGATGTTGAGCCTGCTGCCCTCTGCATGGTTGATCATAGGTTTGGGATAATCCACCCCGACCACACAGTTGGCTGCCTTCTGGACCAGCTCTGGGGCGTTCCACGGCTCGTAGATGTACCTGTTCGGGTAGTCCTTTAGGATGGGGATGTAACGCCTGCAGGAAATTCCAATAGAAAATCTTTTCAATCCGTTTTCCTCTTTGCTGGTGACATTTCAAAGCCGCCTTCAACATGAGGAAACAAAACACTCAGTTGGCAGATACTGAACAACGATATTGAGTGACATTAGATTCTACCTGATGTAGTCTCCTGATGGGTCAGTTCTCCTTCCAAAGCCGACAGGACAGTAGCAGTGGAAGAACTGCTGGAAGAAGGCACTGCAGGACAGCCACATCCAGCTGCCAGCGTTCACACTCCAGTCTGCATCGAGCAGCAGCTCCTCAAACACCTGCAGGGACGCACACATGCACAATCCACATCAAGTAGTGGTCACAATTCGTCCTGCAGTGAGTCTGGCACAAATAAAACTACTGCTGCTGCTGCCAAACTAAACAGCGAACAAGTGGACACTCAGACAGTGTCTAAAACTACAGTAAAAGCTGCTCTGTCAGACCTTCATGCCGCTCTCCCAGCTGATCCACAGGTCTCCCCTGGTGAGGAAACAGGCCACAGCGTGTCGGGCCAAGTGGTGGATCCAGCCCTCCTGTCTCAGCTGGGTCATGATGGCGTCAATCCAAGGAAAACCAGTCCGTCCCTCCGCCCACTTGGCGAGTGCCTCTGGGTTCTGGTCCCATGGGATCTGGAGACGGACAGAGATATATTTGCTATATACTCTTTTGTCTTCTCTTGGGTGGATGTTACACTGATTAGTAGGCTGCACAGCTTTTATTTCTGCGATCACCTGAATGTTTTCAATAGTCAGTGACTGAGTTCAACACTTAAGCTTTTCTTTTATCACTGCATGAGTAGCAATATTATCATATTATCATGTTGTTTTAAATAGGTTTGAGAGGGAAGTTTGTGTCCTGTGGTCTCAGCAGGTGGAGTTGACATTTAAGTGAGTCAGGAAGTCCAACCCATCAGAGAGGGGAATGATTAATGCGCTCAGTTTCTGCATCAGTACTAATAATTCAAAACATAAGCAGTCACAGCACTTAAACAATATTAAGACTCAATTCTTTCACCGTATTAAAGGACTGTGAAAGAGAGGGTGTGGATATACTATAGTGTAACCACAGACATTAAAACTGAGCTTTTCAATCTCACTTCACAGATAAACTATAGGCCAAAGCTCTGACACCTGTTAGACCTACAGTGATGCTCATTCATCTTCCCTCTTTGTTAAATGTGAACATCTTCATTTGACAGTCGTGCAAATCCCCACCTGGACACAGATGGGATTTCCATCCATGCGGTCAAAGTTTGGGTTGTTGGTGGCAGCTGTGTAGAAGAACTCCCTCCATAACAACTGGCCAAACAGGGACAGAGGAGGACTGCAGCGCTTACGGAGCTGATGGAGAGATGACGAGAGGCAGAGTGAGAGAAGAAGAACAGTGGAGTGACCACAGAAGAGAGGAAACGGTGCGACATCTCAGGCTATACCTTCATGTAGAGCTCCCTCAGGTTGTAATACAGAACCCTACAGGACAGACAGCCGAAGCGCAGGTAGGGGCTGAGGCCCGTAGGACTGGCATACAGGGAGCACGTGCTGACCCGAGGTTTCTCAAGGTTGGCCACCCACACCTGTACAGAACGATACAGTGAGAAAAATAAATTAAAGCCACAAGCAGCGATGACGGGCCCTCACCCCATGCAATCGCCGGGCCTGAGGCATGTGTGGGCTGTGGCGTGAAGCGAGAGGGGAGAAAAAACCTGGAAGGAGGCAAATCGGACAAAGCATGAGGGAGTTATGAGAAGTTGATGTTTCATCCACCAAGGGGCTGTATGAGCATAACCAAATGTGGCCTGGTGCGTTCAGGGGCGGACCGTCATCACTCATGTGAAGTTTAGAGCAAATCGGACAATGTCGATGTAAAATATGGCACTTCCTGTTTCCACAAGGGGGCGACATGAGTGAGATTACGTATGAGCATATGGAGACGTTGAGGTCGTCACCCTTGACCTGTGTATCAATTTTCATGACAATACGAGTTCATTAAAGACATCAAAAAGCCAAACGTATTTTGTTGGCAAGGGGTTGATGGTCGCAGCGTTATGGAGTTATTTTTGTCTCATAAATATCTGTAAACGCACAGAAGGTGATCTACAAATGTTCCTTGGTTTGCACACGTGTTTTGCTATCCACAAAGGGTGATCTACAAATGTTCCTTGGTTTGCACATGTGTTTTGCTATCCACAAATACAAATTTCTAATTTGTAACTTGTATTTTGGTTTTTACAAATAAATGTGTATTTGTAAATATATTGTGTATTTGTAAATGTATAATTTTCTATTTGTAAAAACAAAAAAGCCATTTGTAAAACCGAAAATTCTGTTTGTGAAGTGTAACTCTGCACACACGCATCTCTTTCCGCAATGACGTATTTCTGAGACATTCCTGCCGAGATCCACACAGATCCACAAACTTACAGCTGCTGATTCACAAAGGGCCGCTCTCCTCACCAGGAGGGGCAGTGTTGGCGAGTAGCTGAATGAAAACTAACGAAGAAGACTGCTACTGGCTTATCTCGAGAAATTATTTTAATTCCCACTGTTAATGCGTCACTTTATTAAGTTTTAATGTTTTTATATGCGATAAAGTAACTGTTTAGATCCCCAATATGCGGTTAGTTTATCCAAATGACGCCTGTTTGGAAGTTTGCTCCGCCGTTCGCACCGCGGTAAAGTGAGCCGCTGTTTGCGAGATAGTGGTAAAGTGAGCCGCTGTTTGATTTTCGTTGGGCGCGTGCTACAGTAAATACGGTAGGCACGGTTCTCGAGCAAAGTGAAGGTCCTGAAAGATACATAAAGCCTATGTGCTTTTACTGGAGAAATGTGGAGGAAAATCACTTACAAGATTAATCAACTTTTTAGTTATATTTCACTGCCGTAAAGGGGAGAAAAATCACCTTTCATCGACATTTTACTGTAGAAATGTGGAGAAAAATTAATTTAAAACGACCCCTATAATAAAAGCCATTTACTGTATGCTGACCTTTGACCTTACCTCACACCAATTCCTTCATAGGTGTCTTCCTTATTTCTTTTGCATACTGTTCCTGGGGTCTTATTCTACTTCTGATATCATTTTGGTGGCATTTTACTGTAGAAATGTGGAGAAAAATAACCTTAAAGTCACCCCTATAATAAAACCCAGTTACAGTATGCTGACCTTTGACCTTACGTCACATCAATTCATTCATAGGTGTGTTCCTCATTTCTTTTGCATACTGTTCCTGGGGTCTTATTCTACTTCTGATATCATTTTGGTGGCATTCTACTGTAGAAATGTGGAGAAAAATAACCTTAAAGTCACCCCTATAATAAAACCCATTTACAGTATGCTGACCTTTGACCTTACCTCACACCAATTCCTTCATAGGTGTCTTCCTCATTTCTTTTGCATACTGTTCCTTGGGTCTTATTCTACTTCTGATATAATTTTGGTGGCATTCTACTGTAGAAATGTGGAGAAAAATCATTTAAAAAATCCCACCCATAATGACTTAACCCAATTTACTGTATGCTGACCTTTGACCTTACGTCACATCAATTCCTTCATAGGTGTGTTCCTCATTTCTTTTGCATACTGTTCCTGGGGTCTTATTCTACTTCTGGTATCATTTTGGTGGCATTCTACTGTAGAAATTTGGAGAAAAATAACCTTAAAGTCACCCCTATAATAAAACCCAGTTACAGTATGCTGACCTTTGACCTTACGTCAGATCAATTCCTTCATATGTGTGTTCCTCATTTCTTTTGAATATTGTTCCTGACATCTCACTCTACTTCTGGTATCATTTTGGTGGCATTTTAATGTAGAAATTTGGAGAAAAATCATTTTAAAAATCCCACCCATAATGACTTAACCCCATTTACAGTATGCTGACCTTTGACCTTACCTCACACCAATTCCTTCATAGGTGTCTTCCTCATCTCTTTTGCATACTGTTCCTGGGGTCTTATTCTACTTCTGATATCATTTTGGTGGCATTCTACTGTAGAAATGTGGAGAAAAATAACCTTAAAGTCACCCCTATAATAAAACCCATTTACAGTATGCTGACCTTTGACCTTACCTCACACCAATTCCTTCATAGGTGTCTTCCTCATCTCTTTTGCATACTGTTCCTGGGGTCTTATTCTACTTCTGATATCATTTTGGTGGCATTCTACTGTAGAAATGTGGAGAAAAATAACCTTAAAGTCACCCCTATAATAAAACCCATTTACAGTATGCTGACCTTTGACCTTACCTCACACCAATTCCTTCATAGGTGTCTTCCTCATCTCTTTTGCATACTGTTCCTGGGGTCTTATTCAACTTCTGATATCATTTTGGTGGCATTCTACTGTAGAAATGTGGAGAAAAATAACCTTAAAGTCACCCCTATAATAAAAGCCATTTACTGTATGCTGACCTTTGACCTTACGTCACATCAATTCCTTCATAGGTGTGTTCCTCATTTCTTTTGAATATTGTTCCTGACATCTCACTCTACTTCTGGTATCATTTTGGTGGCATTCTACTGTAGAAATGTGGAGAAAAATTACCTTAAAGGCACCCCTATAATAAAACCCATTTACAGTATGCTGACCTTTGACCTTACCTCACACCAATTCCTTCATATGTGTCTTCCTCATCTCTTTTGCATACTGTTCCTGGGGTCTTATTCTACTTCTGATATAATTTTGGTGGCATTCTACTGTAGAAATGTGGAGAAAAATAACCTTAAAGTCACCCCTATAATAAAACCCATTTACTGTATGCTGACCTTTGACCTTACCTCACACCAATTCCTTCATAGGTGTCTTCCTCATCTCTTTTGCATACTGTTCCTGGGGTCTTATTCTACTTCTGATATCATTTTGGTGTCATTTTACTGTAGAAATGTGGAGAAAAATAACCTTAAAGTCACCCCTATAATAAAACCCATTTACAGTATGCTGACCTTTGACCTTACCTCACACCAATTCCTTCATAGGTGTCTTCCTCATTTCTTTTGCATACTCTTCCTGGGGTCTTATTCTACTTCTGATATCATTTTGGTGGTATTCTACTGTAGAAATGTGGAGAAAAATAACCTTAAAGTCACCCCTATAATAAAACCCAGTTACAGTATGCTGACCTTTGACCTTACGTCACATCAATTCCTGCATATGTGTGTTCCTCATTTCTTTTGAATATTGTTCCTGACATCTCACTCTACTTCTGGTATCATGTTGGTGGCATTCTACTGTAGAAATGTGGAGAAAAATCATTTTAAAAATCTCACCCATAATGACTTAACCCCATTTACTGTATGCTGACCTTTGACCTTACGTCACATCAATTCCTTCATAGGTGTGTTCCTCATTTCTTTTGCATACTGTTCCTGGGGTCTTATTCTACTTCTGGTATCATTTTGGTGGCATTCTACGGTAGAAATTTGGAGAAAAATAACCTTAAAGTCACCCCTATAATAAAACCCATTTACAGTATGCTGACCTTTGACCTTACGTCAGATCAATTCCTTCATAGGTGTGCTCCTCATTTCTTTTGCATACTGTTCCTGAGGTCTTATTCTACTTCTGATATCATTTTGGTAGTATTCTACTGTAGAAATGTGGATAAAAATAACCTTAAAGTCACCCCTATAATAAAACCCAGTTACAGTATGCTGACCTTTGACCTTACGTCAGATCAATTCCTTCATATGTGTGTTCCTCATTTCTTTTGAATATTGTTCCTGACATCTCACTCTACTTCTGGTATCATTTTGGTGGCATTCTACTGTAGAAATGTGGAGAAAAGTCATTTTAAAAATCCCACCCATAATGATTTTTTATTATAGGGGTGACTTTAAGGTTATTTTTCTCCACATTTCTACAGTAGAATGCCACCAAAATGATATCAGAAGTAGAGTGAGATGTCAGGAACAATATTCAAAAGAAATGAGGAAGACACCTATGAAAGAATTGATCTGACGTAAGGTCAAAGGTCAGCATACTGTAACTGGGTTTTATTATAGGGGTGACTTTAAGGTTATTTTTCTCCACATTTCTACAGTAGAATGCCACCAAAATGATATCAGAAGTAGAATAAGACCCCAGGAACAGTATGCAAAAGAGATGAGGAAGACACCTATGAAGGAATTGGTGTGAGGTAAGGTCAAAGGTCAGCATACTGTAAATGGCTTTTATTATAGGGGTGACTTTAAGGTTATTTTTCTCCACATTTCTACAGTAGAATGCCACCAAAATGATATCAGAAGTAGAATAAGACCCCAGGAACAGTATGCAAAAGAAATGAGGAAGACACCTATGAAGGAATTGGTGTGAGGTAAGGTCAAAGGTCAGCATACTGTAAATGGGTTTTATTATAGGGGTGACTTTAAGGTTATTTTTCTCCACATTTCTACAGTAGAATGCCACCAAAATGATATCAGAAGTAGAATAAGACCCCAGGAACAGTATGCAAAAGAGATGAGGAAGACACCTATGAAGGAATTGGTGTGAGGTAAGGTCAAAGGTCAGCATACTGTAAATGGGTTTTATTATAGGGGTGACTTTAAGGTTATTTTTCTCCACATTTCTACAGTAGAATGCCACCAAAATGATATCAGAAGTAGAATAAGACCCCAGGAACAGTATGCAAAAGAGATGAGGAACACACCTATGAAGACATTGGTGTGAGGTAAGGTCAAAGGTCAGCATACAGTAAATGGCTTTTATTATAGGGGTGACTTTAAGGTTATTTTTCTCCACATTTCTACAGTAGAATGCCACCAAAATGATATCAGAAGTAGAATAAGACCCCAGGAACAGTAAGCAAAAGAAATGAGGAACACACCTATGAAGGAATTGGTGTGAGGTAAGGTCAAAGGTCAGCATACTGTAAATGGGTTTTATTATAGGGGTGAATTTAAGGTTATTTTTCTCCACATTTCTACAGTAGAATGCCACCAAAATGATATCAGAAGTAGAGTGAGATGTCAGGAACAATATTCAAAAGAAATGAGGAACACACCTATGAAGGAATTGATGTGACGTAAGGTCAAAGGTCAGCATACTGTAAATGGGTTTTATTATAGGGGTGACTTTAAGGTTATTTTTCTCCACATTTCTACAGTAGAATGCCACCAAAATGATACCAGAAGTAGAATAAGACCCCAGGAACAGTATGCAAAAGAGATGAGGAAGACACCTATGAAGGAATTGATGTGACGTAAGGTCAAAGGTCAGCATACTGTAAATTGGGTTAAGTCATTATGGGTGGGATTTTTAAAATGATTTTTCTCCAAATTTCTACAGTAGAATGCCACCAAAATAATACCAGAAGTAGAGTGAGATGTCAGGAACAATATGCAAAAGAAATGAGGAAGACACCTATGAAGGAATTGATCTGACGTAAGGTCAAAGGTCAGCATACTGTAACTGGGTTTTATTATAGGGGTGACTTTAAGGTTATTTTTCTCCACATTTCTACAGTAGAATGCCACCAAAATGATACCAGAAGTAGAGTGAGATGTCAGGAACAACATTCAAAAGAAATGAGGAACACACCTATGAAGGAATTGATCTGACGTAAGGTCAAAGGTCAGCATACTGTAACTGGGTTTTATTATAGGGGTGACTTTAAGGTTATTTTTCTCCAAATTTCTACAGTAGAATGCCACCAAAATGATACCAGAAGTAGAGTGAGATGTCAGGAACAATATTCAAAAGAAATGAGGAACACACCTATGAAGGAATTGATCTGACGTAAGGTCAAAGGTCAGCATACCGTAAATGGGTTTTATTATAGGGGTGACTTTAAGGTTATTTTTCTCCACATTTTTCTCCACATTTCTACAGTAGAATGCCATCAAAATGATATCAGAAGTAGAATAAGACCCCAGGGACAGTATGCAAAAGAAATGAGGAACACACCTATGAATGAATTGATGTGACGTAAGGTCAAAGGTCAGCATACTGTAAATGGGTTTTATTATAGGGGTGACTTTAAGGTTATTTTTCTCCACATTTCTACAGTAGAATGCCACCAAAATGATACCAGAAGTAGAATAAGACCCCAGGAACAGTATGCAAAAGAGATGAGGAACACACCTATGAAGACATTGGTGTGAGGTAAGGTCAAAGGTCAGCATACAGTAAATGGCTTTTATTATAGGGGTGACTTTAAGGTTATTTTTCTCCACATTTCTACAGTAGAATGCCACCAAAATTATATCAGAAGTAGAATAAGACCCCAGGAACAGTATGCAAAAGAGATGAGGAAGACACATATGAAGGAATTGGTGTGAGGTAAGGTCAAAGGTCAGCATACTGTAAATGGGTTTTATTATAGGGGTGCCTTTAAGGTAATTTTTCTCCACATTTCTACAGTAGAATGCCACCAAAATGATACCAGAAGTAGAGTGAGATGTCAGGAACAATATGCAAAAGAAATGAGGAAGACACCTATGAAGGAATTGATCTGACGTAAGGTCAAAGGTCAGCATACCGTAAATGGGTTTTATTATAGGGGTGACTTTAAGGTTATTTTTCTCCACATTTCTACAGTAGAATGCCACCAAAATGATATCAGAAGTAGAATAAGACCCCAGGAACAGTATGCAAAAGAAATGAGGAACACACCTATGAATGAATTGATGTGACGTAAGGTCAAAGGTCAGCATACTGTAAATGGGTTTTATTGTAGGGGTGACTTTAAGGTTATTTTTCTCCACATTTCTACAGTAGAATGCCACCAAAATGATACCAGAAGTAGAGTGAGATGTCAGGAACAATATTCAAAAGAAATGAGGAACACACCTATGAAGGAATTGGTGTGAGGTAAGGTCAAAGGTCAGCATACAGTAAATGGCTTTTATTATAGGGGTGACTTTAAGGTTATTTTTCTCCACATTTCTACAGTAAAATGCCACCAAAATGATATCAGAAGTAGAATAAGACTCCAGGAACAGTATGCAAAAGAAATGAGGAAGACACCTATGAAGGAATTGGTGTGAGGTAAGGTCAAAGGTCAGCATACAGTAAATGGCTTTTATTATAGGGGTCGTTTTAAATTAATTTTTCTCCACATTTCTACAGTAAAATGTCGATGAAAGGTGATTTTTCTCCCCTTTACGGCAGTGAAATATAACTAAAAAGTTGATTAATCTTGTAAGTGATTTTCCTCCACATTTCTCCAGTAAAAGCACATAGGCTTTATGTATCTTTCAGGACCTTCACTTTGCTCGAGAACCGTGTTTACCGTATTTACTGTAGCGCGCGCCCAACGAAAATCAAACAGCGGCTCACTTTACCACTATCTCGCAAACAGCGGCTCACTTTACCGCGGTCCGTTCGCGGAGCAGTGAAGCTCCATCTGTGGAGCAGCTAAGCTAACTAGGCTACCACCGGACGAGCGGTCTATCACAGAGGCTACAGCCGGGCTGCTGTGGTTTTCGGCCGGCTAACCTCCGCTGTCATCCAGGTCTCCCCCGGCTCGTTTTTTCCCCCGGAATGACGAAGCTGGTTAGCCAGCCCACCGCAGCAGCCCAGCTGCTGTTTAGATCTGATTAGATGTTTAGATGTTAGACTGTTTAGATCCCCAATATGTGGGTACTATACCAGACAAAGTATCACGGTTCTGGGTAATATCACGATACTGCAACCTTTTTTTATTATTATTATTTTTATGAACTGCAATGTATTTGTACAAGTTATAAATACTTATTAATTACTTATACTGTTGTTTGGTGCATGATAAACATAATACTGGTGAAGTAGGAATTAGACTGAAACAAATATTTTTGAATAAGCAATAAAAAACAAATAAATTAAGTTAGAATTTATATGGTTGAAAATAAATAACCATTCAGTCTCTTGCACATTCATTTATGTTTAACATATAAATAATCAACTTAGGATAAAAACAAATCCACTGTCTTTTTAAAAAATCTATTTGACAATAATGCTTCTTCTCCAACATAATAAACCAGAGGACAAAATACAATGAACAGGAACTGATTCCCTGTGAAAACTATATTTTTATGCATTTTCTAGGTGCTTTATACTTTGACATCCTTTAACTCTTTATTCCTCAGCCTGTAGTACACGGAGCATATAGCCTATGAGAAAATAAACAGAGCTAAATTAATTAAGTGCCACTGACGACAACGCCGCAGCAGACCCACCACTCGCGCCCGATGCTTCAACCATGGTGAGTGTGTTGTCTCGTGTTTGTGAAGCCGTGCGCGCGTCTGCACGAGACAGAACTTTAGCTCGTTGTTTGTTTTGAAGCAAATTTCTATCGAAGCGGAGCTGTCTCAGCTGTCTCAGATGGAGTCCGTTCTTGCCGGCATGAACACACGAACAGCCAATCAGACGTAAACAGCCTATAATATCCCCGGACATCACCAGTAACAGGCAAACAGCCAATCATTCAGCAGCTGTGTAGTTAAGTTGCAGTGGATGCATGTGGGTTTTGTTTACAAGAGAGTGCGTGCAGTGAGAAGCCGGAGGAGAAGAGAGGCGGCCGCTATGTAGCGGAAACTGGCACCGTAGTAGTAATCCACGGTAGTACCGTCGTGTAGAATTTCTAGTATAGTAGGAACCGATACGTTTTGGCACCGCGGGGTACCGTGGCTACCGTGGGTATCGTGCAACTCTAGAAAGAACATTTACATTTTTTCAGACAAGATGCCAGTCTCTTTTTTTTCGGAAATCAATGCCCGACCCCTGTCCCAATGTCAACACTGGCACATGTACCTGTAGTGAAAACCACACCCTCTCCCCGTGACAGGTGTGGAGTGGACGTGGTTTACACATCTTATTTGCATTTCAAGGTGCAGACACAGAAATGTCTCGTTCTCAGGAGAGCTCTGGAGAGCCACTTTTAGATTACTGAGATGTAGAGCTGCAGATTGATTTGGGGACAATACACTAGGAATACTCAGGGTTTCCCGCAGCGCTTTCCTGTTAAGGCGGCCGCCTTAACAACAAAGAGCTGCCGCCTAAACTAACGTCTTAAAAAAATAAAAATGTAGCGATATTCGCCGCGCCCCGCAAAATTCAAATTGCACTCATTATCTACTCACCCTCATGTCGACTAAGGGCTGGGAGAAGTTTCAGAGTCCTCCGTGGCTTCTCTGAGTTACAAGGGGTCTCGGCGTAGCAATGCATGTCCATATAACGATTGCAAATGGATACCACTTTTCTTCGTAACAAAAAGACACACCAAAAAACATCCAAATATCTCCATGCTGCTCGTATGTAATGTCCGTCTTGTATTGAAGCCCCGAAATGCGAAACTGTTCCAAAAAAAATTAAATAAGTCTATATTTCAAGCTTGTTTGTAGCGGAAGCTCCTCTGGACCCTGGTCCATCGAAATTGGACGATTTTCCTCGGAACAATTTCGCATTTCGGGGCTTCAATACAAGACGGACATTACATACGAGCAGCATGGAGGTATTTGGATTTTTTTGGTGTGTCTTTTTGGACGAAGAAAAGTGGTATCCATTTGCAACCGTTATACCATGACCATATGCCCCCCCCGCGCCCCGCCCCACACCGTACCACTGCACCTGACAACGTCATAGGCTACCGTTCTCAACCAGACTCTAGTCTCCTAGGACCGGGTCTGGCTCCAAGTTTAAGCAAATGCAAATAAATGAGCAAAGACCCGACCAGGTCCGACCAGTGTTGAAGCCTGGACCCTGGCCCAGATGCGGTCGGACCGCGGCAAAAAATAAATAAATAAATAAAAGACGCCCGTAGTTGTGTTCATAGAGACGTGACAGGTGGGGCACGACAAGCATGGTGATCAGCTGTGGTCATTGGATAGACTGTAGGTCATTTCAGTTTGCGCATCTGTGTTTTTTCCTTTTAATTTTTAATTTTATAACATTTAGGCTATGCGCATCGAGTGAGTGAGTGAGCAAGCGCCAGAGAGAAACAGTGGGCGCACCAGATGATTGCCAACCGGCAAAAACTGAAATGAGACGTTTAAAGAGAGGAAGAACACAGAATATAGCTACAATATATATCCAAGAAACTTTGTCCTGAGGAAGGATCTGATGGTGGCCCAGGTTTAGTGATGAGGAAACTGTCACTGTCAGCTGCACATCTGTCAGCAGCTGCTCCAATCAGACACGTCACAAACTTTAATTTGAAGGGACAGATTTGATGCTGATTTTGTTAACAGTGACTTTGTTGCACCCAAACATTAAGCATATATATCGGGTTCTGTCTTATCCAAATATTTGCTCAAACCTGGAGACAGACCCGACCCAGTGCAACCGGCATCTCGAGACTCGCCTTTTTTTTCTTTCTTTCTTTCTTTTTTTGAGAATTTACAGTAGCCTAGGCTATGACGGTCTGGGAGACGCTGTGCGCTACTGTAGGGGGGATGAGAAGGCTCGCGGTTCAAATGATATAGACTTGATCTAAAGTAGGATATTACTCTGTCTGAGCAGTGGGGGGGACAACACAAAACAGCGGCCTGTTTTCTGAACTATCGTTGGTCTTTGACGCTTTTCGCTTGAACTTTTTGAAGCAGTTTGGATGGTACTTTCCTTCTGCTGCTATGAGGTCACTAACACCTGCCAGCCGCACATGGACCTCCTGATCATACCTGGATAAATCCAGGATCTGCTCTCTCATTTTAAATGTAGCAACAGATGACACAGAGTAGACTCTTAGGCTGTCTTTACACTGCATGGTTCAAATGGCCCAATTCCTATTTCTTTCCTCTCAAGTGGCACAGATCAGATCTGTAACATGAACGTGTAAATAAATCAGTAGGGCTGCCCCCAAATAGTCGACCAAGCACTGGTCGACCAAAAAATCATTAGCCGACCAAAATTTCATTGGTCGATTGGTCGCAGGAAAAAAAAAAAAACATTTGGAGCCGTGTCTTTGTGCCTCAAAATTAAGCCAACATCAATGACTGAACTGTATATGAAACGTTATGGGGCTTTTATTTTGAAGGGCCAGATACAGGAAGTTGTGACACTTTTTTTTTTTGTTTTTTTACACGGCACGGCAGTCTCTCTCGTATCATTGCTGTTTTCAACCTTAGCGGGTGCTGTCCGTGGTGCTGTCTGAGCCCCGGTCCCGTCCCACAGCGCTCACCGGCGGTCAGTCTCAGTGTCACGGAGCGGATCCATGATAGTCCCCGCTGCAGTCAGAGACCCGCACCCATAGACACATGTCTATGCCCGCACCGCTCCACGCCGCGGACCCCCACCCCCGCACCCCGTCACACAGCCTGAGCTCAGTAACTTTTTACCCTCCTCATCTACTGTGTTTATTGGTGATAAACGGGCATTCTGCTGGTAATAACGGTGAAACCCGACCGGCACGAGCATTAATTAATTAATTCTCAACCTGACCGTGGGCAAAAAAAAAAATAATAATAATTTTTTTTTTTTTCCCCTCAAGGTGGGGGGTCGATTAGTCGACTAATCGCCATAAGTGACAACTACTGGTCGACCAACAAAATCTTTGGTCGGGGGTAGCCCTATAAATCAGATACTGTCAGATCAGATTCAGGCCCCGTCATATGTGGAAATAAATCAGATACGGATATCTGCCAATATGTCTGTAATCTAAACAGACAGATTGGATCTTTCCTGGCAATGTGCGTGTCGTACATCATCAATGATAATATTAATTTGTGTGCCCACACGTTTCACTGAACCTCTGTAGCCTGTGATTGACACGTGGGACTGACCTGGACTACCATGGCCAGCTGTAGCCAGCTGTGGTCACTGTCACAGGAGTTTTTACAGTGTTCCATTTTCGTGGTATTTACGCATCTGTTTTTTTTCCCTCACTAGTTCTTGTTTTCATATAACATTCATCTCTAGGGTAGGGCTGCTCATCTCACAACAGGTCCACTCCACTCAGGCACTTCAACTTTATTTTGTAAGGACAGACTACAGTAGATGTTCACAGTGATGTGTTGGATATAAACTCTAAACACCAGACTCACCTTCGTTTATAATTATTATTGAATTATAACGTGACCTAATAAATCTCCCATCTTTAAAAAAGTTAACTGGCTTATTTCCTCTTCAGTGGGCTGTTTAACACAAGCAAAGCAGGTGTAAATGCAGATATCAGATATGGGTCACTTCTGATCTGAACAATATAGACAGTCAAAAAAATCAGATAGGCATCAAATCGGAATTGGGCATTAAGGCCTGCATAGAAATGAATGTTACATGAAAACAAGAACTAGTGAGAAAAAAAACAGATGCGGACACCACGAAAATGAAACACTGTAATAACTCCTGTGACAGTGACCACAGCTGGCCACAGCTGGCCATGGTCAGGTCAGTCCCACGTGGCTACAGAGATTCAGCGAAATGTGTGGGCACGCAGGGAATTAATATTATCATCCTCTTATCGGCCTCCCCTCCCTTCCCATGGACCAGTCTGCCACCCAGTCCTCCCATCGAGCTGGCCAGCTCTCCCTGTTGAATGAACTTGGGTTAGGCCTATAGGTAAGCTATAGCCTGGTAATGAAATCAATGAATTCCACCAATAACTAATTAACGTTAGCTAGCTAGTAAGTAGAAAATAGCTCAGATCTATGGATAATCTAGCTATCTATCTTTAATCTATGGAATTAATTGATTCAAATAACTTAATTGATTTACATAAACACATTCATCAAATCAAAATGAGTGTTAGTTGCCTTTACTAGAGTAGATGGATACCAACAAAATTTTGAAAGCTGTCAGCATGCGTGTTGGCTTCTTGCCTGCAGTAACTCCCTTGTCAGGTTCCAGGCTCACAGTAATCCCCCAGATTGTAATAATATGGTGATATTATACATTTTCTGAAACTCCATAGGCAAGTGAGTATTTCAGTATCTGTTTTTTTTTATCCCTGGTGTTCCTATGTACCACAGGGTTAAAATAAAGAAAAAGAACTTAGGCGGAAATTGTGAAAAACAATATGTTCTTTATGGTTTGAGGAGCTCTAGTGACCTCCATCTATGTCAGAAAGGTCCATTGGATTTGAATGAAAGCTACATATGTCCCCTTTAAAATGATACCAAACACAATATTATTGAACATTGAGAAGTGCCCTAAACCAGGATAGGCAACAGCGTCTAACATCCAATTTACCATGGAAGGGGGGTTAAAGCAGAAGTAAGCGATCCGGTGGTTTTGGCTAACTTCTTGTCAGCCGATGGAGTTAGCAGTCTCCGCCCTCGTCATGGATCTATTGGTCCTCGTCCCTACGTCACCACATTCACGCGCATCCCTTGGCTGCACACACAGCCCTTCATGCCGTTCTCTCAACTCATTGGATAAAGGTTGTAGGATACAAGGAAGTATACAAGAAGTTTTCTCCTCGGCTAACAGCAGAGCAGAATGACTGACAGACCCGTGTTTCAGACCAAACACTCTATATAAGTGATTGCTGTCGGAAGATAGAACTATTTAAGACTTATATTAAAGCAGAAGTAAGTGGAATATTTGTGTTAGTCTAAGTCTTAAATAGTTAGTTATATCTTCCGACAGCAATCACTTATATAGAGTGTTTGGTCTGAAACGCGGGTCTGTCAGTCACTCTGCTCTGCTGTAAGCCGAGGAGAAAACTTTCCTTGTATCCTACAACCTTTATCCAATGAGGAGAGAGAACGGCATAAAGGGACGGTCCTCTCTGTGTGTGCAGCCAAGGGATGTGCGTGAATGTGGTGACGTAGGGACGAGGGCGGGGACTGCTAACTCCATCTGCTGACAAGAAGTTGGCCAAAACGACCGGATCGCTTACTTCTGCTTTAACTTATATAGAAAACCAGGGCCTTATTTGAAGGGCAACCGGTGGATTTTTATTTGGGACACCTTGAACTTTCAAAAAATGCTGGTTGCCCACTTTTCCTCAAAAATGCCTACAGGGTAACATGATTCTGAAGTTACAGCCCAGTCTACTAGGACGAGTTCGTTCAAATATGAGGTGTGGAAATGGCGAAAACGACGCCATCATCAAAATTCAAATCAAAATGGCTGACTTCCTGTTGGGATTTCACCATGACCTTAAGAGACTTTTTTGTGTGTCTGGGTATGATAAATATGTGTACCAAATTTCGTGTGCCTATGACAAACTAAGACAAATGGCGAGGCCATAGAGAAAACTCGTAGGGGGCGCTATTCAGCCATTTTGCGCTGCCCATGTGCGGCACCACCAAAATATCGAATTTCGGAGAAGGCCGCTCCCACATGCAAAAACTTGGGAGTTTTGAATTTGGGAAAGGGGTGAATTTGGGGCATGAAGTTGTGTAAAATAGAATAATAATAATAAACAGCGCGATTTCAATAGGGCTTCCACCTGGCGACCTGCAGTCGCTGGCTCGGGCCCTAATAAAACAGGTTTCAATTTTCTGTTTATGCTGTTAATCCTAACACAACTCATCCTCTATGTTGACCTGATGTCTTGATTAATTCTTGATGCCCCTTTAAAGACCCACTCCCATGAAAACCGTGTTTTTCATGCTTTTCACATATTCCTGTGGCATTTTTCTTGTGTTAGAGCACATATCAGCAGAAAAGGAAGTGCAAAATTGCATTTCTGAGTTTTTCTGCCTTCAAATTGCTGTGAACCAATGGCAGACGCAAACTGGCAGTTTCAGGGAGACTGGAGCTGACGTGTCACAGCTCCAGGGGAGGGCACTAGTGCTACAAGCTCCCGCCCCGCTCTGCATCTGACTCAGAGGTGAAAGGCTTGACAGCTCAGTGTAGCTGTCAAGGTTTAACAGGTATAGCTCACCTGGTAGAGCAGCTTGCACCATGAGCAAGGACTATGTTCCAGTCTGGGATCGGATCCCAGTGTGGAGTTTTACGCTAAACGCGCTGAATCTGTAATTGTACAATGTCCAGCTGTCAGCAAGCGGGGAGTGGGGTGCGAGGAGGTGGCTGGGCGGGTGCAGAGCAGCGCAGTCTCCGCCCACCCTCCAGAGGTGCATTGCTAATGAGCTGGTTTTAAAATGACCGAAAAGGGTCGCAGGAGTGGGACTTTAAACATCAGATTAAATTCCCAACTCTCTTCATAGTAAAATAGATTTACAGAACATCATTGTGTTCCTCAGTGGCACAGGACAGACCAATTTAATGAAAACAAATGTCAGTCTGGATTAGACCAGTAGCTTCTGCTTTACCTTCTTGTCCAGATGTTTGTTAAGCCTGTCCAGGGCCTCAGACTCTCCTCCCCTCCACACAGCTGGAGGTAAGCCCTCTGTTCTGAAACCTGGACATGGGTTTACACAGAGACAAAGTTAAACATCCAAGTGCTAACTGTTCTCTGCTGTATGAAGAAAACATCCAACTGAACTCCACTAAAATATCTAACAGCTGAAATTGAATAATGAATGAGATCTCTATACAGAGGACAAACTAGAAATGTAGTTAATACAGGCTGAGGCTGTGTATGTCAGCCACTGGTGCTCACTTACACACAGTAATGCAGAGGACATTAGACTTAATAAATCTAAGCACATCCTCTCTTCCACACTAACCTCAGTGAGACCAGCGTGCAATAAAATATAAAGCTACAGTGTTCATCAGCATCAGGAAATTGCCACATTCACCCCTAGAGCTGTGATCAAACCAGTCCCGTGTACCTAGTTCTTCCAGTGATGGTATACTGTAGAGCTGGTCATGGTTGTCGGCTATGTTCGTGTGACATTTGTCCATCTGCTGCTGGGTAATGGGAGGCAGAGGTCTCCTGGGCAACTCCAGTCGGCTCACGATGGTCTGAAACCGCTTAAAGGTCAGAGGAGGACTGTTGTTGTTCATCTCTATTATCCTGTGATCAATACACAAAAGGCAGAAAGGTCAAGGGTGGAACTACTGTACAGCTGGCTTCATGTAACAGGACTTGTCAGTTCTGCTGAAATATACCAAGCGCACACACATAATGTGTAAAATATAATTATATAAAAGGTAAAAGTTGGACTTGATCATTGATAGGACGATGAGGATTAAAGTCTCTAGATCAGTGATTCCCAACCTGTGGGCTGCAGCCCACCAGCATTGTAAGTTGGCCTTCAAATCACTTTCAAAATTTCAAAAGTATGATTTTTGTGAAAAAACCTGCAGAGTGTTCATCCTAGAGCTCTCAATTTTGACACATGAATGAATGAATGAATTAAGCTCGGTGCTGGCTGCCATGTGGTGTCTCCATGTTTTTACGTTCAGTGGCAGCGTGACGGTAGGAAACCACGGAAACTCAGCGGAGACACCGGTGCTGTCGGCTCAGGTGGAGGTGGCGTCTGTGAAAAGTCACCGTGGTAACGCAGTGAGGAGGAATGGAGCGTTACACTGATGCTGCATTCACCTGCAGTCGGGCAGACGGCCGTCGGTAACAAACCAGATGTCATTTTAGTCACAGAAGTCCAGAGAAAGCCGGTAAAACGTTGGTCAGGTCAACAATACCACATCGCCATGACAACATATTGTCACGTGTATTGTTTTGCCTCGTGCTGATGGACCACTTGTTTACATAGAGGCTTGTTTATGCCGTTACGTGCAGCGGCTGTTTTCTGCCCAATTTCACGTGAATGCAGCATGAAAAATACGATTCAGTTGCTTGTGATATACAACCACAACGCTAGATGGAGGAATTCCAACACAATGTATCTTTAAAATAAAAAAGTGCTCTGAGGACACATTATTTGGCCTCTGTATTGTACAGGGTTGGAGGTAGGCCGCAAACATTTTAGAGATTTTCAATTGGGCCCCGAGTTGGAAGAGGTCGGGAGCTACTGCTCTAGATTTCTGCCTATGCCTACTTTGACAATAAGGATTTGCGGAGAGAGAGAGCAACAAGCCTGCTGCCAGCAGAAACCAAACACAGCTTTGAATGCAGAGTAAAATGTCGGATTCACAGTCACAACTTACCTGTTCAACATAAACTCTGCTGTATCAGCACCGCCGCTGCAGCCTGACCGGGGTCTCTCTGCACCGCGGCGCCGCGCTACAGGCCCCGGTCTTCCTGCTCCTCCCCCCAGACACAGCACCCTGTCCTGGGTCGCAGCCAGGCTGCAGCTGCGGCTGGAAGCGGCTGTGTGTCGGGGAGAGGAGGGAGACTCGACGCGGCACCGGTATCAGTAATAAGGGCAGCAACACATTCTGTGTTTCTGTACTGTGCCTCTCTGAATCCTAGTGGGCTTTCAGCAGCAGACCGACCGGGGGTGGGGGGAAGCAGGCACTGAATTCATGGGTTCATGTGTCTGTGGCTGAGCAGCTCAGAGCGGTTAGAACTACTTGTAGTTTCTAAGCGGAAGGGGGTGGGGACGAGGCGGGTCAAGTCGGGACGACAAGGAGCAGGGGAGACAAGGGGATTGGATGGAGGGTGCGAACCAATGCGAGTTTACCGTGACGGTTGGATAGCATTGGTCAATTTCTATGCAGGCTCACGGCTGACAGACTGAATGGATTTTTTGGTTCTTTTCGCTATTCATATTGTGTAGATCGGACTACAGGACCATAATCACCGTATAAACGATGTTAATAATAATTATCAATCTTCCAAATCGTAGACCATAGCTTTAATACGTATAATAATAAAAAAGGGTTTTCCATGGAGTTTTTCCTCAGTCGATGTGAGGGTCTAAGGACAGAGGATGTTGTTACGATGCCATGTAAAGCCCTTTGAGACAAACTGTTTGTAAAAACGGGCTATACAAATAAAATTGCCTTGCCTTGCCTTTCCATAACAATTTTATCTATATAGTACCCTTTAAAACATAGTTTACAATGTGCTACTTTAACATACAAAATACAAGCAATGATAGAGACACACAAACACACGTGAACACAATTAAAGCAGTAAAAGGGCAATATAGAAACTATGTGTGTGTGTGTGTGTGTGTGTGTGTGTGTGAGATATTCATGGACTAACAGGGTGGGTTGGAGGGAAGACAGACACAGACAACCCACATCCTCTACTGCGGCACGGTGGCACAGTGGTTAGCACTGAAGGTCCTGGGTTCGAATCCCGGGCCGCCCAGGGCCTTTCTGTGTGGAGTTTGCATGTTCTCCCCGTGTCTGCGTGGGTTTCCTCCGGGTGCTCCGGTTTCCCCCACCACTAAAAACATGTCGGCTAGGTTAATCCTCCAGTCAGTGCCCCTGACCAAAGGCACTGGCTCATAATCTGGAGTTGGTCCCCGGGCGCTGCACCGCGGCTGCCCACTGCTCCTCAGGGATGGGTTAAATGCAGAGAAAGAATTTCACTGTACTAGCTGTATATGTGACTAATAAAGTACCTTTACCTTTACTGTGCTAGACTGTGGCACTACACAGCTACATCTGACAGTAATAGAAAACCACTTTTACAAAAAAAAAAAAAAAGCATCACTCGACTTTTCTGTGATCATGACATTGACATTGGTAATCTTGGCTTCCTTTGTGCTCCAGCCTTAATGGGGTCCTTCTTGGCTTCATGTGCCTGTGCAGCTGAGAGTGACGCTCTGTATTTATAGTTTCTGTCTTATACAACTTGTCTATATATGTGAGGCAGTTGTGGGTCCTTGGTTGGTGGATTTGCAGCTGGGGCAGCTTCCTATTGGTTGATCTACTATGACTACAAGCACAGTAAGCTGAGCACATGTCCACAACTACCAACTGCAGGACACACACACACACACACACACACACACACACACACACACACACACACACACACACACACACACACACACACACACACACACACACACACACACACACACACACACACACACACACACACACACACACACACACACACACACACACACACACACACACACACACAGCTTAACTACCTCCTGCCTCATCCAGTCACACAGTATTCTTACACACACAGGCCAGTAATACTGTTTCATTACATAATGCAGTGCTGTAATACTGTGTTGGACTGAATGCTCTCCATGAGACAGAAAACACAACAAGACTTGAATATGGAGCCTTCCTCCGCTCTTACTCATTCTGCCGCCCAGTCGCAGCACACACCCAGGGGTGTGGGCTGCAGTAATAAGACTCTGCTGAATATGACACAAAAAGAATTAAAGACTCTTTAGCATTTTATTAAATCATGTTTGAGCAGTTAGGGAACAATTCTCCTGCTTCTGTATCATTCAGCCATTGAGCTAAGATTAAGAGCCCTGTGTTGTTGTTGTTAAATCAGATTATTTATAACAGAAGAAAATAGCTCAATTTTAGGTCATAAAAACAATGATTAAATTTAAATTTCAAAAGTGAAATAATGATATTGTATCACAATATGAAAAAATATGTGAAAAGTATATATATTTTTTAGTAGCTTTTCGACCTTGTGGATGTTTTGTTTATCATTTCATTGCCTTTTCATTAAGGGTGTATTCAGACATGCTTTGTTCCAATTCATGGCTAAAACGATACAAATGTTGCTTTTTTATTTTTTGGTCATTTGTGTTCACAAGGTAACAGTTCCAAGCGGTCCAAACTTTTAAACAAATGCCATGCAAGAACCAACTGGGGTCAGAAAGCAGGGTTAACAAATTAAAAACCTGTATCCACTGGATACAGACTGCAATCATGACTGGTCGACAGATTATTTTGAGGAACTGGAAAGAACCTGCAGAGCCTCCGTTCCAGGAATGGATGATGGATGTTTTCTTTCTTTTTATTTTTCAATTTATGTTTATCTTTGTGTGTGTGAATGCTGTTTGTCACATGGTCTGTCATGATTATGAATGAGAATGTTGGAAAAAAAAAATAATAATAATAATAAAATAAAACAAAAACAAACTAAAAACCTGAACTCTGGGTTGACGAACCCTGAGCTCAGTCAGCTGTCAAACTCAGAGTTCCCAGTTTCACAAGAGGTGATAACAAGTAGTTCAATCAACGCTGAGTTAATTTGACCCACGCACAAGGTGATGAAAAGCCGTCATCAATGGAACAAAGACAACATGATTCACCATGGTAACACTTCTCTTTTTACCTCGAGTGTTCCACTAAATCAACATTTCTTCTATATTAGTTTGATCAGGTGCAACTCAACAGGCACAAACAAACTTGGCAGCAACTAAAGATGAAATATAAAAATAAAGTTTGGTGTGGTATAATTTCATGATGTTGTTTAACCTACAGTACATTCAACATGTGATATCAGAATTACAATTACTTTATTGATCCCCACAGGGAAATTATTTTATTACAAAGAACCCTGAACAGAAAAATAAATAAATGTCACTAAATCTTCTCAGCAGTTTGTCTCCATTATAACGTGACGGGTTATGCAGAATTGGTGTTAAGTAGATTTTTGTTTTTTGAGTATCAGAGTGTTAGAGTGCACAGAATTAACTATAGTGGCAACAACAATCCCCGGCGCCTGGTGTGAGAGAGACCTGCGACGGTGAGTCTTTCCTGGAGGTGCAGGCGTGGGCCGGGACCAGAGACCAGACCACTGGAAATCAGCCAACGACGGTGCTGCAGGCTACTGACATTTGTATCCAAACAATGAACTTACACTAAAAGTTACACACAGACCCTCCACAATGTCACACCGAGGCAGTGATAATGAACAAAATTCAGAGGAAGAAGAGGGGGACCCTGTTGCTGAACTGTGTACTGTAACACGTGAATGTGGTGACGTAGGGACGAGGACCAAGAGATCCATGGCGAGGGCGGGGACTGCTAACTCCATCGGCTGACAAGAAGTTAGCCAAAACCACCGGATCGCTTACTTCTGCTTTAACTAGGGAAAAAACACATTTGTTTGTACCTTGTTCCATTCTTGATTTATCTTAAGTTGAATAGAGCCTGGTTGCACCAAAAAGACCACTTTTTTTCTAGAAAGCTGAGAAAAATACATTTTTGTGAAAGAGAGTCTCTCAAGAAAAACAGTGATTTATCCGTTTGCTTCAAAAACATGTAAGACATCTGAAAATTTAATTTCACATGTTTTTTTCATTGTACAATAAAAAAAAAAACCCAAAATACAACAACTAAAATACAACAAGTAGGAGTCCTACTCTGCAGAGTGATGCCTGCTCTCCTCCTGAGCTCCTCCTGGGGAGCATACATCACTCCAACTACCCAAAAGTCCAACGGCTCATTTCTCCGACTACCCATTCTACAGTGTTAAAGCAGAAGTAAGTGGTCCGGTCGTTTTCGCTAATGCTGCGTTCCAGGCAGGCTTTTGAAATCGTAAATTACAGCTTCAAGTCACAATTTACGACTTTGTAGCGTTCCAGGCAACCCACTCGTGTTTTATCGACCTGTTTTACCGGTGAAAGTCACTATAACGGCCACTCGTAACTTCCGACCGGTGTACTCGTACCAGATCGAACTGGTACGAGTTCACGGTCGGAAAAATACGAGTTTCCTTGAACGCACCATAACAGTCCTCGTCCCTACGTCGCCACATTCACGGCGTCCCTTGGCTGCACACACAGCCCTGCATGCCGTTCTCTCTCCTCATTGGATAAAAACTGTAGGATACGATAAATGTTTTCTCCTCGGCTCAGAGCAGAGCAGAGGGACTGAGAGACCCGTGTTTCGGTCCAAACACTCTATGTAAGTGATTGCTGTCGGAAGATATAACTATTTAAGACTTATATTAACACAAATATATCACTTACTTCTGCTTTAAGGTTAGGTTCAGGTTAAGGGTTAGGGCTATTTAAGTCAGAGAAATGGGAGGTCGGACTAATGGACGCAAATATAAAGAAATGTATGGTTGGAGAAATGGGTAGTCGGACAGACGTCATGCACCCTCTCCTCCTGCAGTTGCTGCCCCCTCACCCTCTCCTTCCTCCAGCTCCACGTTACACTTGTTCCGGGCTCTGCCCGTCGTTTTTCTCTAGAAATAGAAACTTTTTACTATTTACCAGCCGCAGAAAACTGCGTTTGATGTACATGTATGTCATTGGCACTCAAGCGTTGGATTTTGATTGACGTACTTAGACGTTTAATGTTTACATCAGGCTGAGTTCAATCAGTTTATGCTACTGTGATTTAAAGCAGAAGTAAGTGGTCCGGTCGTTTTCGCTAATGCTGCGTTCCAGGCAGGCTTTTGAAATCGTAAATTACAGCTTCAAGTCACAATTTACGACTTTGTAGCGTTCCAGGCAACCCACTCGTGTTTTATCGACCTGTTTTACCGGTGAAAGTCACTATAACGGCCACACGTAACTTCCGACCAGTGAACTCGTACCAGATCGAACTGGTACGAGTTCACGGTCGGAAAAATACGAGTTTCCTTGAACGCACCATAACAGTCCTCGTCCCTACGTCGCCACATTCACGGCGTCCCTTGGCTGCACACACAGCCCTGCATGCCGTTCTCTCTCCTCATTGGATAAAAACTGTAAGATACGATAAATGTTTTCTCCTCGGCTCAGAGCAGAGCAGAGGGACTGAGAGACCCGTGTTTCGGTCCAAACACTCTATGTAAGTGATTGCTGTCGGAAGATATAACCATTTAAGACTTATATTAACACAAATATATCACTTACTTCTGCTTTAAGTAGTTCAATACAGTAATCATCATAGTGTAGTGGCAGGAAAGACCATTTACCAAATAACGTGTTACTTAAAGGACAATTCCAGGCGAATTCAACTCAGGGGTGTATTTTCATATCATTTTAGGTCTAAAAGAAGGAATCTGAAGATTTTCAGTTTAATCGCTCCTGTTTTGCGGTAGCTGCGTCTGTCCCTGCATCGCCACGGCAGCAATGAATGGGAGTGGATGTAAGTTCCGCTGTTTAGGCTGTTTCCAGCCCTCAAAGCCGCATTTTTTTTCCACAGACAGCATCAGATGGCTACTCAAACATGCACCGAGAAGTTTATTTACTTCAAGCAAGCCGACATGTTTGTAAAAGTCGATCTAATTCAAAGTCTCCCGGAGTCTCGCGCGAGACCCAGTTGCCGTGCTCGGTGTGTTCAGGTGCAGTGGGAAAAGCTACCGTTTGTGTCATAAACACAGGAATATCAACTCTTTACTTGCTTCAAGTAAAAAAAACTTCTCGGCGCATCTTTGAGTAGCCATCTGACGCTGTATGTGGAAAAAAAATGTACACTTCAAGCAAGTAAAGAGTTGATATTCCTGTGTTTATGACACAAGCGGTAGCTCCTACTGCGCCTGAATACACCAGCACTGCAACTTCGGGCTCGCGCGAGACTCCGGGAGACTTTGAATTAGATCGACTTTTACAAACATGTCGGCTTGCTTGAAGTAAATAAACTTCTCGGTGCATGTTTGAGTCGCCATCTGACGCTGTCTGTGGGAAAAAAATGCGGCTTTGAGGGCTGGAAACAGCCTAAACAGCGGAACTTACATCCACTCCCATTCATTGCTGCTGTGGCGATGCAGGGACAGACGCAGCTACCGCAAAACAGGAGCGATTAAACTGAAAATCTTCAGATTCATTCTTTTAGACCTAAAATGATATGAAAATACACCCCTGAGTTGAATTCGCCTGGAATTGTCCTTTAAACATTTTTCACTGTGCTGTGCTCTAAAAATAAACTAGCAAATACTAGTGTAGAGTCCTGTATAAGGAATGTTCAGCTTAAATTTTCTCCTTAAATTTAGGTTCTCAGGAAAATCTGCGCTTATATCAGGTAATCGTTAATCGATTAATAAGGTCCATCAACTAACGATTAATGAATTAATTGATAATTTGCATCCTTAGTCTGTTGGTCTTGGTTAAGTACCACCTTGAAAAAAATAAACAATGTTTTGTTGCTTAAGCTTATGTATTCAGTCATGATTCAATGGTATACTAAAATCCATGTGAAAAAAATCGCTTCTCACTGTTCCCAGGTCAAATATTTATATGCGATTAAAAATGCGATTAATTTTGATTAATTAATTACGAAGCCTCTAATTAATTCGATTTTTTTTTTTAATCGAGTCCCCGGCCTAAAATAAATAAAATCAGTCAACAGCGGTTTCAACTGCAACACATGGTTTCAAGGAGCCTAATGACAGATGTGACAGATGTCAGTCTCTATGTTGACCACTTCATGTTCAGCAACAAAAAGGACAAATGAGTAGACGTGTTACTAACCTGTCCAGGTTGTAGAGGGTGTGTGAGTTTCTGACAATGGCCTCCACCCCAAACTCTTGGGCCATCTTGATGATGGCCCCATCCCTCTCCTTCCCATAAGGCTCTGGGTCATACTCAAACGTTAGCCGGGTCACTTTCCACTCCTGCAGCAAATCAGAGAAAGCAAATCAGGAACAGAACATATAAATATAAATGAGAGAAAGACAATGAATTTATTAACAAGGAAGCGAGACAGGGCTGAGAGCTACAACTATGTTCAGTTCAAACCAGGCATGAAACAACAACACAGATGGATTCATTATGGTTCTCCCCCTCCCCCTTTTACTCCATTAACACCTTCACAGTCTCAGCTATTTCTGTAATAAACAGTCTCAACACACCTATAACATTAAAACAGTTTTAATACAGGGCTCCAGATTGCGACTAAATGGTGCAACTAAAATTTGAGACAACGCAAGTACATCTTTCATCTACTCGTGCATGTGCGACCAGTAATTTTGCTGAACGCCACCCGCAATAATTTTTTTCCCAGATGGCTCGCTACAAACCTTAAACATCCCATAATATGCTTGCGCTCTCAGCAGTGATACTCAAATCGTCACAAGGCAACAAAGCAGGTTGCAGAACAGCGCTGCACAGAGGCAGAGATTGTTGATTGATACATAGATTTTTTGGGGGGGCCGGGCGGGGGGTCTTGACGAGTTTGATGCCAAGGAGTCCGTGCACATTTGGCTCAGTCAGGGTCAACAAACAAGGAGGCCAAATTACAAGGGCTGGCCTATACAGACACCTTATCCCCCAGGAGGGGGGGGGGGGATTCTAGGATGAGTTTAGAGTTGTGTCTACTTGTTATTGGTCAGTGTAGCCTAGGGTTGTTCGCTATAGAGGGATTATATGTTTACCAACAAGTCAGGATGCGTGCGCAACCTGACTGCAGAAAGAACCGGTTGTCATGGTTACCTCCATGGATCTAGTGTAGTCAAAGCGGTGTTTACTAGCGATGTTGTCAGCGTACTACAACAGTTTATGACCTACTGATGTAGTGTGTGTTTTATAGACTGTTGGTTTTATAACGGCAGGAAAAAAAAAAAAACGTCAGGATGGAGGATGGAGTTTGTACCGCAGCAACGGCAACTCAGCCACGGGACAAGACACTGACACTCAGAGCACGGCGTCGGTCATCGGTAAAAACAACACTGTACATCCCTAACGTTACCTACAGGCTGCAGCTATTTAAAGGGAGTAGAAATAGAAACGAGGAGTTTCTATTTGGTTATAAAAAAGTCTCACGTTAATGTGGATGAATCTACGCTACCCACACTTGTTAATGGGCCCATTTTTCGATAAATATATTGTTTTGTCTCTATCGTTATTTTGTTATTATTAGTGGTGGTGGAAATGCTGGGTGAGCCGACCAGCATTTCTTTACTTTCGGTTTCGTGGCGAGTCATGAGAATAACGCCGCCGAATCGCCGTTTATGGTCGGAACTACGACGGTATGTGATCGTCTTCCAACCTCTGACTTTAATTCTTGATGAATGAAAACATGAGTCTGTCTTGCGCCGGTCAAAGAATTTCACGGTGCGCGCGGAGGCTCATAAATGTAGTGTGAAAACGCTTCGCTTTTCCAAAACTCCTCGTTGTCCCTTTAACAGACAATCATGCTCAGGAAAACACTCTGATTAAAAAAACTCTGTGGCTGTGAGGACTGAGGTGCTGCCTGGTCAGAGACGAGGGAAGAGGACGGACATGTCTAAAGTCTGGAACAACTACATCCTGACCCGAATTGTAACGCTACCTGCATGGCTGAGTATGTAGGCCCTACCGGTAATTTAACACAATATAGCTCAACGTTAATTCATCTCAGCTTGGTTTTCATTAGTATAGTATGTGACCTCGTCTTCAGTCACTGTTGTAGTAAACATTTCACAACTCATTCGCTGCAGTTATACAGCTGTGCCTATGGGCATAACATTATAGCTTCATCACCATTCAAACCAACGTATCTAACACGTTATATTGCTTGAAATTAATCGCCAATGTACTATTTTCTCTCTCGTTTGCCTTGAAAGGGGTGCGATTTAATTAATAAAATTTGCGCGTTTCGTTATTTTTATCAAAAGGATTAGTGCAACTAACAGCAAAAAAAGACATGATCTTGCTGCTCTCTTTCTGCAGGCGACATGCGCAGTAGAACGTCAGTGACGTATAATCCCTCTATACCGGTACTAGTTATGTACCGGGGTACTGACGCATTTAAAACGGTACTATACTGCGGTGATGTCGCCACGTGAAGTCGCCGCATTGTAATTTGAGCCGAGGCCAGCGAGCCACAAACGAAGCAAGGTGCTTTTTTTTATTACCGTTACAGCGCCACCTGTCCATGTGCCTGTGTTTGTGTGTGTGTGTGCCAGCGCGCGAGAGAGACGGGCCGCCACAGACTCGTTAATTAATGCAAACACTGCTGGTTGATAAGTTTTGTTTTTACCGCGCACCACTGGCATGCTCTCTCTCTCTCTCTCTCCCTCTCTCTCTCTGTGTGTGTGTGAGTGAGTGAACACAGTGAAGGAGCGCTACGCGGAGATAAATTACCGATACCGGTACCAAAATGTTGGTATCGTGACAACACTAGTGTAGCCTAAACATTAACTTTATATTTTCAGTATTTAAACTGTTGCACACTAAAATGTGAATTTAAAATATTATAGTTTATGCATTTATCAGAGTATTTATCAGTAATACAGTGAAAATTTGAGGAAATGTGAAATTTTCCTTTACAAGTCGATTTCGGTGTGCGCCCCTAAATTTTCTGCTTGCGCTCCTAAAATTTTAAGTTAGGGGCCACTGTGCTCCTAGTAAAACATCACTCTCCCACACTTTCCTCACTCATTTTTATCACTGTTAATCTCACCTCATCTCTCGTAGGGGTGCGGGAAAAAATCAATTCACGTAAGAATCGCAATTCTTCTCTCTCTCCCTCTACGATATTGGATCGATTCATAATCTGCAGCGCTGCAGCACGCCATGACGCTAAGACGCACGTTAACCGCCTACTAATGTTAACTGATCAGATTTAAATGCTCTATTCTATTGAATGTCTGTGACTAGGCTTGTGTCCATCAGCAACCCGACCCTATATCGAGGAGAGAGGACAATCGCTGTTTTTTTGTTTTTTTTGCCGTTAAACACACACGTGCTCCAGCTGAGCAGCCACATCCACTGAGCTCTGGATCAGCTGATCGGTGCTCAGGTGACGTTAGATCTTCACATATTTAACTCATACAAAGTGCAGCCAAACAGCAGGCTGAAGAGAGAGGACCAGCAGCAGCAGCTCCTCTGACAGCTCCTCTGTGGCGCTGCAGACAGGCTGCAGGTGAGCTGGCGTGAGAGCCGTCTTTTTTTTTGTTGCAGCGCCTTTGTTACAGGTGATACATGTCTATGTGCATGTGTATATGAGAACTGATTTTGAATCGAATAGAGACACCCAAAGATTCACATCCCTACAGTCCAGGCTTTTGAAAAAAAGAGTATAAAATCAGCTACATAGCAGTTTACTTTAAAATGGTTCAAATATATTGCTGCTGAATAAATCTGAAACATGTGATGTGCATTTTTTGGGGAGAATATGTTTTCTGAGATAATAGTCCAGGGTTCGACAATAACGGTTGCCCGATTGCCCGGGGCAAGTAAAAATTACCGGCGGGCAGGTAGAACCTGCGCGGACTTGCCCGGTCGGGCAAGCACCGACTCAGATTTTAGTATTTTTTATTTTCGGACTTTTTATGCATTTATTTTGAAAGGACAGCTGGAGAGAGACGGGGGGAGAGGGAGAGAGTGAGGGGGGGGGGGGGTTGACGCGGAGCAAAGGCGCTGTCAGGTGGGATCGAACTGGGTCGCTGCAGCGGGTGCTCTACCAGGTGAGATAGGCTATCTACGTCGCTCGCGGCTCGCCGTATTTAATCGGCGATTTCACGCACGCAACAGTCACCCGTTACCGTTTAGTTACCATACCGACGAGCTAACGTGCCCTTTTTAGTAGGGCTGCACGATTATGGCCAAAATGATAATCACGATTATTTTTGTCGATATTGAAATCACGATTATTAATCACGATTATACATTATGTTAGATAAAACATGTTTTTATTGCACTTTCTATTTGAAACAAACAATAGGCTATGTGAACAAGGCTTTCAGTTCAAAATAAAACGTAAAATAAAAATAAATAATAGCCTAAAATCAAATTTACCCAAGACAAAGGGCTAGCGAAAAATAAATGCAATTGCAGAGTGCAGAGGTGTCATTCTGTACAGTAGCGTACAGATACTTGTGTAAAAAACAAAAAATAAAAAATAAATCTGGTAGAAATAGCTGCTGATTCAACTCCTTTACTCATAAAAATAAATAAAAGTAAGAAAGTACAGGCTCTGAAATGTAATTTCAAAGTAGGCTATAGGTAAAACTTAATTTTTGCCATCAATGATACACAGAGATGTGGGCGAGTCTGTCTAGCATGGACCAAAGCACAGCACGGGTGGTTCAGCAGCCATTTGGAACAAATTAAAAACATTTAATGAACAGACCAAGTGTTTTCACACAGGCAGCGTCCAGCAGGTCGGCCTGGCTCAACTGTGCTGCCACCAAAACGGCCATAGATCGCCGTTACCGGCCGTTATGATCACGGTCGGAACGTTTTATTTACACGACGTACGGTATGTAATTAACACCAAAACGGCCGCGTGGGGTGACGGGGTCTCAGTCCAGCTTCGACACCACCCCGCAGCCCGACCTCGATCCGATCCAGAGAGAGACGGAGGTGCCGACTGACCACACACAGACACAGACACACGTCGTCATGTCTACTGTCACCGTCTGCTGCCGACATCGTCTCACTCTCACTGCAGAGTGAGATCCATACAGTCTATGAGTGAGACGTAACACCGGGCGCAGAAGGTGACACAGTACAGCAGCATTTGAAGGTGCCGACTGACCGGCCGGGACACACACTCTCGACTGTAAACAACATGTAAAGGGAGGATGCGCTCACTTGTTAGTTAGGCAGCTTCATGGAGGCCTGACCTCTCGTTCGCCCCCTGGTGGTTGGCGGACTATTGGTTGAGAAAGTGCTTGATTTGATATGCAGCACAGCCCGTTTTTTTACATGTTAATAATCATGACGATCATCTTAATTTAATCGTGGCAGCCAAAATCGTGATCGTGATTAAAATTTGATTAATTGTGCAGCCCTACTTTTTAGGTTATAATCCTGTTGTCAATAAACACACGTGGAGACGGCA
Organism: Trachurus japonicus; assembly: GCF_045865225.1. Classification (NCBI taxonomy): domain Eukaryota; kingdom Metazoa; phylum Chordata; class Actinopteri; order Carangiformes; family Carangidae; genus Trachurus; species Trachurus japonicus. The sequence continues at coordinate 4,485,783 of NC_140912.1, read as the reverse complement.
CTTCAACAAGGGGTGCGAAACATGCGGCCCGCGGGCCAAAACCGGCCCAACAGTGGGTCCAATCCGGCCCTCAGCAAGTGTGAAAATTTTAAATTGCACATATTTTTATCAAGAAATTTCAGGTGGTTCATAATATGTTTTGTAAAAGGATAGTTCATTAACTGTAAACATCTTAATAATGTACTAAAACAGAGGAAAAATAAAAATTTTAAAATATATGTATAGGCTATCATGCTATTGTTTTACTGGTTAGGCCTACTTGAGATCAAATTGTGCTGTTTGTTACCCCTGAACTAAATTGAGTATGACACACATGATTGGCTGTTTGCCTGTCACTGTTGTTTCAATGTCCCACATCCTTGAGTTTTACAGGGGCAACTCAATAAACTAGAGTAACATGGAAAAGTCTAGGCTATTTCCAGTAGTTCAAGTCAAATGTCCCCAACCAAGTATTGAGAGCATATAGATGGACATGAACATTTTCATATTAAAAATTATTTTTTAAATTGGTCTTTTCTAATATATATTTTTTAGATACTGCATTAATACTGAAGCTAAATTGTCCACTGCATGTGAATGCAATGAAAAGAATAAAATCTGATTGGAGGAGCCAGCTATCTGTTAAAATGTTGTCCAGGTTAATGTTTTTAGCCATTAAAAGGCCCTTCAGTTCAAGATTTCAACTGTGATCGGGCATTAAACAGGTGGCTCACCTGTTCAGATAGGGCATGGAGGGTGTAACTGCTACTGGTCAAATAATGTGAAATAGCAGTTAATTTTACATGTCTGCAATGATTGCCATTTAAATGCAATTATAGATAATAATAAATACTGCTTTCTGAAGAAAGAAGTGTTGTGTAGTGTTGTGTATAGTCAACAGGAAGGATTTTAGTAAGATATAAGTCATGAGCGAAAGTATGCACCACAAAACCAGAAAAAAAAACCTAGGCAGGGCAAGTAAGAATTTAGATGGGGCAAAGATTTGAAAAGTACTTGCCCAACAGGGCAAGTACGAAAAAGCCTTAACGTCGGACCCTGTAGTCTGTAGACATCATCATCATTCAACTTTTTCACATGGTCTGGTGTTAATAAAGCAAACTAAAAATCGCAAAAAGAAAATTGAGAATCGGTTGAATCGAAAATTGATTTTGAATCGAATCGTGGCCCTAAAAATCGGAATTGAATTGAATCGTGAGCCACCCAAAGATTCACATCCCTACTCTCTCGTCTGTGTATGCACGTCCTGCACTGACTCTCGCAACGACTGGCCCAGTACGATCACCTGGCCGGTGCTGTTAACTGTGCGTTCACACCAAAAGCTTCCAAAGCGTCAAAAACGCTTGAGGGTGGGCGTCAGACAAGACAGCTCCCAAAACGGCAAATATTTTCAGCCGCTTTGGCCGCTTGTCACGTGACTGACGTCAAAGTTCGATCGCGCTGGTCATTGGGGAGCTGAAACACAAAAAAAAGGGAAAAAAAGTCAGCCGACGGACATCTCTATTCTGACAGGCTGCCGCCGGTTGCCGCCAAACGTCATAGCTAATTACCCTAAAGTTAAACCTGGCTCAACTTCTCGTCTGGTGACGCTTTGGACGCTTTGGAAGCTTTGGACGCTTTGGAAGCGCGGCGACGCCTGTTGACGCTTTGGACGCTCAGTGTCGCCAGGCTCTCATTGAAAATGAATTGACTTCCGGCGTTTTTGACGCTTTGGAAGCTTTTGGTGTGAACGCACAGTAAGGCTAGTAAGGCTGCAACAGCAGGGTTTCCCCCAGTGTATCATAAGCCTGGTGGGCCGCCAGGCCTTACTTGCCCCCCCGCCAGGCTAAGCATTGTTTATTAATTTTTTTAAATAAGTTTTTATGCTCCATAAACACGTGATCAAGTGTCTTTTTCATCACCTGACAACGTCACAACTTCGTCGCGCATAACGGGGCACGTCACGGACATCATGCTCATCAGACCGCTGCTTCACCAGCTGACCGAGAGGAACGCACCGAGTCCATGTTAACGTGAGCTGAGCCGCGGCTCCAGATAGGCTCGACCAGCTGCTGTAGCATGGTAGCTGTTAGCTGGTAGCTGGTAGCTGTTAGCACGTCGTCCCCTGCAGCGTCAGAGCTCCGGACTCCTGTGAGCTGCGGGGCTTTCACCTGATGTGGAAATGATCCATTGTTTCATTATTCAGCTCGTAAAGTTTGCGATCACACACGTCTGTTTTCTCTGGTCCAAACAGTACAGTAAATCTGTGAGTGTCACGGAAAAAGAGCGTGGTATGGGTATGTCATATGTACGTGACTTCAGATCTAAAAAACTTCGGAGGAAAAAAAAAAAATCTCGGAGAATAAAAAAACAAACTGAGAAATAAGGCTAGACTTTAACAATGGAGACACCAGGCAGTTTTTTTTTTTTTTAGTTTTTAATGCAGTTGATGTTATTTATTTAAAAAAAATGTTTTTATTATAATAATAATGTAACGCTGCCTTGTTAGCGTCACCTCGATCTGAGAGATCCGTGGGTCGTGGATGAGGAACAGCACGGGAGCTCCGGATTAGTTTAAGGACGATGGTTTATTTACACAACCAGACCAAAACGACAACTGCCAGTCACTCGTCTCCTCTACTCCTCCACTGACATAAACACCCCCAACATTCTATCTTAGGCCAACCAGATCATTCCGCCCTATAACATTCTAACATAACAGTTTTAATTACACAACATAAAATAGTCCCTTATAACAAAATAAAATTCATCTTACATTCTTCCCCCTCTTCAAATGAAATGTCCTCATTTCAAAAATAAAATTCATCTTTAAAGTAAAACAAGAGGCATACAATTATGACCATGTGAATAAAAAAAAACATTAGCAATAAGCATATATGTACATCACATAAACTTATATATCACATCAACTTTTTTTTTTCATAAATACTAAACACTTGAAAATTGACAGCTTTAAACATTTTTTTTTTTTTTTTTTTTTTTAAACACAAATCACAATAGTATTCCCACCAATGTATGTACCAGTCCACACTAAACAGTCCATGTTAATCATGTAATTGGGAAGAAACATGTTATAACCCCAACCGTTGAGGCCTGTGAACAACCCGTCCTGCACGAGTAGTGTATGTGTCATTTGTCCCGACAGGCACTGTATGAGCAGTATCCTGTGTTAGGTTGTCTTGAGATGGGACTTGAGAGACCCGACCTGATGGTCTCCGTAGCAGGGGAACTGAGGGGCAGGCAGGTACAGAAGCCTGTCCAGTGTCAAGTTGTCTCGGATGTAAGGGGAGAGAACCAGATAGTGCTGTGTATGTGGGGAGAGAGTCCTGCTGCCAAGCCAGAGGTCGGTTCACTTGTGCTGTGGATGTGTCCCAGGTGGATCTATATGGTTTTAAACGATCATAGTGAACTACTTTTTGTCCAGCTTGGGGATGTCTCAAATCTGACAGCTTATATAAAAGTTCCTGATCATTTGATGAGATCACTTCATAGGGGCCAGTCCAGTTAGGGTCAAGTTTCTTTCTCTGTGTAGTTGGATCATCCAGCCACACAAGATCTCCAGATTGATATGGTTTGAATCTCACATGCTGGTTGTAGTAGTGCTCACGCTTTAGTCTCTGTTCTTCACGGTGGGAGTGAACAGCTTGGAAGACTGTGTCAAGCCGTTTCACCAGTTCTGTGCCATAATTCTGTGGCGTCACTGACACAACTGGCGTGGACAGAGTCACAGTAGCAGGCAGACGAGGCTCTCTGCCATGTGCAAGAAAGTAAGGTGAGTACCCAGTGCTGGAATGTGGCATGGAGTTAAATGAGAGGACCACTGCTGGAAGATACTGATCCCATTCACCACCATTCTGATGAATGAGTTTAGCCAACTGTTCTTTTAAAGTTCTGTTGAATCTTTCAACCATCCCATTACCACGGGGATGGTATGGTGATGTTTGTTTCTTTTTGATGTTCAGTCTTTGGCATATTGTCTTGATGATTTCGGATTCATACTGTCTACCCTGATCTGAGAACAGTTCCTCTGGAATGCCGAATTCAGGTATGTAACGTTCACAGAGTAGTTGTGCTACAGTTGTTGCTTTCTGATCTGACATAGGAAATGCACTGACATACTTAGTGAAATGATCTTGGATTACAAGTACATACCTATGTCCCTGTGAAGTTACAGGCAGCTCAGTAATATCTGTACATACAAACTGAAATGGTCTATCTGTCTGTATAGATTGTAAAGGAGCTCTCAGTTGTGGAACAGGCTTTCTATAGGCTTCACATGTGTAACACATCTCACAAAAAGTCTCAATATCAGACCGCATGCTAGGCCAGTAGCACATGGTTAGAGCCTTCTTGAATGTGCGATCAGCACTATAATGACCAGAACAGGGATTACCATGTAAAATGTTCATGGTCTCTGTGATGAGTGTTTTGGGTATCACTACTTGAAATACAACAGGTTTGCCAGGTGCTGTGTGAGCTTTTCGACAGAGTAAATCATTACACAGTACAAGTTTTGAAAACTGCCACCACAATTTTCTTTGCAGCTTCCCTTTAACCTGTCTGAGATAAGGCCTATTGCTTTGTTCTACCCAGGTATATACTTCTGAGAGAATGGGATCAGAAAGTTGTTCAGCTACAATGTCATTTCCCTGACTTGACAATGTATGCATCAACAAGTCCACACCTGTGTTGTGTTGTATTTGTACAGTAGAATCATCTCTATCTGACACACAAACTTGAGCTGTTGTACTGACCACAGAGGCAAACTGTTCTGGCTTATTCTGCAACACTGGGAGTGGAGAAGGAATTTCCATTTTAGCTGGAAGACTGTGATCCTGCTGTGAACAAGCTGCAGGTGAGCATTCTGTGGCCGCTGGATGTGAGGCGGGGATCCGTGACATAGCGTCTGCATTTGTATGTTTCTTTCCATCCTTATGTGTGATTGTCCACTGATATGGATCCAACTCCAAAGCCCAGCGACCTCGTCGTCCTGTGGGGTCATGTGTCATATCCAGTTTTCTTAGGCTGAGGAGAGGGCGATGGTCAGTGATGATGGTGAATGGATTACAACTCAAATAGTGTCTGAAGTGTCTGACTGACCAAACAATGGCCCACAGTTCTTTGTCATATGTAGACCATCTCCTCTCTGTGTGAGTCAAAACATGACTGGCATATGCAATCACCCGCTCTTTACCATTTTGAACTTGAGCAAGCACTGCTCCAACTGCACAGTTTGATGCGTCTGTACTCAGAATAAATGGCTGATGAAAGTTGGGAAAAGCCATAATAGGAGGAGAGGTGAGTGCATCCTTTAATGTTTGAAATGCAGTTGAGCACTCCTCTGTCCATTCAAATGACACATGTTTCTGTGTGAGTCTATGCAAAGGATGAGCGATGAATGCATACTTGTGCACAAAACGTCTGTAGTAAGAACACAAACCCAAAAATGCTCTTACTTCAGTGGGTGACTTTGGGACAGGCCATTCCCATATGCGCTGACTGTTTACTGGGTCTAGTGCCAGTCCATCACGTGAAACAATGTGTCCCATATATTTTACTGCCGGCTTGCAAAAATCACATTTCTTTGGGTTTAACTTGAGCCCAGCCTGTCTGAAACGTGTGAGAATGTCTGTCAGGTTTTTAAGGTGATCATCAAAGTTCTGTCCCATGCAAATAATATCATCAAGATAAATGACACATGTGGTCCAGTGGAGACCTCTTAGAACTAGCTCCATAAGTCTCTGGAAAGTTGGTGGTGAGTTTTTCAGACCCATGGGCATCACTTTGAACTGATACAGACCATCACCAGTGGTAAAAGCTGTTTTGGGTCTGTCTGCTGGATCCAGTTCAACTTGCCAGTACCCACTTGACATGTCCATGGTGGAAAAAAACTGAGAACCAGAGAGCGCATCCAAGCTGTCATCAACTCTTGGGAGAGGATGTGCATCAGTGATGGTAACTGCATTTAGCTTTCTGAAATCAACACAGAATCTGTACATACCGTCCTTCTTTTTCACCATGACAACTGGGCTGGCCCAGGGGCTAACACTGTCCTCAATCAAATCATGGGCTTTGAGGTCTTCCACCTGACGGTGGATTTCTGTTTTTATGGAAGGAGAGGTACGATAAGCTCTCTGTGAGATGGGAATGTCACAGCTGGTTGTAATTTTGTGTGTGACTAGGTTTGTCCGTCCAAAGTCATGTGTATGCTGGCTAAACACATCAGAGAATGAATTTAACAGTGCTTTCAGTTTCTCATTTTGTGTACTTGTGAGACCAGGGTTTGACACATCCTGAGGTTCAAATGGGTTGGAGACAACAGGCACCTGAATGTTTACATTACACACAGACTCTTCCATCACAGTATATTCATCTGTCGTACTACCAGAGGTGGCATGAAAAGTTCCTATTTGTGTGCCACAATGCAACATGACATTCTCACTTAAAGGATTAGCTATTTTCACATAGATGGAACCCTGTTTAACTTTTGCCACTGTTCTTGCAAAACTAGTAGATGATTGGTTAGTGTAATGTGGCTCAAACACGCCTGTATAACCATTAGGTACTAGTCCCTTAAGTGGTGCATCCAGTTTAGCAGGAATAACCATCTCTGACATAGCAGGAACTTCAACTGTAGATAATACTGTAACCTCAGTTAATTTGGGGACATACTGACATGGGCTGACTAATGGGACAAATTTGTCGTCCACTAAAAGTGACATGTTTCTTGTGTTTACAATGACACCATTAGCAACCAGAAAATCCCAACCCAAAATCAGAGGTTTTGTACAGTTTCTGACAACTTGAAGAGCATGTGTCATAGGTTTATGGGCCATACTTAAATTGACTGTGACTGAACCAACAGCATCAAGAGGATGACCTGTGACACCAGTGAGAGGAATAACCTGCTTAACTATTGGCTTCTTCTGAAGTGCAGGTGTGGACATTCTAAACTCTTCACTGATAATTGAGACATCAGCCCCAGTGTCAACAAAAGCATGGACAACAGTGTTCTCGATTACGACTGACACATATCGACTTGACATATTAACCACAGATATATTGTCTCTGGCAAAATCAGGTGTGTTACAATTGTCATTATGGGCCTGGCTGAGATCAGTAGCTGGCAATTGACCCTCATTGTCAACTACTGGTAGTTTACCTTCTCTGATCTGGTGTGTGAAGGAGAATGGAACCGTACATGGCGAGGACTTGGAGAGCGTTGAGACTGTTGTCTCTCCTCTCTGTGGTCGGGTGAGCGACCACGCCGTGTGAAGTCTCTCGGTGATGGGCTATAACCGCGTGTATAGCGCTCAGGTGATCCAGGATGAGTGTAGGTGTCCCGTCTGCTGTACCGGTCCCTGTCGTGTCTTGATGGTCTGTATGAATCCTCACGCGGTGAATATCTGTCATACGAAGAGTCGCCGTGAGATCGCCTGTCTGCAGGATGATAATGGCTGCGTCCTCGCTCCCTGTCTGGGGTGAAGCTCCGCTGACGAGGTCTGTAGTCCGATGAACCACGGTGTGGGGATCTCTGTTGCCGTTGCACCTCCAGCTGCAATTTCTCCACCTTGTCAGACAGCGTCTCCAGCATAGACTGCATTCGTCGAAGATCATCCGAGGTGGCAGAGTGAACTCCGGGCGATGCAGGCAGTTGAGTGGTTGTCACAGGTGAGACAGCAGGTAAAACCTGTGTCTGTGAAAAACTTGGATGCAGATTGTTTGGGGTTGAAAACAACCTGCTGGCATGGTGAGCATTTTCAATCTGTGTAGCAAACTGAAGAGCAGAATCCAGTGTGTTCAAGCATTGTTCATGACAGCGCACCTGAAGATAGGGTTCAATGCCAGCAATGAAGCGCCTGAACTTTTCCCCATCCTTCGCATTTTGTCCATACGTGGGGAAAGCTTCCTCCACCAGTCGGCTAATTTCAGCTGCAAACACTGGAAGGGCTTCACCAGGCAGACGTGGGCGTGCATTTATGTAGCTTTGGAATGTGGACAGATAAGCAGTTTGTCCAAAAACTGTCTTCAGTTTGTCTTTTACAGCTGAGTAGTCATCTTTTGTCTTGTCAGGCAGGCTGTCCCAGTAAGAAAAAACAGCGCCACCAAGACGTGTGGGCAGCAACTTGGCCAAACTGTCCTCATCATAGTCTGGAGCAGCCTCTACAGCTACTTCAAAACGTCTGCACCATACAGCAAAGTCTTCCTTTCCATCTCCCATGAAGACGTGGGGGAAATCGCCTTTACAATGTTGCAACATAGTAGCGAGTTGAAGTAGAGCGAACAGGCAAGTCCGTTCCGTTACTAAGTAACCGTTGCTACGTGTCGCTTTTTCCTTTCTCTCTTTTCTCTCTCGCTGTTGCGGTCACATCAAACGGAAATGTTACGCTCTCACCGGATCTTGGAGCAGGAGCAACACCACAGAGTAATCCACAGAAAGCAGAGAAGTTGATGTCCAATGTTCATCAGTACACCGATCTCTGTCACTGCTGAACGATGTCCGTCGTTGTTGCTGTGGCAGTTGAAAAAGTCCGCTAGCTTCCGTCGTCCGTTAGCTTCTAACTCCGTTAAGTCCCCGGCAAACTTTACAGTCCACAAACCCGCTGCCACCAGTGTAACGCTGCCTTGTTAGCGTCACCTCGATCTGAGAGATCCGTGGGTCGTGGATGAGGAACAGCACGGGAGCTCCGGATTAGTTTAAGGACGATGGTTTATTTACACAACCAGACCAAAACGACAACTGCCAGTCACTCGTCTCCTCTACTCCTCCACTGACATAAACACCCCCAACATTCTATCTTAGGCCAACCAGATCATTCCGCCCTATAACATTCTAACATAACAGTTTTAATTACACAACATAAAATAGTCCCTTATAACAAAATAAAATTCATCTTACAATAATAATAATAATATTTTTTTTTTTTGTGGTTATTGAACAGCATTTCAAGAGTGCCTTTCTGTAAGACTCTGCTATAGGTGTTTAAATGTGTTACATAAATGTCTTATAACAGATGTTTATGATAATATTTTCAAATTTCTAGTCAACTTTTAACACTGATCTAAAGGCCTTATGGAATCACACCGTCTAAATGCTACTGCTCCATTAATGAATCTGATACCTACACGGCCCTGCCATCAGTCAATGGTCGGGGTCAGGCCCTTGTCACAAAAAAACACGCTTGGGCACCGATGGGCCACCGGCAGAGTCCTGCACGGGTCCAATTTTGGAAACCCGCGCCCGCCCGACCCGTTGGTTTTTAAGCCCGTGTCCCGAACCGTCACCCGTGATTATTTCTGACTACAACCCGGATCCGACCCGCCCGTCAATATTAAGACCTGCTGCCCGTTAGATCGCCGTCATCACCGGGGATAACGGAGGTACAGCCGTACTCTTTAGAAAAAAGAAAAAAGAAAAGAGAGAGAGGGGGGAGCCGTACTCTTTCACGGCTATTTCCGGAACGGAGAATGATAGCGACGTAATTCTTTTTTTAATGAAAGCAGGACACTTCAGCCTTTACATTGATCCCATCGGTGTGTTTGTAGCTTACCCAGAAGCCGAGCAGTCAAGCCATGACAGGCTAAACTCCAGGGAAAGCTGTGAGCGGTCACACGAGCGGCCAAAGATCGTTTATTTACATCAAGATGCTGCTCTGTTGTTGCCGTGAATGATAAAAAAAAAATGATTTGCTACGCTGGTTCATGCAGCTGCGCGTGAGTTTTCCTCTGTAGGCCTACACATACACCCGTGTACCCACCCGCGTTCATTTGAGTTCCGCCCGTGCCCGACCCGTGAATTTTCACAAGACAGTAGGGCTGGGTAAAAATATCGATTCAGCAATGCATTGCAATTCTTTTCTCTGCAATTCAATATCGATTCAGCAATCTTCTGAATCGATTCAAGCCCCTGGCCAGTGGGGGCGCTGCGAGCAACACCCTCGTGTGATTCGCGCTGTACGGACGGGGGCCGCACTAGACCAAACCATAACAATATGGGAGTGAGTAGCAGCAGCAGCGGGGATCGATCGTCGGGGGAGGGACGCACCGCGCCGTGCCGTATTAACTTTCGCTTTCAACACGCGCTGCTGTTATGCATGCGTGCTTCTCTGTGGTGTGTATGTGTGTGAGAGGATGCGGCCATCGTCCGACGGGGGGGGGGGGGGGCGGCGGCGGCGAATATCGCTACTTTTTTTTTTTTTAAGACGTTAGTTTAGGCGGCAGCTCTTTGTTGTTAAGGCGGCCGCCTTAACAGGAAAGCGCTGCGGGAAACCCTGAACTTATCTGACAGCTGCTCTCACTTCTTCCTCTGCTCCTCCTCACTCACTCACCTACACACAGACAGGACTCTGTCTTCCTCACACTCACCCCAGCCCCCCAGTTTCTCATCCCACCTGCCCGTACCATACACATTGACAGTCAGTCAGAAATCACAGAACTTAAACATCATAACAAGAACATTACTGCGGGGTCGCTACAATATTTTCAGTTGTGCAGTCAACTATTATTAATAATATTGTTTTGTATTGTTTTATTACTCAAAATGTTATGAGTTATTTTCCAAGAGGAAAGTATCACATAGCCTAATTTAAATTTAGCTGCACTGTAGTTCAGTGTTAAAGCAGTGTCATATTTTGTTATGCTATGAGTTATACTATGGCTGTTCATAAGGCATGAAACTAAACAAATAATTATTAAAAAAAAAAAAATCTGGTACTCTTATTTGTGTATTTCTGCTTGATACTGAATCGATATCGAAGCATTTCAATCAATATCGAATCGAATCGATATCGAATCGAATCGTGACCTAATGAATCGAAATCGAATCGAATCGTGAGATTCTCAACAATACCCAGCCCTACAAGACAGCTTATCCACCCGTTGAACACCGTTTTTGCGGGGTACCCGTCGGATACCCGCGGGGATCCGACCCGATGCAGGACTCTGGCCACTGGTGCCATCCTACCACCGGGCTTAACAAGTTTTCTGGGGGAAACCCTGAACAGTTATAATAGAAATGCTCCAATAAAATGCAGTAATTCTCAATAATTTACATATTATGAGACCAGTTGAACTTTGACTTTCAAGTCACAAAAACTGCACCAGACTCCACTTGGAAAAAGATCAAGATGTTCCTTTTTAAGCAGCCAGGAATGCTGTTGTTGTCTACATCAGATCATGATGTGATTGACAGATTTCACACCAGCCCAAGTTAAACCGAGCTCCAACACATCCCAACAAAACACATAAGACCAAATGTGAGAAAGATTAGAGAACAAAAATCCAACTTTTGCTGCTGCAGCATCACCACAGACACACACACCACAGTCTGGTATCAAGTGTTAAGAGACAGAGCTGATGTGTGATTGAGATGAAAACCTGCAGGATCTTGGGTCTCCATAGTTTATGATTTAAAATTAGCGGTGAGTTATGTAACGGCTGCTGTATAGAGAGGGAGGGTGTCTGCTGTCAGATAACTGTGTGCTCAGTGACACAGACCACAATAGAAATGTTTGTTAACTTTCACTTGACTACAGTGACCACCAGTTCTGTAAACAGCACTGATCTGACCAGAGAAGAGCACCTCAAATAATCATGTTTTTAGCATTTCTGCTGCAAATGTAAAATGTACTGCTGTCGTGTTCAGACTTGGACTGACTACTCCCTGCTACCACCTACCACCCACTGAGCGAGCAGCAGCTTCAGCATGGGACGACTAGAAAGCCATCCAACAGGCAGTTATTGAGTTACCCAGACTAACTTTTCCACTGGAAACACTGGTGCTGCCAACTTTCCCTGTTGCTCATGCTCACACTTGGTGATACCAACACACCCACTGTTTCGTGAACCTTCTCCTCTTCAGCTATGTGAAAGGCCGTGTTGAGTGTGATAACTTTTCATCCTCCTCCATTGATTCAGTGATTGCGTTCTAACCGCTGATAAGAAATGGGAGGAGCTCAGTGTCAGTGGTCCCTGCAGGTTTTGTGTTTCCTGCTTTCTCTGTACGGTAACTTTAAAGTTCCAAGCTTGTGTGTGTAGGCAACCACATTGCTATACCACACACACACAGAATAGCATTCCCACAACAGGTACGGCTTTAGTGACTATATTTGATAGTGCGTCATATAAACTGGACACTATCTCATCAGGACTGTAAATTGCTGTTATACATACTAGGGCTGTCAGAACGAACTTCGCTATTCGAATACAATTCGAATGTTAGTCAAAATGAGAACATTCGAAGGTGGAAACTGACGTTCGAACGTTTTTAACGAGGCAAATTAATAGGGCTGCCCCCGACCAAAGATTTTGTTGGTCGACCAGTAGTCGTCACTTATGGCGATTAGTCGACTAATCGACCCCCCACCTTGAGGGAAAAAAAATAAATAAATAATAATAATAATAATTTTTTTTTTTTTTTTTTTGTGTCACGTCACGACTTCATGTATCTGGCCCTTCAAAATAAAAGCCCAATAACCTTTCATATACAGTTCAGTCATTGATGTTGGCTTAATTTTGACAAGACAAGGCTCCAAATGTTTTTTTCTTCTTCCTGCGACCAATTAAATTTTGGTCGGCTAATGATTTTTTGGTCGACCAATGCTTGGTCGACTATTTGGGGGCAGCCCTACAAATTAACGTGGTGCGTCGCGACGTTCGGACTAGTACACATGTTGATAAAACAAAATGCAGTTGTTGTTGTGCAAAAGGTAAAGCTGCAGCTTCAAATATACGAGCAGAGTTTTTTTAATTGCCCGTTCATTCGGCTGCCACGGCGCGCGTATGTGTCCCCACACTACACGCACACCTTTTTTTTTTTTAATTGATCGATCCACGGACCACTTGTGTGCTGATCACGGATCAGCTGTGATCTGTTGCGCCACTACTCTGGGCTATATAGGCTACCCCGCGGGGGGAGGGGCGCCCTCGCCTGTGAAGCCGGGTTTCCGCCGAATCAACGATCCATTTTTTTTTTTTTACTGCAACATATGGTTCACGTCAAGATAACTTATGTATTTTTCCATAGTTCTCTTTGTTTAACACTTCAAGAGACTTTTGGTTAAGTAACCATGGACAGCTCCTATGCAGGATCGTTCTGCTGTGTTGTTGTCGCCATCGTCATCGCCGCCCCCCCATAATGAGCATAAAATAAAAAAATTAAAAAAACACATTAAAAATTTGAATATTATTCGAGTATTTAAAGCAGATATCAGTGGCACGGCCGTTTCGGCTAATGCTGTGTTCAAGGCAGGCTTTTGAAACCGTAAGTTACAGCTTCAAGTCACAACTACGACTTGGTAGCGTTCCAGGTAACCCGTAGCTCGTGTTTTTACCGTCCTGTTGTCTGTGAAAGTTCCCTATAACGGCCACTCGTAACTTCCGACCCGTGAACTCGTACCAGATCGAACTGGTATGACTTCACAGGAAGGAAAAACACAAAGTACGAGTTTCCTTGAACGCACCATGAGTTAGCAGCCCCCGCCCTTGTCAGGCATCAATTGGTCCTCGTGCTACGTCACCACATTCACGCGCATCCCTTGGCTGCACACACAGCCCTTCATGCCGTTCTCTCCCCTCATTGGATAACACTTGTATCCCACAAGGAAAATTTTCTCCTCGGGTTACAGCAGAGCAGAGTGACGGAGAGACTCGTGTTTAGGCTGAAATACTTCATGTAAGTGATTGCTGACGGAAAATAGGACTATTTAGGACTTATATTAACAAAAACATTCCACTGATATCTGCTTTAACATAAGATGGGTTAGAAATTCGAACCTGATTTTGGGGGAAGATTGACAGCCCTAATACATACATATATATAACAGGCACAGATACAGACATGTGCAGTGGGAGAGTTACACAACAGCTGCAGAGTCACCCTCCTACCACCAAACAGCACTCAAACACAAATGACAACCAACTGATGAGGATAGTGGAGCAATGAGCAGAGACAGATATCTTCCATCTTCCTGAGAAAGATCAAATTATCAGGTGATGAGCCTTGTCACTGTTGTGTTCACAACTCATTTCTAGGGGTGTAACGGTATATGTATTCGTCCCGTGCCGTCACGGTTCAGTGCACACAGTCACAAGACGAATATGTCTGAGTGAATATTAAAAAAAAAAAAAAGTTGAGTCCTCACTCCAATCTACAATTTATCCTGCTGCTTTTAAGCCTCTTGACATGAACACAGACAGGACCAGAAACATCACCAAAGTAACTGGCATCTAGTCTAAATTAACTGTGTAAACCAACATTGATGTTAGTTTCTTGTTTTTTCTTTTTTTTTTTTATAATAGTTGTCAGTTGTCAAGTGCAAGTTTTTTTTTTCCTCTTGAATTAATGAATGGTATTATAACACTCCTAATGCACTTATATACTTTTTTTTTTTTTTACTTTTATAACAGAAGATGGGTTTTAGTTTTACATTCAATTAGTATCTGTCTGTTGTACCAAACCCGTACTGAACCGTGACCCCGAACCGTGACTTGCGTGTACCGTTACACCCCTACTCATTTCTGTTTGGCACCAAGAAGTGGCAGAAAACATTCTATCACATTGTCATACAAAGCCATGGAGGAAAACCACTTGGTTAGAAGTGAGCTCAAGGTTTAGCATATGAATTTAAGTCAATTTTTTTATTCCCTTTAAAATGATTAAAGGGATAGTTCACCCAAAATTAAAATTTCACTCATTATCTACTCACCCTCATGTCAACTAATGGCGCATTTCCACTAGCACGGCTCGGCTCGATACGGCTCGGCACGGCACGGCTCGGCTCGGTTGTGTTTCCATTACAACTGAGTATCACTAGTGCCGCCGTGACGTCATTTACACGGCGCCGAGCAACGCTCTAAACTCTGTAAATATATAACTTTAGCAACATTTGAAACATTTTCAGGCGAGAAAGTAGTCGTTTAGATCCCCAACGTGTTGAAAAACTGACAAAATACCAGCTGTTTACAATTTTGTTTCAACGAAGTCGGCGTTACTAAAGCTAGCCGTAGTGAGCAACGCACTTCCGGTTATTTTCACAAAATAAAACACCTGTTGCCTTTTATCATAAGGAAAGCCATTACGATAGAACTGGTGCTTTTACTTTGTAAACAGGAAGTGAACCTACCCTCGCTGTAGCTAGCTTTAAACCGCCGTTTTGACTGCTCTCGTCCCCATAACGGCATTTAATTTTCAATATGTGAGTCTTGCCAGCTCCGAGATCGGCCTGGTTCATTGTAAAACATTTATTTATTGATGTAAATGTGGTGTTTTCTGTGCGTACAGAACCCAAGGCAGTGCTGCTCTTTCTAACCACAAACAAACTGCTGCTACAGCCACAATTGTTAGATTTAATCAATGAGACCAACATTTAAGAGTTTAACCAGCCGGTGGTAAACCTCTAAAAAGCCATCGGGGAAGTTAATTAGCGGTCTGTTCTCCTCGGGGTGACGGTGGTAGGCTGGCCGGCGGAGCACGTCAGGAGCCGGGCTGCTGCCTCTGTGATGTCGCGGTCGCTGCTCGGACCTGGAGCTTCACTTCTCCGAAAAACATCGGGGCAAACTTCTAAACAGCCGTCGTTTGGATAAACTAACCGCACATGGGGATCTAAACAGTTACTTTCTCGCATGAAAAAATATTAAAACTTAATAAAGTCACGTAATAACAGAGCCAGTCTAAATATTAGAAATTCTCTGGTAATAACAGCTTCAGCAGGAACATTTCTGTTGTCGGTCGTCGAGTGGTTATGACGCTTCCAGTGACGACACTCATCGGCCAATCAGTGGAAGGCAGTCGGCTGACGTCACGTTTTAGTAACGCTTCGGCTCGCTTGGAACCAGGGCTGAGGTGATACCAAAACTGTACCCGGTTGCAGGTACTGCGTGCTAGTGGAAACACGCAATAGCGCGCCGAGCCGTGCCGTACCGAGCCGAACCGTGCTAGTGGAAATGCGCCATAAGAGCTGTGAGAATTTTCAGAGTCCTCCGTGCCTTCTCTGAGTTACGGGGGGCTCCGCGCACCAATATTTGTCCACATAATGGTTGTGAATGGATACCACTTTTCTTCGTCCAAAAAGACACACCAAAAAACATCCAAATACCTCCACACTGCTCGTCTGTAATGTCCCTGACAGACACAGGCAGAGCAGTGAACCGAGACACTGGGAGCTTCCGCTACAAACAAGCTTAACTCATTGAGTGCCAACCACGTAATTTCTCGTTTTTCGTTCCCATGCGTTGAGTGCCAAAAACGAAATTTTTCATTTTTTGCTTTTTTTTTAAATTATGAAAATAGACACTTTAATACACATTATATGTAAATATGGGGACTCTACGACGAGGAGAACTGAAATAGATGACGATCAAAGTCACATGACAGCTCATGATCTGGAAGTTTTTATCATAACTCAGCTTCTGCAAACGGAGTTCTGCATGCAGATGCAGCGCAGCTGCTCCGCAGCTGCTCTGCTCTCACCCGCGAGGCTGCAGCAGCTGGGAGCTGAACCAGGAAGCTCTCAGCCCACTGTCCCGCCCGGTCTTCATCTGGAGCAACACCGTGTCCTCCCCAAAGTCCTCCCGCGGTAAAATCTGATGGTCTCTGGGTCAAAGCAGACCGGCACCACCGACCCGTACCACAGAAGGACCGTGACCACCGGCGGGACCGGTGTTCGCGAGCCGCTGTGGCCGACAGACCCTCACGTTCCGCGGCGAGAGGCTGTGACACGGCACGGTGCGTCTGTGTTATTGTTGTTTAGTGGCGCCCCCCCCCGCCCCCGATGGTGGTTTTGTGAATAGAACAACAATTGTTGTGTATATTTATCTTATACGAGCCCTTTGATCCAGAAATGCGAGTGTCAGAAGAGCGACAGGCACAAACAGCGCAGCTTTCATAAAAGACGCTCTATCTCCTTTTCTAGAAAAAAAGGAGGGATTTTGGTGAAACCCAGCCATGTTTAGCTTGACTTTTCTCAGGAACGGAGGCACGTAGAAACAAACGGTTTGTGGCCATTTGAAGGATAAAATTAAACCTTTCAAATGAGCTACAGTATGTGTTGGTGGCAATAATATAGAATACACTATGGCTCTAAAATAAAAAGTCAAATATGGTCTAATTTGCCGGTACACTTGACTAAAACTTTGGAAAGGAGCGCGGCACTCAATGAGTTAAAATATAGACTTATTTAATTTTTTTCGGGACAAATTCTCATGTCGGGGCTTCAATACAAGAGGGACATTACGAGCTGTGTGGAGATATTTGGATGTTTTTTGGACGAAGAAAAGTGAGCCCCGTTCTCAACTGTCATATGGCAGTGCAGTGCTGCACCGAGCCCCCCTGTAACTCCGAGAAGGCACAGAGGATTCTGAAACTTCTCCCAGCCCTTAGTCAACATGAGGGTGAGTAGATAATGAGTGAAATTTCAATTTTGGGTGAACTATCCCTTTAACTTTCCAGACCAGTCGAACATTAATGATAAAAGCAGAGTAACATTCCTTAAAACGCTCACACAATGGATGTTTGTGCCAGGCAGGAGCCTACTTCACACACAGCTGTTGTTTTGAGTGAATACAGTAATCAGTAGTTTTTTCAGGCTTTGCTTCCAAAGTTATAGATCTGGACTATGTGGATCATGTGGCCAGGAAGCTCTGGTGTTTGTGTGGTCCAAGTGTTGAACCGTGACAGAGAGGAATGAATACAGACCTTAAAAAGCCTTGGGAATACATCAGTGGGCTGCCCTCTGATTACAAACAGTCTGGAGTTGAGCTTCTTCAGGCTGTTGTCCAGGTCCTCCAGAGCCTCCAGCAGAAACCTACACACACACAACCACAAGGAGGGAAAATGTTATTAGTAAGACAGATTAGCCTTATCCAACGCAGCAGGGTCCACAGCTGTGACGAAAGGAATTCATGTTTGATTTTCCTGTTTTTTCTGCTTTCTGTTTACTTTCAATCCAAACAATCAATACATTGTCTACTGTGAGGACAGGGAATGTCCACAAGTAATATCTATTAAGAACATGTTCTTTAATCATTATCATATTTAATGGGACAAGTAAGTAATCAACAAGTCACAAAATACAGAATTAGCTTGAGCTGAATACATTTTTAGGATTATCCCTTAATTATTACAGTATTATAATCATGGTAATTATCATTTACATAATAAATTAATAAATGCCACTCCACATCCAAAACATCCCACTGACAGAATAATTAGGTCACAGTAGCAACTTCAGTGTTTTTCAAATCTTAACTCATTGAGTGCCGCGCTCCTTTCCAAAGTTTTAGTCAAGTGTACCGGCAAATTAGACCATATTTGACTTTTTATTTTAGAGCCATAGTGTATTCTATATTATTGCCACCAACACATACTGTAGCTCATTTGAAAGGTTTAATTTTATCCTTCAAATGGCCACAAACCGTTTGTTTCTACGTGCCTCCGTTCCTGAGAAAAGTCAAGCTAAACATGGCTGGGTTTCACCAAAATCCCTCCTTTTTTTCTAGAAAAGGAGATAGAGCGTCTTTTATGAAAGCTGCGCTGTTTGTGCCTGTCGCTCTTCTGACACTCGCATTTCTGGATCAAAGGGCTCGTATAAGATAAATATACACAACAATTGTTGTTCTATTCACAAAACCACCATCGGGGGCGGGGGGGGCGCCACTAAACAACAATAACACAGACGCACCGTGCCGTGTCACAGCCTCTCGCCGCGGAACGTGAGGGTCTGCCGGCCACAGCGGCTCGCGAACACCGGTCCCGCCGGTGGTCACGGTCCTTCTGTGGTACGGGTCGGTGGTGCCGGTCTGCTTTGACCCAGAGACCATCAGATTTTACCGCGGGAGGACTTTGGGGAGGACACGGTGTTGCTCCAGATGAAGACCGGGCGGGACAGTGGGCTGAGAGCTTCCTGGTTCAGCTCCCAGCTGCTGCAGCCTCGCAGGTGAGAGCGGAGCAGCAGCGGAGCAGCTGCGCTGCATCTGCATGCAGAACTCCGTTTGCAGAAGCTGAGTTATGATAAAAACTTCCAGATCATGAGCTGTCATGTGACTTTGATCGTCATCTATTTCAGTTCTCCTCGTCGTAGAGTCCCCATATTTACATATAATGTGTATTAAAGTGTCTATTTTCATAATTTAAAAAAAAAGCAAAAAACGAAAAATTTCGTTTTTGGCACTCAACGCATGGGAACGAAAAACGAGAAATTACGTGGTTGGCACTCAATGAGTTAAAATGTATTTATAGTTGCAAGAGATTTTAGACAGTATCCTGTTTTTGTAATGAATGACTGAATATTGTTTTGTTTTATTGTTTGCACTAACAGACATACAATCAGTACAAGTACAAGATCAGTAAAAGACAAAATGTGCAGGAAAGATCATAAAGCCCGATGAGCTTATAAGCGACCTCCCCTTTTAAACCTATGAATAACTTTTCTTAAGACTTTGAATATGTAATTTAATCATTAATCAGTCATAATCCATTAGATTCAGTTTAATGTTCAGTGCTCAAGATAAATAAGAGCTTCATTGTGATGATGATCCTGTTTATAATGCGATAAAGTTACACAACATTGTTAATGGTTTGCTTTGTAGGAGAAAAAAAAAACACCCACTAACACTGCCTTGGCTTGGCGATGGTGCTGCTGGTAATAAGCTTTATGGTAATATGGTAACCTTGCCGGTCACAATCGAACGTGATACGATTTTTAGACACCCCTAAGTCAGACTGAACCATCTGTACCTCCTTCAGGGTCGACTGTTGACAGGTGGTGCTTGTTGCCTCCATCAAGCAGAGTGATAGGGGGAGACTACGGTCTATGGGAGTCAGGCTATGAGCAGGTAGCTCCCTCGTTTCGTCAGTGTGTTGTGTCTTGTGGCGAATAATATAAGCAGCAGTCATGTAAAGACCCTCCTTATTCTTTTTTCCCTATTGAAGCGCTACACTGTAATCTGCATGTCAGACATTACTTCATGGATAAATTAGAAGGTAAAATGGTAAAATTATACAATTTCAAGGCGTGCATGTTTGTGCCACCCCCCTGATAAAAAGTGGGAAGCAATCATCTTTCCAATGGCCTTGCATAACAAAGGTTAACAAAACATCACAAGAAATTCATGTGAATTTACAATATTTGTAAAACTGCAACAATTTAAAAAAAAACTACAATACAAATTTGATTAGCGTTTAAGTATTGTGTTAGTACTGAATCTGGAGGTAAGCATATTGTCCAAGCTGCTCACTGCTCAGTGACTGCACTGAGCACCAACACTACTGCTATGTGATGTTAGCTTTTACTGTAGCTAACAGTCTGATGCTGAGTGTTTGGTGTTTTTATGAGACAGTCATTTTCCACGGAAATTTTCTCCTTTTTTTCAGACTCCACAGACAGCAGGAGTGACGGTCCATGACTGGGATCAGATGAGAGTGCTGTTTGCTATTTCCAAGACACACGGTGTCTGAAAGGGTGTATTTAACTTATTGTTCCCATCCTGACATAGTTTATGGACTGACTCAGAGTCATTATTAAAGATGGTGCTTGAATCAGACAAGGTCAGACAACAACAGAATAATAACAACATTCAGGGCACCTAATGCTTGACTGAATGTCTGTTTAACTGCTGATTGAATGATCAGGATTTAAGGTTGTCAAAATACTGGGTTAATGTTGATGAATTATGTACAAAAAAAAAACATAATCCTATAATGTACACAGATACACCCTTGGACACACTCCGTAGCTGACTCAGACTCTGGTTCTCACTTACACAGACACAATAAAAAAAAAAAACCTATTTCTTCACTTTTCCACATAAAAGATAAGTCTGATGATCCTTTGCTACTACAGTCCCAAATTGCTGAAAATTCAAATTAAGAATAGGAATCAAATCTCACGCTATAAACAGCATAGACCAGTGCTTTCTGACAGCAAAGGAATACAGTTTACATGACTGGGATATTACAAAAAAAAGAGGCCTGTGTATTGAATGTGCTGCTCTCAGTGAGGCCAGACATCTACAGAGTAAACCACAGCAAGTTTGCAGACTTTAAACATGAAGCCTGTCAGACTGAAGTGTAAACTCTATAAAGACAGATGAACTAATGGAGTTACAGTACATACCTTATAAATGTATTATTTGGTAATTTCTAACAGCCCATACACATTAGATAATTTCTTCTATTCATTTTCTCATTTTGACTGCTTGGACAATGGTATGATAGAAGTGGCCAGTAAAACTCTTTCAAGTTTTTGAGTGTGAGGCCTGAGGTTATCTGCAGTAGACCAGAATCAGAGTAGCTTTAATGCCAAGTCGTATTACACCTACAAGGAATGTGATATGGTGTACATAAGACCAAGGAGTGATATTTATGTGAAAGTACAAAATATACAGTGATAACTAAATATAAATAATAAAGGAACTATAGTTGACAATATGAGAGAGAGAGCTGTGAGGGACGTGTGTGGAAGGTTCTTTACATCTAATATAAGTATGCTTCTTTATCACATGTTTATCATCCATATTGACAGATTTATTGAGGTTAGGGCTGTACACTTTAACTTCACTGTCTGAAAATAAGCTAAGCACAGTGCCGTTTTCATTAAAAGGCCAATGTTTACACTGAAGTAACTTTGGCGCTGATAATCACCCCTTGTAACATGTTTTGTTATACAGGTTTCTTACTGTAACCTATTAACATTAAACTCGGTCCTTTCATCTTTAGCTGCCATAGTTTCCATGTAGACGGAAATATGCACCACATCTGACCACAGCGATACGACCATCTGCTTGTCGGCGACATAGGTGTACTTAAACACTCAGCTGTTATCAATCCCAGGCCGCATACAACATCTCCACCAGCTTTTAACTCCTGTTATTGTTACCACAACCTCCTGTCAGTCTTCCCCCCGGCTGCAGCGGGACAAGCTGGGCAGCAGTCAGCAGAGTGGCCCTCTACTGTCTGTGGCTAAAATATTAACAGTAGTTTACGAATAACAAGCCAGTGGACAATACTGACTATGTCTCACACTTAGAGAAGGAACACCACCCTCTGTAAACCAAGAGAAGCATCAAACTGTCCGTGTCTTCCCCGCCCCTCCATTTTAAGATAGCGGCAGTTAGCTGACTGACGTGGAGAGGAGGCCTGAGCCTCAACTACAGGCGCGTTAAGAGCTGGTGAATCACACAAATGGCGACCAGACATACTGTGTTCACATCACACGTTGTGTTTAACTAACGTTTGGTGTAACTTTAACCGTGCTACGAGTTAGGGTGGTTAACTAACCTCCATCGGTTGATTCCCACGTTAGCGGCGCCAGCAAACCACGGGTCCAGGATATAAACACAGCGCACTGTGTCTGCTCCATTCAGGGCCTCCTGCAACGTCGGATTATCGTGCAACCGCAGACCTTTACGAAACCAGTGCACCGAATTCACCACCATCGTCACTTCTTAGTCCATCATTAGAGGAAATTTCGCCATGACCAGTTGTAAATTAGCCCAAAACGCAGCGGAACAGTCACGGTGACGGAGAATCCCAAGAAACTTTACGAGCTCTCAAAAGGAAGCGAACACCAATGGGGGCGTGGTCATGGTGCAGTAGGAGGGACAAAACGGGTCAGCGCCAGAGGAATGGACCATTCTGATCCAGATTACAAGTTTTGAAATACTGGGAGGACTTAATTATTTTGTTACCATGATCACATTATATCTGCAAGAAATGATTCAATCAAACTAGAATTGCAAAGGTCACTTATCCGTTATATTTCTTTAGAGAGAAACTTGGAGATGTCATGAATTGCACTCCATAGAGGTCACCACTAGCCCCTAGCGGCAGCCTATAGTCTGGCTTGTCAGGCTAGGTCACCACAGTCAGCACTTCTCAAAAGTTTCATATATAGGCCATTAAGTAGCTAAACTTTACTGAAAAATCTGAGTGAATAGCCAAGACTGATAACAAGTGATGACAAGTGATACTGTATTTCAACCAATGGGCCACACACACACACACACACACACACACACACACACACACACACACACACACACACACACACACACACACACACACACACACACACACAAAACATTTTCCTTTGAACACACCTCAGGCCTGCATTGTCATCAGCTGTGCTCACTTAATTAATTAAGACACATGTGAGAGTCCTTTAAAAGAAGCTCCTGAGGCTCCTGAGGACAGGAACAAGTAGCCTACTGTTGTACCAGTAGCAGGTGATGTAAAACGTTTATTTATGAGTTTATTGTCCATTTTTCTTTAATGTCAACAGCAATGCTATTGTCTGTGCTTTACCTCTGTAAATTCTTGGGGTGAAATTGCAGGGCAGACATATTGAGTTTATCCACCTCCTGAACTAAGATGATGTAAGTAAACAACTGACTTTTCATGAACTTGTTTGTGGCTTTGTAAAAGGTTAATATTAATGCATGTGTTGCAGGATCTTCTGGATTCCATATCTGCTGTTTGGAAGCATCACTTGTAGCCCTGTGTTAAAAGGTATTGCTGCCTACTCAAGACTGATAGTGCTACAGTTCAAAGCAGAAGTAAGCGATCCGGTCGTTTTGGCTAACTTGTCAGCCGATGGAGTTAGCAGTTCCCGACCTCGTCCCTACGTCACCACATTCACGCGCATCCCTTGGCTGCACACACAGAGAGGACCGCCCCTTTATGCCGTTCTCTCTCCTCATTGGATAAAGGTTGTAGGATACAAGGAAAGTTTTCTCCTCGGCTTACAGCAGAGCAGAATGACTGACAGACCCGTGTTTCAGACCAAACACTCTATATAAGTGATTACCGTCGGAAGATATAACTATTTAAGACTTATATTAACACACAAACATTCTGCTTACTCTGCTTCTGCTTCTAATTGCAATGTTTTTTTCCAGCCCATGGACCACAAGCTGCACCAGTAGCTGCCTCAGAACCTGTGGAGGTGCCACTCCCATACCACCTTGGCACCAACATGGCTGGGGGCAGTGGGGTCAATAGTGGCTATGCAGGTTACGGGGTTGAGGCCCATGGAGCCCCTGAGCACGGTGGATATGGGGTTTACGCAGCCTCTCATGCAAGTGGGTACCAAGGCAGTGCTTCAAGTGGCAGCTATGATGGCTCAGCAAGTGGATATGGAGGGAGCAGCTCTTACGGGTATGTAAGCCATCAAGGTGGGGCCAGCTCTGGATCTGATGGCAACGCTGGCCCTGAAGCCCCTCAACCAGTTTTCAGTGACATGTCTGACCAAGAGCCAGTCTCCTCATTCAGCTCTCGTTCAAGCTACCAGCGAGGAAGGTCAGTGTTTGCTCAAACCCGCTACAGCCCAGGAGAGCCAGCTCCCCCTGTCATGCCAGTTTACAAACTTGTCAGGAAAACTTCAACAGAAAGTGGCCCTGCTGCAGCTCCAGCTAAAGGTGGCTGGTAGAGACCTTCCAGGTAAGATCCAGTTAAATCAACACCATAGCTGCTTAACTATCTTGCCCTCAACTTGCCCATGTTTTTGTCTTTCAGGTCCCCAATGTTTCTTCTTGATGACAACCTGATGCCAATAAAAGTTGTTACAAAATCTTGTGCCTGGTCTTGACTTTACCTCGGTTAAATATGGTTGTAGTTGAAATGGACCTGTAACATTTTAAGACGAGGCTGTTGTCTGACAAGCACAGAACAATGGTTCTGGTATATTGTCTCAACTCAAGACTGGTTATTGGGATGAGGCTGCAACGGCATTGTTCATTTCCTTGGGTTTTTCTGGCTTCAGAAAACGCATGTTAAAAGCACATTCCATTTAGAATGTCCATATAAACTGCAATGTTTTCAGCTCCTGGATGTTATCTACAGCTTATTTGTAACATGATTGCAATATTTCAGGATTGTTTCTCAATTTGAATGATGAACAGGGATCTAATGCTTTTAATCTATAGGGTGGACTGACATAGGAAGCCTAAAGTCAAGTCATGACATTCCATTATGGCTAATTTGAAATAAGAAATAAAGATAATCATGAGATTGATAAGATGAGCATTAACAAGCATTCACAAAAGTAAAAATCTACCAAAATAATGAAGCTTACCAGTTTCTCAGCATTACTCTAAAAGAGGATCTTAGCCAGCTATACTGTGCAGGTGAAATAAGTTAATCATATGCTTTATGTGAGAGCTGCAAACCTAAACTTCCCTATATGTACATAAAAGCTGAACATTGCTTATTAAGGGCGCTCTACACAAAAATTTGTTAGTTTACTTTAGGAGCACAATGTAAAATGTATTCAGTATCAGGTTATATAAGCCTTAAATAATGTACAGGGTCCAATGTGACCCATTTTAACATTTGAGAACAGTAAAAACATTTTTCCTTTGACTTTAAGTTTACTTCTAATATGACCCAGAATGGGTCATACATGTAAATTCAACTTTTTTAAATCAACATACACAAGCAGTAACTAGTTATAGGTAGGCCTATATTTTGACCAACACAATATTTGGCTAATTGGTCTTTCCTGACACTACTGTAATATGAATTACATCTTTTTATTTAACTACTTGTAGGCTCCTATTTGTTCCACTCTGTCTGATGTTCAACAAATCAGTATCAGTATAGTTTTATTAATGTTTTTACATTAATAAAAGCCAATATCCTGTCACACAAGCAGCTCCATGTTGTCATAGAAGCTGTAGATCACATCCAGGAGTTGAAGGGGATCTGCCTGAGTTTATATGGACATTCTAAATGGAATGTGCTTTAAGCATGTGTTTTCCAATTAAAAAAAGGCATTTTAAAAACATGTTTATTTTGGATATAAAGTGATCTCACTTGTGTCCTAGGATAGATTTATTTGTATGACCCTAAGGTAGGCCTACTTCCATGCCAAAGGGGACCTTTGCATCATGACTTGAAGTCAAAAGTCGCTTAACCTCCCTACTATTACCCCAGGTGCATTTGTGGCATGAGACTGGGTTCAACTGTGGTTGTCAAAGACATGCGATATACACCTTGATGATTATTTTACAAGCTGATCTCACTTGTGTCATTTGTATGACCCTAAAGTAGCCTACTTCCATGCCAAAGGGGAACTTTGCATCATGACTTGAAGTCAAAGGCCTATTTTTTGGGCTTAACCTCCCTACTATAAGGGGAAATGGCTATCTTGCTAGTTAACTCACTGTACAATAGCCGTGTTTCCACTGCAGGAGTTCCAAGGAGGAGGAGGTAGGAACTTCTACAGGAACCGTCCTCTCAGTGGCCGTGTCTCCACTGCAGAGTAGGACCCCTCGGCGACGTCATGAGTTTCGATCGCCGCTTAGGCCTATTTCACAAGATTCTGAAGTGACGTCATACAGGGTAAATCTACATCCGGTCCGGTCAGCTGCAGCTAGAGCGATTGACAGAGTGGCGACACTTTTCATTCAAACAACCGCCACAAAAGATTTCATCAATGAGACTAACATTAATCTCCTAAAAAAAAGTTTAACCAGTCAGCGGTAAACCTCTAAAAACCTGTGGATAAAGTTACATGGATGTAGCTACGAGCATATGACTACTAGCCCCCGGTCGCTGCTCCCTTTGCATTTCTCCCAAAACAAGCACATTTCCTAACAGGCAATATCTGGATAAACTGACAACAGGCTGGGGATTTAACGGCGACTTTCTCGCATTAAAGTATATTAAGACTTTTAGCAGCTTTACTGCTATCACTGTCAGTTGCTGCTGAACGGCGATAGCGATGCTAATTTGTTAGCCCGTCGTTAGCATTAAGCTAGCGGACGTTATGCTTAGTTAGCATTAAGCTAGCGGACTTTATGCTTAGTAGTGGTACTGGCTGTGTGTGGTTTGAAGGTTGTTTCAAATAATGTGGGTTTGAGTGATCTTTGATGATTAAATACATATTGCCGCTTAATATGTTTTATGTATGGCATTATTACAGTAGGCTAATGATTAGCCGCTAATCTTCCATTTGGACAGTGACAAATAAAACCTTGAAGCAAGAAGATTTTGTTGGAGAACTGACATTGATAAACAGTAATTCAGTAACGGTTGTAAACCAGTGTAGCCTACGGTTTAGTTTTAACATTTTGCCGTTCAAAAGCAAGCTAAACAAAGTCTTTTCCATCATCACTTCGTATAGCCTACCCTGCTAGAAAAACCAGCATGGAAATGATGCTGGTCTTTGCTGTTTTTGTTTTTTTTAGCAGTAGCCAAAACCCACTTCTTTCTCGGGTCTTTCTTTCGGAAACTCATGGAAATGCAAGTACGGCTGTTTTTGTCTAGAATTTGTACACTGAGGTACGCAGCAGAAGCTTTTATTTTTGGATTCAGCCATTCCGCTTCCGCGACCGGAAGTAGTTTTACCCTGTAACGGAAACCGGAAGTACCTAAACCCGGAAGTCGTGAAATAGGTCGACCGTGACGTTACCCAGGCAGGTCACAAGCACATGCACAATCATAACAACGAAGAAGGATGGAAGGAGCTGAGGCGGTAGCTGCGTTTCTGGTTTGTGTGTTTGTGCACTTGGCGGTTGATTGTAATCCTGCTTTGAGTTTTTTTTTTTTTTTTTTTTTTTTCTTTACTTTTCACGGCATTGTTTTGCGGTATGATGGATCCCCATTGTGTCGAGGTGCGCTGATATGTCCTGATCAATTTTTTAATTTCGCCGCTGTAGACTGTGTTGACAGTTGCTATGTTACTGCTACAGCGTGATGACGTCAGGGGCGCGGGGAATGCTGGGTACGCGTGGTTGTTGTGGGTGTTCATTATGGGCTAATAAAGCTAACGGGTGTTTCACCGTAACGGTCCTCAGTCTCCCTCATTCATGCACATCTACATGGTGTAAGAAGTGAGCCGAACTTAATCTAAGATGGCACAAGGACTCCGCCGGATCGACCCGCTCGTCTTTAACGAGGATATCGCTCACAACTGGGAGAAGTTCAAGCGGGAATGGCACGTAGCAACGCCGGGCTAGCAACGGCTAGTAAGAAAGTGAAAGCCTACACATTTCTCAACCTCGCCGGTCCGGAGGCACTGGATAAATTCGACACGTTTGATTTTGCGGACGACGAAGATCGCGAGGACCCTGCCGTGCTGGTAAAGAAATTTGAGGAACTATGCCTGCCAGTAAAAAACGTAATTATGGACAGACATGCATTCAACACTACTGACCAGAAACAGCACGAGTCAGTCCAGTCATATGTTTCCACGCTGAAAATAATGGCCAAGAAATGTGACTTCGGGACACTGCATGATGAACTGATTAGAGACCGGTTGGTCTGTGGTATTCAAAGTGACGCTGTCCGTACACAGCTGTTGAAAGAAAAGAAACTGACACTAAATTTGGCCATTGAAATCTGCATGCTACATGAACAATCTGAGAAGGGCAACAGAGAACTAAAGAGGGAAGCAGAGGTGTGCACAGTGCAATTCAACCCATGCACAAACTGCGGCGGCCAACACGCACCTGACCGAAACAGGTGTCCAGCTCTCAACAAGCGCTGCAACACATGTGGAAAAATGAACCATTTCTCAAGATGCTGCAGATCGGGCAAATCGTTTGCCGCCAACAGGCCAGGGCAGGTTCCGCCCCCCACTGCACGGCGGGGCAGATACAACCTCAACAAAGCCCTCCTCAGACCACACCACCCGTTGAAAACTGTGGAAGAGGTGATCGCTGACATGCCTGATGCCAAAATGTTCAGCATTCTAGATGCTAAGTGTGGTTTCTGGCAGATGCCGCTCAGCAAAGAGTCCTCAAAACTCACCACCTTCATGACTCCGGTGGGCCGCTATGCTTTCCTACGAATGCCTTATGGCATCACCACGGGGAGTGAAGTTTTCCAAAGGTGCATGGAGCAGCTTTTCGAAGGACAGCCGTGTGCAATTGTGATCGATGACATCTTGGTGTGGGGCCGCTCGAGGGAGGAGCATGATCTACGTCTCCGCCAAGTCATGGACAGGATACGGACTGTCAATCTCAGACTGAACCCTGAGAAGTGCCGTTTCAGGGTCACGGAGGTTGCTTATGTCGGTCACTTGCTCACCAACCAGGGTGTTAAACCCGACCCTGCCAAGACCGCTGCCGTCCGCCTGATTTCCCCGCCGGAGGACAAGCGCAGTCTCCAAAGGTTCCTAGGCATGACCAACTACTTGGCCAAGTTCATACCGGACTACAGTGAGACCACAGCGCCCCTGCGCGAGCTGTTGCGCCAGGATGTAGACTGGTGCTGGCTGGAGCACCACACAGCGGCATTCACCAAACTCAAAGAACTCATCGCAGGTCCTCCAGTGCTGCGGTACTTTGATGTGCACCAACCTGTTGTACTGTCAGCTGACGCCTCGCAGGACGGACTGGGTGCTGTCTGCCTCCAAAACGACAGGCCGGTGGCTTTCGCTTCAAGGGCCCTCACAGAGACTGAGTCACGCTACGCTCAGATCGAGAAAGAGCTCCTGGCCCTTGTCTACGCTTGCACAAAATTCCATCACTACATATATGGACGGGCTGTGACTGTCAAGACTGACCATCAGCCGCTCATTACCATACTAAAAAAGCCACTTCACACAGCCTCTGCACGCATCCAAAGGATGATGCTCCGCCTGCAGCGTTACAACCTCGACGTCATCTACAAGAGGGGCAGGGAGCTCTACGTCGCTGATGCTCTCTCCCGTGCACATCTGCCCTCCACTGACCGGGCTGAGGAAATGGAGGAGTACGAGGTCATGGTGGTGGACATCCTCTCCTCACACAGGGTTGAGGAACTGAAGCGTGAGACGTTGGCTGATCCTGTGTTCTGGCGTCTCTCTGAGGTCGTTGCTGCAGGCTGGCCTGACACATATAGGGAGGTTCCACGTGACCTGAGGCCGTTCTACGCCATGAGAGAGGAACTCACAACCGACAGTGGCTTGCTTCTCCGTGGACAACGGTTCATCATTCCACACTCCCTCCAGCGTTACTACATGCAACAGCTGCACCAGGGCCACCCTGGTCTCGAGGCCACAAAGCGCAGGGCCAAGGAGACACTGTTCTGGCCGACCATCTACAGTGATGTTGAAAGAGAAGTTTCCAGGTGTGCCCCATGTAATGCTCTTAAGCCACACCAGCCTAAAGAGCCCCTTCAGCTTCATGACATCCCTGACCTACCGTGGTCCCTCACTGCAGCAGATGTTTTTGACTGGGAGGGAAAGGAGCATCTTGTGCTTGTTGACTCTTACTCTGGCTGGTTCGAGATAGACCGTCTCCCAGGAACAACCAGTGCCACACTTGTAGCCAAGCTTAAACGCCACTTTGCTACTCACGGAGTGCCACAGCAACTCATGACAGACAATGCTGCTTACTTCACAAGTAGGGAGTTCCAGGAATTTGCTCGCAAGTGGGACTTCTGTCATGTCACCAGCAGTCCCCTGTACCCTCAGTCCAACGGGCTTGCTGAGAGGGCTGTGCGCTCAGCAAAGCACCTGCTGGAGAAATGTGCACGAGATGGAACGGACATAGATGCGGCTCTCCTCAGCCTGCGCAACATGCCCAGGGACAAGCTGCCATCGCCAGCTCAATGCCTGCTTTCTCGGCGCACCAGGGCTTTCATTCCCATGACCAAAGCCAGGTACTCACCCAGAGTAGAAACACAAGTCCAAATGGCCCTGACACAAGCGAGACAGAGAGGAAAAGCCTACTACGACAAGTCAGCTAGGCCGCTGGCTCCACTGCGAGCTGGGCAGACAGTGAGAATGCAGACACAGAGAGGACATGACAGGCTGGCAACAGTGCTAGGAACAGCACCACAACCCAATAGTTACCAGGTCAAGGCTGGAGATGCTACATATATCAGGAACAGACGCCACCTACTTCAGACACCTGAAACCTATGTGTCTGACTCCACGGCAGGGGATCCACCTGCTGTTGCCGCTATCGCACATCCACAAAGCCCACAACATGACAGTGTGGGACCAGCACTGTCACAGGGACAGCGGCCTATGATTGTTACTCGCTCAGGGAGAGCGTCAAGACCCAGCTCTCTCTACAAGGACTTTGTCACAGACCAGCTCTGTGATGTGCAGGCACACTGACATTTGATCCCCCCTCATGTTGCAGCCTGTTCTGGCTGAATGGACTGTTGGACACTCTAAAAACACACACAAAAAAAAAACAGATATGTTACATGTTTTGCATTTACACATTATATGCATAACCCATGTTCATTCTATAATGCTTGGGGTTTCTTTATATGCAAGCCTGTGCTATTTTCTATTATGTGCTCGTTGACATATAACTTAAGAAGGGGGATGTAGACTGTGTTGACAGTTGCTATGTTACTGCTACAGCGTGATGACGTCAGGGGCGCGGAGGAATGCTGGGTACGCGTGGTTGTTGTGGGTGTTCATTATGGGCTAATAAAGCTAACGGGTGTTTCACCATAACGGTCCTCAGTCTCCCTCATTCATGCACATCTACAGCCGCGATGACCCAAACCCCCTCTGAATCTCTTCGGTGCCGTAGACTGCAATCAATGCCTGCACCTCGTCGTCGCTCCATTTACTTCCTGCTGTTTTCTTTTTGTTTACAGCGGTGTCTGCTAGGCTAATGCTCCCCTTCTCCTGGATTTTAAAAATGCCGGTTGTTTTGGTGCTTTCTTGTAGCGTCAGAGTAGTCTGGGCCCGTTGACTCGCTGTTTTGGTAGGAAACGGATCCAGGGCGAGAGAGACAGACCTTTCCGTCAAAATAAAAGTCACCACGTGTGGTGCTTGATCTGAACAGTGCTGCGTTGGTTTATGAATGAGTTCAGTGGAGGGGGAGCTAAACCATGCAGGATTTTAAAGACCAGACAGATGTTCCTATATTTTATGACATCTTCCCAACTCAGAAGCTTGTGTTTGTATAGGATGGTATAGTGATGTGAGCTGTTCGGTTTCTGGGATGTCCCGATCCGATATTGATATCAGATTTATGTCCGATATCAGCCAAAAAAACGAATATCGGATTATATCGGACTGCATCTAAAATCTCCGATATAAACGCTCCGATAAAAGCAGTCCATTACTCCGCTCCAGCACTTCTGTCCCATATGAATAGGTGACTCTGGTTCACACTCCAACACAGTAGGTGGCGATAATGCACCTTAATGTTGGTGCGCCGCCCGCCAGACAAGAAGAGGGGCCGGCTCCAGCATAGAGAGCCTAAGCGGAAGCAGGAAGTAACGGCGCCATGGGACCTCAACTCTGAAAAACTCGCCATTCAAATGAATGAGACTGAAAATTTTATTTCGTGATCCGATTGAATTGCGCCATGAGAAAAAAATATGTCCTCTACCTGTTTAAAACATCACGTTTCATGCCGAGAAATCAGCCGTTTATCGTAAAACGGCAACAGAAGAATGTATTTTGTGTGAAGACCGCTCTACGGACTACAAATCTGTGTCCCACAGAAAATACGTCACCAACTGACACGGAAAAGGGCGGCATTTGGTGTGTGACGTCACCTACGCGACTTGTAGTCTTTCTTCTTACAGATTCTTCTGAATTTTATTCTACAATAGCTTTACAACAAACTGCTGATTTCTCGGGATGAAACGTGATGTTTTAAACAGGTAGAGGACATATTTTTTTCTCATGGCACAATTCAAACGGATCACGAAATAAAATTTTCAGTCCCGTTCATTTGAATGGCGAGTTTTTCAGAGTTGAGGTCCCATGGTGACCGTTACTTCCTGCTTCCGCTTAGGCTCTCTATGCAGAGATCGCATGATCACAACAACAACAGCGTGTGTGCGATTCATCCATGGTGCGATTGTAGCACGGAGAAGTGATGTAGGCTACACACACGTGTACACACACACACACAGACACGGGTGCATGGACAGGTCGCGCTTGCCCGCTAATAAACGACCAGCTGGTCCACATGTTGTGCCGTGTTAACAGGCTAAAGCCAGAATTAAATTAACGATGCTAATTTCTGTTAGCCCGTCTATGGCGTTTTACATTATACGTTAGCATTAAGCTAGCGGGCTTTATGCATTTTGATACTGGCTGTGTGTTTTGAACGTTGTTTCAAACTATGTGGGTTTGATTAAACATATTTGATGCTTAAATATTGCTTTACTCTTTTTATTTTATGTATGCCATTTTTACTGTAGGGCAGGCTATTATGTAATCTTCAATTTGGAGTGACAAATAGGCTAAAACCTTGAAGCAAGAAGATTTTTGCCTTTTGTTTGACATTGATGTACATACAGTAATTCAATAACAGTTGTAAATAAGGTTTATTTTTTTATATTTTACAGTTCAAAACTAAGCTCACTACTGTCTGTCCCATAGAAGAACATGACAGCGGCAGCCTGTCAGTCAGCAACAGGAGGACTCTCCTTTGTATTAGAATTTGAAAAATATATATATAAATAGGCTAATCCTTTTTTTTCCACCACCCCTAATATCGGATCAATATCGGTATCGGGTCGATATTGAAGGCTGCAATATTAGGAAGTGAAAAAGTGTTATCGGGACATCCTTAGTTTCTGGTTCAAGACTTTAAGCCCCTGACACACCGCCACGACGCTTCCCGACGCGTCCCGACGCCGGCGGCTTTGGCCGACGAGTCTGTCGCCTCTCGTCGGGAGAAAGGAAAAAGTGAAACACACTGCCCCGACTGCCAACCAGAGCGACTGAGTGGTGAGGACTCCCCCATAGAAATACAGACCAGGGGAAGCTCTGCTCACTGTTCATTCAAACAAACTAATGCCACTGCCACAGTTAATTTCATCAATGAGACAACATTAATCTCCCCAAAACAATTTAACCAGCCACATTTTAACAGCGCTAAAGCCGAAATTAAAACAGTTTTTAGCAGCTTACTGCTGTGGCTCGGTTGCCGCGAATTGGCGATAGCCGATGCTAATTTCTGTTAGCCCGTCTATGGTGTTTTACATTACACGTTAGTATTAAGCTAGCGGGCTTTATATGCTTAGTTGTGAGCTGTGTGTGTTTTGAACGTTGTTTCAAACTATGTGGGTTTGATTGAACATCTTTGATGTTTAAATATATATTTATATTGCCGCTTAATATATTGCTTTACTCCTCTTTTTATTGTGTATAGCCTACCATTTTTACTGTAGGACAGGCTATGACACCGCTTGTTTGCTGTGGTCACTTCCGTCCCTCCCACACACCGTGCTGATTCGCTTAGGGCACCGCCAATCAGAATCGCTATAGCACACAGCCAATCAGAGTACCCGACGAGTCTACTCTCCCGACGGCCGACGAGTCCCGACTGAGCATGTTCAATCGGCCCCGATGAGATCCGACAAGAGCCGAGGCTCCCCGACAGAGAGGAACACACCAAACAGACGAGCTCCCGACGCCGTCCGACGAGGCCAGACGCCCGACGGTCGGCTCGGTGTGTCCCTGGCTTTAGGGTTTGCTTGCACAGGATTTCCAATGGCTTCAATGTTGAGCCATTGGTTTGTCCCCAAGGGGGCAGTTGTCGGTCTGAGAAGTGAAGCTCACTTCCGCGTTCAAAAATCTGCAATCCCCCCGGCTTCCTCTGGGGGCTGGTACCAGAAGGGAGCATTCTCCATAGACCCCCATGTTAAAATAGCCGACTTTACGTCAGAGACGTTCTAATATGAGGAGACAGACCACTCTGCCCGTTTTGAATGGGGAAAGCTGCGACGCCAAAGATGGCGCATGTCCCGCCCCTTTTCACCAGCAGCCAATCACCTGCGTTGCCAGAGCTGAACTAGGCCAATCATGTTGTTGCACCAGCGCATGCGCACAAGTAGATTTACGACAGACAAACCTACCTGGTGGCAACAACAACACGGCTTTAGCACCGTGTGTACTGTATGTGGTCAGGTTGAACATTTACTCTAAGGTTTTCGGAAAAGTGCAGAGCCACCGGCGACCGGGAGCGGCTCCTCATCCTGGAGGAAAGCTGTTACATTTACCCGCGGAGTTTTAGAGGTTTACTGCCGGCTTGTTAATTTGGCAGCCACATTGGTTGGTCTTAATGAAAAGTGAAGCTTCAGTGTGCTGCTGAACGAAAGAGCTACCTCGGGGCTACGTATACAGAATTCACCTCATTCACATCAATAAGTGTTTTACAATGAACCGATTAGTCCACCTTTTCTTTAATTTAATTTTTGAATGTATAGTTTTGTTCATTTCATTTTTTAACCTAAACATTCAAACTGGGCCCCCTCCCTTGGGGCTAAGCGTTAGCCTCCTGTCCATGATAGCAGCAGCAGCAGCAGTCCACTCCAAAAAAATAAAAAACACAGTCCGGATGAAGCACTGGAGCCGTGGACCGATAGACACCGTCACCATTAATAACGAGAGCCTCTATTGTTTTATTGTACCGAGTACAAGAGGCTTGTTGTGAGCAGAGAAGCTGCTGTTAGCGGCGGATGCTAACCGAAGCTAGAGGCGGATGCTAACCGCTAGTCGAAGTTAGCATCGAGCTAGCGCAGCACAACGCCCCTCATGCTTGTTACCGGTCGAGGCTTTAGTTGTCAGTGATGGTCGGTAATCAGTCCGTGGCTCCAGCGGTTCACTCGGACTGTATTTATTTATTTTAACTGCTGCTGCTGCTGAGACGACATGCTAGCACTCGATAGCATCCGAGACAGCTAACGTTAGTGGGGATCGTGGGAGGGGTGCAGACACAGCCACACACACAACTAGGAGCCCATAGGTGATGATTAAGACGGATTTCATGAAAGTCTAGCGTTTATTTTTGGGCAAAAATCTCCAGACTCAAGCGGATATGTCTCCAGGTAGAGCAGGGCAGACCGGTGTAGGTATGCTCGGGCTGCTGCTAGATCACGGACTCAGCCGTTACAGCCGTACAGTGACGGCGGTGTCGTAAATCCACGCGCATGCGCAGTTGAGTACTCCCTGTGGAAAAATAGCGATTTAAACGTCATTCTGCGGTAAAGTTTATGTTTTTTTGGTTTTTATTTGTATCTTATTTCACTGGCTAGCACGTCTGTATGTTTTTTCCGTCCTGCTATCACGTTAAAGGGTGGATTTGACCACCCCTCCATTCATTTAGATAGGGGTCTGGTCTCCTTGGGGTTTTCGTGGCGTCGCCAAGATGGCCGCCGAGTGGCATATGACTTGCCTAGAAGGACTTTGTTTACGTCCTCAGTAAACATGTTAAAAGCCTGGTACCATTACGTTTTTTGGTCTCAACCGATAGTTTCTACCCCCGCACACACTGAGGGGGGTGAATTTTTTTAAAACTCTACCGTTTTACTGTTATTAGGTTAAAATTCTGGCCAATTAGGGCGCGGAAACGTTGAGTGACAGGTCCGGAGACCGCTGCTTCGAGGTCAGTGGGCGGGTTCTCGGCCGGCTAACGGCCGCACCGCTCCAAATATGGCAAGTCAAATCCAACATGGCGCAGTTCAAACCCCCGTAGTAGCGGCACAAAACAGACAAACCAAAACCAATGGGTGACGTCACGGACACTACGTCCATTCTTTTTACAGTCTATGTTTGTCCCCAGCTTGTGAGGGGGGGCGGCTCTCCATTTCGACACACCTCCACTCCGACACACCGCTGTCCTGAAATACCCCCATTTCGTCAAACATACTGTCTCACTTGCCAGCAATGGCGGAAAGACAGGTAAACTACCGATAGCTTTGTTTAGCTTGTTAAAGCAGAAGTAAGCAGAATGTTTGCGTTAATATAAGTCTTAAATAGTTCTATCTTCCGACGGCAATCACTAGAGTGTTTGGTCCGAAACACGGGTCTGTCAGTCACTCTGCTCTGCTGTAAGCCGAGGAGAAAACTTTCCTTGTATCCTACAACCTTTATCCAATGAGGAGAGAGAACGGGGGACGAGGGCGGGTACTGCTAACTCCATCGGCTGACAGGAAGTTAGCCAAAACCACGGGATTGCTTACTTCTGCTTTAAATCTTGTTGACTTAAAATTATGAACTAACCCGTTGGGGTTGAAAACAGCAACATTTTATCACATTTAGCATCAAACCGTCACTTTTTAACACATTTACAACAATATTTGTGAATGTAAAAATATACTAAATAGTTAAATCTAAATATTAAATGTTGCACCTAAATGTTAATCTAAATACTAAATCTAAATCTAAATGTTAAATCTAAATACTAAATCTAAATCTAAATGTTCAATCTAAATCTAAATCTAAATGTTCAATCTAAATCTAAATCTAAATGTTCAATCTAAATCTTAAATCTAAATCTAAATGTTCCAGGTGAAACTAAATATTTAGCTAATACAAATTCAAAATGCCGGTAACCGGAAGTACCAAAATAAAAGCTGGAGGAGGTAAGAGTGTGTTTAATATAGTGTCAAATAATGAATAAAAAACGATCTTATCTGAAGAAATTGACTCTTGGACATAGAATATAGTGATAATAACTACCTAAAATAACAAACTCGTTTGGAGAGACTTTATTTGACGAGTAGCCTACCTTGAGTTTTTAGTGTCACTTTGTGGGACTTATTTTGACTGATCTGTCGGGAAGCTCTGCCACATATCTTATTATACAATTAGCCAAATGGCACATTCAACGTTACACTAATCAAAAACCACTTTTTCTTATTTTTGAAAATGAAGCCAAACAATACATTAAAGCAGAAGTAAGTGATATATTTGTGTTAATATAAGTCTTAAATAGTTATATCTTCCGACAGCAATCACTTACATAGAGTGTTTGGACCGAAACACGGGTCTCTCAGTCCCTCTGCTCTGCTCTGAGCCGAGGAGAAAACATTTATCGTATCCTACAGTTTTTATCCAATGAGGAGAGAGAACGGCATGCAGGGCTGTGTGTGCAGCCAAGGGACGCCGTGAATGTGGCAACGTAGGGACGAGGACTGTTATGGTGCGTTCAAGGAAACTCGTATTTTTCCGACCGTGAACTCGTACCAGTTCGATCTGGTACGAGTTCACCGGTCGGAAGTTACGAGTGGCCGTTATAGTGACTTTCACCGGTAAAACAGGTCGATAAAACACGAGTGGGTTGCCTGGAACGCTACAAAGTCGTAAATTGTGACTTGAAGCTGCAATTTACGATTTCAAAAGCCTGCCTGGAACGCAGCATTAGCGAAAACGACCGGACCACTTACTTCTGCTTTAAGTAGGCTATGTTAAAAAATCCATCAACATGAAAGCTATAAAAACTTTGAATTTATGTACACTTTACAATGTTTTTGTATGAAAGCTTGTCTCTGCATTGTATTGTCTGTATTGAAACCTGTGGTGGCCCTGAAGTGCAAAACACAACGGCAAATCAGACAACAACGGCAAAAGAGAAAACACAACGGCAAAAGAGAAAACACAACACAAACAGAGAAAACACAACGGCAAAAGAGAAAACACAACACAAAAAGAGAAAACACAACGGCAAAAGAGAAAACACAACACAAACAGAGAAAACACAACACAAAAAGAGAAAACACAACACAAAAAGAGAAAACACAACGGCAAATCAGAAAACACAAAAGCAAAAGAGAAAACACAACACAGAAAGAGAAAACACAACGACATTAACCAAACCGGAAAAGGTAGGTACCCTCGGGCTGGTTTAGGCAAAGACGGTTGGTTTAGGCGTGTGAAGGGAGTGGTTAAGGTTAGGGTAAGATGCAGGGATAGGCTTAGCCTTGCAGAGGCAGCCAATCAGAGGGCGGGTCTTGACGTGGCCATATAGGAAAAAAAGTAGCCTATCGCAAGCGGGACTAGCACAGAGGCCGCTATGTATTGCCCAAAATGTTTTGCTTTTGTGTTTTCTGATTTGCCGTTGTGTTTTCTCTTTTTGTGTTGTGTTTTCTCTTTTTGTGTTGTGTTTTCTCTTTTGCCGTTGTGTTTTCTCTTTTTGTGTTGTGTTTTCTCTTTTTGTGTTGTGTTTTCTCTTTTGCCGTTGTGTTTTCTCTTTTTGTGTTGTGTTTTCTGATTTGCCGTTGTGTTTTCTCTTTTTGTGTTGTGTTTTCTCTTTTGCCGTTGTTGTCTGATTTGCCGTTGTGTTTTGCACTTCAGGGCCACCGTAGAAACCCCCTGGCGATGTTCTGTTGGTGTATTGATTTGTATTGCACCATGTCGCTACCCGATCTGCGACGCTACCCGATCTGTGACAGCCACCTACGGCAACTCCACTTGGACAAACTTAGTTGAATTGACTTAGGATCACTGCCCTATGTGCGTCGCCAGAGACGGTTTATCTTTTTATTTATTTTTTTAAATACTTTATTAGTAATGTAAATTGAGGGTTGGTTGTGGTGGTCTGGATCTTGATGCTCAGAAAACAGGAACACAGGCGGACTTTTAATGTTTACTGTCCTCTTTTCTCGCCGGCCTCATCACCATGACAACCACAAACAATCACAACTACCACTTTAAGCTACCACTTTAAGCATGTACGCAAATCGGGCAGTGCCCAAATGAAGTTTGTCCAAGTGGAGTTGCCGTAGGCAGCTGTCCAAGATGGCGGCCGGTCTGCGCATGCGCATGCGCAGACCAGTTTTGTCACAGATCGGGTAGCGTCGCAAATCGGGTAGTGACACATGTCGATTTAATAAAGTTTCTAAAAAATAAAAAAAAATGGCTACTGGGCGATGCGTGATGACGTCTAATTTCAGCGCCATTTTGAGTTGTAGCAGAGCCAGTCTATTGACAATATTCAATATTAGAAATTTTCTGGTTGTAGCCGTAGCATGAATGTATATTATCATGAGCCGTAGCCATAACACGTTAACAACAAGCACATTCACGGCATGACTAGTTGTAGTCCATATAAACAGGTGTCTGTGTGATGGCGATATGACGGCAGCTATCCTCTCAGCGCTGAATACTCTCACCAAGCCTCTCGGCGGTAAGTGCATCATTGAATAAGATGACTAAAAGGTGGCAGTCCTGAATGTTTCCTTGAATATAGCATGATTGTTGCTGTGGCTGTGTTCAAATACTTGCTTTACTGGTCACTCTTTCACCCGTGTAGCCAAGAGCCTATGTGTTCGCGTCAGTATCAGTCACTCTTCACATTGATATTCATTGTTTCCCTCTGCCATGTAAATCAATCCACTTGTGTAGGTATGTCTGATGGTGCTTGATAAGTTGTTAGGTGACTGCAAAGACAGGAGCACCAGAATTAATATCACTGTATAGAATAATACGTTGAAGACAGCCAGCACTATATGATTTTCCCTGTGTGTCTGTGTGCAGAGGCATCTGATACTCAGTCCTCTCACCAGGAGGCTGTGCTGGCCGGGCTTCGGACCAACAGGGCCGTCCTCCTCCAGCAGCTTCAGTGCGAGAGCAGCCTTCAGGAGGTGAGGAGGCAGAGAGAGGAGGTGGCGGCTCAGGCACAATGGTTCTCCATCCATACAGAGGATGTCACATGGGGCTTTGTGCAGGAGTGCCTCCTGCTGCTTCTCACCTTGGCAAAACACCTCTCTCATGAGCTAGAACTTTTCAAGCAGACCTGCGCTCCCTCTGAAACCAAACGACACACCCCTGAGATGGCTCCACCGTTACCTCCTGATGTTCTCAGTGTCACCCAGCAGAAGACGCTCAGAGCTGCTCTTCAGTTTGTTGTCTCTCTGGGGCTCTGTCCCTACCTCGCCCCTGGAGTGGGTGTGCCACTGGGCTGCAGGTCAGCTTTTGGAGCAATGGTGGAAAAACTTGTCCGTGGTGGACAAGTGTCTGGTGGAGAAATGGACTGCCGCCTTTTTATCACCACAAGTGTCCTGATGAAGTTGGCAGAGCTGTCATCTCTGGCCACATTGGCGTTCACACAGCATCTTGGGGATGTGATGGCAGCACTGTGCCAGCTAGGCTACCAACCACATCAGACAGAGAAGGAGAAGGTAACACGTGTGAATATGGATTTGTTGTTACTCTTTGAGAGATGCATGATCTCTAGAGATAAAATCCATCTGCATTGTTTGATTTTGAAAACCTTTATGATGCAGGGCCTAAGTCCTGAGGAATGTCGAACCTGCAAGGAAGCCCTCAGAGGTCTTCTAGGGAGAGTCTACCAGCCAATCGTCATCAAGGAGCTGCTGATCCTCCAAGGTGCACCCAGACAGGTATAAATGCACCTGTTTAGTGAATATAATATGTCAGGAACAGCTGGAATAAGGGTGATCAAAGTGCATTTTTGTTTTGTATGCATTGTGTTATTGCTGTCTCTCAGTTGGCTAAGTTTCAAGCCAGAACTCTAAAAAAAAAAACATAGGGACTATTTCAAATGAAGCTGAATGCAGTTTAAAGGTGTACAGAAATGGCCGTTTGTCCCGTTTGTCGCGCCGAGTTGTCACGAGCTGCAACACGAGTTTACCCGAGTAAGGAAAATGAATTTGATTGGTCGTTTTCGAGCGGGCGGGATATTCAAAGCTTGGGGCGAGCCCGAGCTCCGTGTGTGTGTGTGTCTCAGACGTTTGAATGACGGATTACGGATCCAATATCAGTGGCTGGTGAATCGTGTACAGGCTGACGTATAATCCATGCGCCTGCGTTATCCAATGCGAAAAAAAAAACTACACTAAAATACACACTTTCATCCCGGATTTACTCAAAAATAGAATTTTGCACAAAGTTTGGCCTACATCGTCTGATAGATGAGTTATTACACTAATTTTATGACCCAGAGTGGGCTCAAATTCAATTTTCTTTTCTGTACACCTTTAATATGAAATGCAAAATAGGGGACTTAATTTTTCCACCTGATGAAATGTATAATCTGTACAGTTTCTGACTTTGCTTTAGATTTGTTTAGATTCTGTTATACTCACTCTCTCTGTTTTTGTTTACATTGGCTCCAGAGAAAACATCTAACCCTCCAGTTGCTAAATATTTTATCTTGTTCATCAGCTAGTTGCTAACTGTTTGTCTGCTGTGTGGTACTGGTAGCATTACACAATACTCATCCTTTTTTCTGACAGCAGCCGCCTGTTGCTGGGGAGAGTATTATTGATGAAAGCAGTAAGATTGAACCAAACCAAAATCCAGATGGTGGAAAAATAAACCAAGAACACAAACATTTGAGCAAAAACCACAAACTCTTTTTGTCACTTCATAACAGACAATTACAATTGTTCTCTTACTATGCAAATGATTTGATTAGAACCGTAATACATTTTTTCTTTGGATATGTTTGATGAATGATTTCAACGTCAAAGAGAAGGTAAAAATTGCATCAGTGTCTTTCAAGAGGAACACTTTGGTGTTGTTATTTGACAAACTTATGCTGGTGTGGATTGCCTCTTATGTAAAATGTTCACAGGCTTACATTGTGAGTGAGAGGAAGATAGCTGGACTGATTTAAATGGAAACATCTGTTCCATCAGTGAGGTGAAAACTGCTGCTGAGATTGTTTACTTTACTGTCCGTCCTTCCAGGCTGGCGCAATGGGATCTGTCAGTGGTCGGAGCAGCCGGGCGGCTCCGGCCTGGCTAAGACGCCTGTGTGGTCAGCTGCTTTCTGAGCGCCTGATGCAGCCAAATGGTGTCCAGGCTGTAGTCAGAGCCATCCTGGAGGGAGGAACAGGTGAGTGGGAGCAGAGCTAATGGAACAAGAAAATACACAAATATTCACATATATCTAAAGAATCCAGTAGTAACAGCACAAAGCAGTACATTTATATTTAATTAGTTCTATTGATTCGTTTTTCTCCTTCACGATCTGTTATATCACTTCATTAATACTTTTTACGTTGTATGTCTTTTTATGCAGTAGAACTTTTATCTGATGTTCCGACTATCTCTTTCCTGTAGGGGGCGAGTCAGACTGGAGGAAATGTGATGGTGTGGCCAGGATCCTGGTGGCCTGCCCTAAACAGTCTGCCTCAGCAGACAGCTACTACAGACAAGTCTGTCCTCAGGTCAGCCTAACACACACACACACACACGCACACACACACGATCTAGGCTGTCTGAGAAATCATGTTACACAGGTGCAGTTTATTAAACAGATTATCTTTCATTCACAGCTGGAGCTTTCCTGTCATTTATGTGGTATTAATAAGTGTTAATATTCAAACAACTGGTGTTCTCCAGGACAAATCAGATGGCTGAAATTAAGTTTCCTTTATCTATAGCCGTGTTTCCACTGCAGGAGTTCCTGGTAAAGGGAGGGGGTAGGAACTTCTACAGGAACCATCCTCTCACTCGGCCCTCTCAGTGGTCGTGTTTCCACTGCAGAGTAGGACCCCGCAACGACGTCATAAGTTTCGATCGCCGCTTAATCGCTGTGCGACAGTTTCGACCGTGACGTCACCCAGGCAGGTCACAAGCACATGCACAAAAATCATAACAACAACGGAGAAGGATGGAAGGAGCTGAGGCGGTAGGCGCGTTTCTGGTTTGTATGTTTGTGCACATGGCGGCTGATTGTAATTCTGCTTGAGTTTTTTTTTTTAACTTTTCACGGCATTGTTTTGCGGCGTGATTCATCCCCAGTGTGTCGAGGTGTGCTGATATTTTCATTTCGCCGCGATGACTCAAACCCCCTCTGAATCTCCTCGGTGCCATAGACTGTGTCGTGGAAATTTTCTGTTGCTGGTGAAGAATGAAATAGAGACTTGCCGGCCGACATGTGTTTATTTCCTTGCAAGAAAAGGTCAATTCATATCCGAGTGATGGTAAAGAAAAGACCAAGATAATGGGGAGACCTAAACATTTATACTTGAGGAACGCCCCCTCAGGTATATTCCACACCCCTTTGTCTGCTGCAGGGGTCAGCCCCCTACTCAGGATATCTTTTCAGGTATTGGCACTGACATCCTGGAGTGTGATTAAGAGGTCTAATCAATGCACTTTAAAATACAAAAGGGTTTGAGTATATCATGAGGTAATGAGAGGTTGGGTGTCTCTGGAACCTGATGCAATTACAAGGTCTAGACATTAGAATACACAAATGGGTGACAAACAAAAGAGGATCTGATACCTTGGAGGGAAAGCAGGGGGTAGGGACGTCACAAGTGATTAAAACAAAGGAATATTCAAATTTACCATTACAACTGCAATCAATGTCTGCACCTCATCGTCGGTCCATTTGTGTACATCTTCCTGCTGTTTTCTTGTTGTTTACAGCGGTGTCTGCTAGGCTAATGCTCCCCTTCTGCTCCCCCTTTTAAAAATGCCGGTTGTTTTGGTGCTTTCTGGTAGCGTCACAGCCTGCTCTAGCTTTAGCCAATCAGTGCCGGGTTAACCTCGAGCCCCACCCAGGAGCTTTTCAGGGCCGAACGGAGTACCTACCCTGGAGTAGGTACTCCGTTGGCCCCCGCCTTATGACACAAATTGATCATTTATATGGTTTTTAAAAAATCAGCTGTGACCAGGTTAATTGAGTCTAATAGCCTTTATCTCAATCACCAAACTATAGGCGCGTTTCCACTGCAGGAACTTGGGGGTAATTTTACGTGATGATCGAGATGGCAATTGAAAACCCCATCTTTTTTTTATTTTTTTTTATTTTTTTTAGAAAGTGTCTATGCTGCCAGAAAACAACAAGAGCATAGAAAAACAAAAAAAAACGCTGCACAACGACCTCGCGGATTGAAACTGTTGCATGTGGCCATCAGAGCCCGGTGGGTCCTGTCTGCAGTGGAGACACGGCCACAGAGAGGGCCGAGTGAGAGGATGGTTCCTGTAGAAGTTCCTACCCCCTCCTTTTACCAGGAACTCCTGCAGTGGAAACTGAAGGACTGAAAGTTCGTAGTTGTAGCTAATGGATAATTCTAGTTCATTAAAATTTAGCTGTTTTGTGGCTAGTTTTGTTTCCACATGGGTAAAAAGATTTAGTCAGATATGTAAAAAAG
Organism: Trachurus japonicus; assembly: GCF_045865225.1. Lineage (NCBI taxonomy): Eukaryota > Metazoa > Chordata > Actinopteri > Carangiformes > Carangidae > Trachurus > Trachurus japonicus. The sequence goes on along the minus strand of NC_140912.1, from coordinate 4,441,017 downwards.
ACAGTTCAGAAAACAAAAACCTATTACCTAATACCTACCCTATAAGAGAAACTGCGCGTTTTCAACATCCATCACATTCACATCACTTCCGGTTCATCTTTAACTTATTGTACTCAAGTAGTTGAGTAGTGAGTGATTAAAGGGGAACTATGCAAGTCCTCTGTTGTTTTGCTAACTCTCCTCCCTGCCATGTGCATTTGTTTACAACGAGAGCTGGGACACCAGGTCGGAGGCTCTGATCTTGCAAAGATGGTTTTCAGCCAAGAGACCCTACTGTAGGTGGAAGGCAGAGAGCCTCCATTCGCTCTCATAACAAATTACATGTCATTTATTAAACCATCACAATTACTGCAAAGCTGTTTAATACATGTTGCATAGGTTCTCTTTGAGTTAAGATAATTTGATTTGGAAAAAACATTGATTTGTCTCAGCAGTTTGCTGAGTTTGACATATTGGAAAGCCAAAGTCAAAACAAACACAAAACACAACGTAAATAAATCAAAAACAAGAAGTAATAAACATGACTTCTGTAGAACACTGAGCGTGGGTCAGATATTGTAAGAATTTGTCTTCAACTTGAAATAGACAAATCACCTCTACCTGAGGCTGTGCATGGATGTTTGATTGACATAAGGAGGGCTGAACAATGAATTTAATATAAATCTTAGTAAGGCCAGGTGCAATACCCAAATGGTTGGAGCTGTAGCTTTTTTGACAAACATAAACTATATCACACACCAGACCATAAATAAGGTGTTGCGATGCTACAGAAATACTGTGGCTTACAAATCATATTCTTCTCAGGTCAAGGAAAATGTTTTTTTTTTGGTACAGACCTGAATAAAAATTGCATGATCAGCCTTTTCTTTCTACTTTTTTATGATTTTGTTTTCATACAGGTCAGCCCTAATTTCAAGTGGTTGTTTTGTGCATGTTTTGTAGATCCTCAACCTCCTGCACTTCAAAGACAAGCTAACAGCCCAGCAGTTTCAACGAGTGGCCACCAGGGCGGCGCTCTCCATTGTGCAGGAGAAGCCTGGCTTTGCACAACAGTACCTGCTGGTTCCTCTGCTCGCACCTCTGCAGCGCTGCACCACTGCCTCCAGTCAGTGAAGTGGCATGTTGTTGATACGTGTTTGATGTTAACATTCAAAGTATTTTCAGCTCTTCCTGTGTAGATGATGACGTGTGTTTAATTAACTCTTTAATGTACTGTGGGGTACACAAGGGGTCATGCTCTTACTTTGCTGTGGTCTGATTATTTTGAGATTATTAGTTAATCGTTTAAACTGCATGTTCATTCTAGTTTTCACATGCTTAAATCATTTATTTATTATAGCCAAAAATGCACATATTCACATATTCTCCCAGACAGGCCGTTGAGCGTACACATTATGGACAAGGCGTGTTTATTTCTGTCAGGAGAACAGACGGTAATTGTTGTGCTGTTTGTTCTGCAAGGTATCATCACCTCATCACAAAACCAGCAGGTAGTTGGTAAGTCCGATCCCAGCGGTGCTGAACAGTGTGGTGTCTGTGTGTGTTTTCCAGACGAGGGTCATTCCCAAGCTGCTGTGGAGGAGTGGGAGCTGACCCGCTGTGTGGAGGATGTGTACAAGGTGAGGACACATCAAAGCATCACAGCTCAGTCAGGTCTAATGATGGACTGAGACACAGAGGACATGTATGAAGAGAAAGCAGCCACCGTGTCTCTATGTCTGCACCTTACATATGCTTGAGGACTATAATTACCATGGAAATCTAAAGACAATGTTTTTGTAGTGACATGTAGTGATTTATTTTCTTGTAGTTTTGCACAGTTCTGTCCAATCCCCTGTATTTAGATATCAAATTTTAGACACTACCAAAGCCTAAAAGACCTGGGGCCGTATTCACAAAGCCTTTTATCTTACCGCTAGGAGTGCTCCTAACAGCTTGGTCGCACTGGACGCGGAACCGAAGCGCAGCGCCCTGGAGCGGAGGCAGTTTCAGATCGGCGCACATGTTAACCGGTCTGCCCCCCAATTCCAATCCGCCCCCTAAAGACTCAAGCCCTGAACCCTCACTGACTAAAGTGACGTCAGCTCTAAGTGACAGAGTGTGAGAGTCTGTGAGGGTCCAGATGCTGTAAACATGAATGGAACAGCACTTACACACTCTCACGACACGTTACCTTGACAACAAAATGTTTTTAACTCCGCCCTTGGACCGATAAATTTACTGTACTTTCAATACGCATAGGGTGTGCGAGGGAGGCGGACTCAAAACAAAATATTCCTGGATCAGATCTGATCAAATCATCATCAATAATCAAAATCAAATTCCCTTTTTTTGGCTCCTGTCCATTAACAATAAAGAGACTGGCGGAGCTCTCTCTGACTACTTGGGTTAATTTCTTTTTTTTTTAACACTTGCGTTCCGACGGCATCCCATGTGTTATGGTTTGACTTCACACCGCTATGAACTGTGGGTAATTCCCCTACCAAAGTCAGCATCGGTGCTGACTTACGGTAAGGGGGCAGTAAGGGCTCATTCACTGACTCACTGACTTGATGATCTGACAACGGAACAGCCCTCACACACTCACGGACTTCCCGTGAACGCGCCTCTAAGTCAGTGAGTCTGTGAGGGGTCGGATTGGAATTGGGCCTGCCTGGTCGCACCGGTCGCGCCAAGAGCGCCGTCTGTCAAGCTGGACAGACGTGGTCGCACCGGTCTGCTGTGGAGCGCAGTGTGCGCGCCTGCAGCGCTTCAGATCGGTTCATTTCTATTTTTCACGCAAGCCGCGCGAGCCGCGCGCGCCGAGGGCGCTGTCTGTCAAGCTGGGTAGACCAGATCGTACCAGACAGGAAGTTGGGCACAGAAAAGGCGAGAGAATCCGGTCAATTTTCAAAATAAAATAATTAAATTATGATTAACTAAGTTGTTGCTTGTCCATCTATACATATTTGACCGTTGCGTCTGCACATGAGACACACACACACACACACATGTTTAAAATGACGTGTGTGTGGAAAACCGAGTGAATACGAGTATGAATGACTGCAGTCGATGTCTGACCGGCGCGGAGAGAGGGGGAGAAGTACGCTCCCAGTACGACCACCCAAGCGCCCGAGAAGCCGCGCGCAGTGCGCGCGCCCAGCTTCCGCGTGCAGTGCGACCAACTCGCGCTAAAAGTTTTTACGTAGGAGTGTTTTTTTTAAAAGCTATTCACAAAGCCGCTGAGACCTACTCTTACTAAGGATAAATCACCAAGAGCAAAGTAACAGCTTGGACGCACTAGACGCGGAACCGAAGCGCAGCGCCCTGGAGCGGAGGGAGTTTCAGTTCGGCGCACATGTTAACAGGTCTGCCTGGCCGCACATCTCGCGCCGAGAGCGCCGTCTGTCAAGCTGGACAGACGTGGTCGTACCAGACAGGAAGTCGGGCACAGAAAAGGCGAGAGAATCCGGTCAATTTTCAAAATAAAATAATTAAATGATGATTAATTAAAGCAGATATCATCGGCACGGCCGTTTCGGCTAATGCTGTGTTCAAGGCAGGCTTTTGAAACCGTAAGTTACAGCTTCAAGTCACAACTACGACTTGGTAGCGTTCCAGGTAACCCGTAGCTCGTGTTTTTACCGTCCTGTTGTCTGTGAAAGTTCCCTATAACGGCCACTCGTAACTTCCGACCCGTGAACTCGTACCAGATCGAACTGGTATGACTTCACAGGAAGGAAAAACACAAAGTACGAGTTTCCTTGAACGCACCATGAGTTAGCAGCCCCCGCCCTTGTCAGGCATCAATTGGTCCTCGTGCTACGTCACCACATTCACGCGCATCCCTTGGCTGCACACACAGCCCTTCATGCCGTTCTCTCCCCTCATTGGATAACACTTGTATCCCACAAGGAAAATTTTCTCCTCGGGTTACAGCAGAGCAGAGTGACGGAGAGACTCGTGTTTAGGCTGAAATACTTCATGTAAGTGATTGCTGACGGAAAATAGGACTATTTAGGACTTATATTAACAAAAACATTCCACTGATATCTGCTTTAAGTTGTTGCTTGTCCATCAATACATATTTGACCGTTGCGTCTGCACATGAAACACACAGACACATGTTTAAAATGACGTGTGTGTGGAAAACCGAGTGAATACGAGTATGAACGACTGCAGTCGATGTCTGACCGGCGTGGAGAGAGAAGTATGCTCCCAGTGCGACCACCCAAGCGCCCGAGAAGCCGCGCGCAGTGCGCGCGCCCAGCTTCCGCGTGCAGTGCGTCCAAGGGGTTAGAGTGACGCCCTGGTGACGCCCCGTTGCTATGGATTACGTCAATTCTCGTGCACGAATTCGAGGCGCTCAACACGGTGATTGGTTGTTGAGTGCCGGCGCCCCCCCTCCCTCCTCCTCGCCGCCGCCGCTCCGCTTCACTTTTTTTTTTTTTTTTTTGCCGTCAGGTGCGACGGGGCTTTTTAGATTGCTTCGAGTCCAAACCACTCTCTCTGCTGCCAAGTTGGGCTCTGAACTTTCTGTCCATTCGTGTTTCTCTCTGCCATCTGCATCTGCTACAGTTTTTGTCGCGTGTCACTTCCACTTTCAGAGTGACGCTGTGCAAATGCAACTCCTATGAGGGTCAGTGCGCACACTTGCAAAGCAGCTGCTGATTTTTTTTTCTTCCCACATTCGAATATTAATTTTCACGTTCGTTGACAGCCCTAATATTATATATGGTGATCATAATAATGATCAGAAAAGAAAATGCATTACCCAAATTTGTAGCCTATAGAAGGATTTGAACCCAGACTGACAACAAGTTTAGTTTACTGGGGGAGCTGCCCTATCACGTGAGCTATTACTACTAACTGATGTATGTGTCCAGCTCACCCACCAACTTTAAAAAAATATTTTTGGCTCACATCAGCACGACTGCATCGCAGCGGTCGCAGTCACCTCGGTCCGACCGTTGTGACGCCTATATTAGACAGTCCGTCACCGTCACTACTCCCGTTTTATAGCGAAAATGTTGTAGATATTGTTGCTGTAACAGAAAAGAAAAAAAACAAAAAAAACACCGACAAAAAGGCACTTTGGGCATCAATGGGCAAAGGGGCAGGTGCTCCAGCACCCCCCCTCTGCAGCAATTCGCAGGGTTTTTTAAACGCGGGTCGACCCGCTAACAATCGGCATTTGGCCCCTTTCCCATTGACCAAAATGAGCCGAGTCTGACCCCCCGCTGAGGGATCAGACAGAGCATAAACCAGTCGCCCCGCTCTCATCCGCGGTGCAAGAGACACACACAGTCATGCCACAGCCGCCCGCCGCGGAGTGTCCGTCCGCCGAGGCAGACTCTCTGGCTGGCTGGCTGACCTGGAGCACCAGGACCGCAGAGGACAGAGAGTCTGCTGCGGCCGGATGACGGATGTCCGCGGCACAACACGTCAGTTAAACAGACTGTCGCTTCTTTTCTTTTCGTTTTTGGTCAGTGTTCTCTGATCCTTTGATCCCAGTCTCGGATGAGAGCAGAGCTTTGTTTTGGTACGTGATATGAGACGCGACCGGCGCGATGACGTAGCGTCACGTAACGTTCAGTTTCATCACGTAAATTAGCGGGTTGACGCGGGTCTGGCGTTCCCACTGCAAGCCGTTCGGAGCCGAGCCGATTAAAGGCGATTTTAACCCGCGTCGCTTGCCGAGTCGTTTGACCCGCGTCGACCCGCTCGGTGCGCCTTTCCCACTGCCACCAAAAGCCGATTGTTAGCGGGTTTAGACGGGTTTTTTGGCCAGTGGGAAAGGGGTATTAGTGAATAGGTCTTACTGAGTTAGGAGTCCTCACAAGGACTTTTAAGCTCTCCCAGACTTAGGAGCTACTTTTAGGCCTAAAATACTTTGTGAATTACTCTTATTTTAAAAAACTAGGAGTCCTAAATTCAAGACTGACACGCCCACTTTTTTTAGGAGTTGCTCCTAAATTCGGCCCTTAGGAGCTACTTTTAACCCTAAGATTCTTTGTGAATACGGCCCCAGAATATGCAAGAACCCTCACCATGTTCATCACTCTGCTTGGTACAAGAAAAACTTTTATACTTATTATATGCTTACTTAAACCAGCACTAAGTAACTTTTCAACCTTCATAAAATATTTTCATAACTTTTGTGATGATACATTGACTTACAACAAGTTGAATGACACCTCTGTCATGGCCTGAGGGGGTCTGTATCTCTTTCTCTGGCACTAAGCAGCTTTGAGGAGCATGGTAGGAACTAGAGGTAAGATCTTAAGCCCGAGCCCGAGCCCGACCCGACCCGAAAATGTCAATCATTACGTTCGGGTCGGGTCGGGCTGGGCTTCTCTCTCGCTGACTTTTTTTTAATTTTTTTTTTTTTTTTAATATATGTTTATAGAAATGTATAAACGATGTGTGGAGATACTAAACTGAGGAATACTTGTTATAAAATAAATAATTAGGGGAAAAAAAATAGAGAGGGCGCTGTAAGGTAATTGCTATTTAACTAAACAGACTAGGAGCCGCAGCGCAGAGCCAGAGCACGCTTTGAGCACGTGAAAGAGCCACTGGTGCATGCTTAGTGTCAGAGGCAGAGCCGAGTTAGTGGCGTAGGCCATGATGTGTAGGAAACACCGAGATTAAATCAGTAATCTTGTCACAACTCACTGTGATGTTGCTACACTAACATCACAGTGCGCCGACTTTGATGCGTTTCGAGGACCTGACTGAGTAGTTTGGCCACGAGACACCGTGGTCCACAAAAAAACAGAAGTCGCCTCATCACAACAACACGTACTGTACTAAACTCTTGCAATGACAATTCAAAGAACTCCTTCCTGTCTCTGTCTTAGAGAGGTAAGATCTTAAGCCCAAGTCTGTCTATTATCCACCCCGTCATTGCTCTTCTTTGTCTCTCTGCGCTCTCTCTCTCTCTGCGCTCTCTCTCTCTCCCTCTCCCCGTCTCTCTCTCTGCGCTCTCTCTCTCTCTGCGCTCTCTCTCTCTCCCTCTCCCCGTCTCTCTCTCTGCGCTCTCTCTCTCTCTCTCTCTCTCTCTTAAAGTGCCGCGCTAGATTCTTAAGGACGTACTCTGAGTCCTCACAAATAAAATATGAAATTTCGGGTTTGGTTCGGGCTCGGGCCTGCAAATCAAGTTAATTGCTCGGGTTCGGGCCGGGTCGGGCTTTAATCCCGCGGGCCTGGGTCGGGTCGGGCTGGATTTTTTAGGCCCGATCTTACCTCTAGTAGGAACCCTGCTCTCACTGAAGTTTCACTTTCACTTTTGCGAGTCACAACAAGGAGGGAACAGGCAAAATGGCACTTTAGCAATGGATTATGTTTGTGTTTTCACTTTGAAATGATCCACTGGAAACAGAAACTTAGTTTTGATGTCTTCTGTTAATTTTAATGCAGGATATTTACAGGGCTTCACGCTAGTGTTCATGGGAAATGGAGTCTTCCTTCAGGCAAAACACTACCGATTTGGTCCACAGGCGCCGCCAAACTCAACCAAAACTGAAAGTTCTTTAGTACTGCTTTAACTTTTACATGAGGTTATATTTTATTATATTTAATTTGAATAGCAGTTGCAGGTTGTAAGTTTTGCTGGAATATCTGCAGCAAATTGACACTGATGGAGACGATTTCCATACTGTCTCTCATATCTGTCCTCACTGTCTACTCTCTCGTGTCATTTGCTGTCAGGTCTGGGTGGTCGGAAACAGTCCATCAGCCGCTCTACTCAAAGCTCTGGAAGAAGTTCTTCCTGTCATTTTCTCACTCTTCTGTTTCACCAAGAAGAATGTCTCCCACCTACGGTAACGTCTTCTCTGTTATTAGCTGGGACTCATAACCACAAAAACTTCCTCTCTTCCTGATTTTCCAGTGTGACTGTTTCAGACGGTCACATGTTAATTCATTGCATTAGCATGACAATTAACTAAATCAACTCTAATTTAAGACGGTAGGAGTTGCTTAAAGCCACTGAGGTTTTTCTTTTCTTTTTTTTTTTTCAACTTTTTTTATTGGGTTTTGCAGGTAAGTACAATTGTATTATAACATTTACAAAGAGTAAAGTAGTACATCAGTCAGGTAATAGTAAACTGCAATTGAAATAGCAACAGACATCCTAAATCAAAGTAGCGGCATGTGACCTTCAACACAACAGAAATAGCATATATACCCCTCTAAGTTGCCTCCGTCACGTCAGTCAGGGGTAGGGCTGTCACTTTTTATTCGACATTCGAATATTCGTTCGAATGTGGGGGGAAAAGTTCGTATTCGAGCAGTAATGACCTGCTCGATATGCAGGCTGCAGCAAAGATACTCTATTTACCGTCTTTGGCTGCAGTGCCTGGTGCCTGCATAGCGCCGCGGAACGTCCACCGGACGCGGAAGGGCCGCGAACAGCCGAGAAACGGAGCCAGTTTACTTTCTGTGCCCATATTAACCGCTGGTGTGGTCTCGCGGCGTGCACCTCCGCGGCCGGCTCGCGCCTTGCAGCGTCTGGTCTATTTTGTGTGAGAGCCGCGAGCTATCGCGTCAAGCTGGGCAGGAAGTCAAACATGAAACAACGAGAGTATCCGGTCAATTTTCAAAATAAAACACCGCGACTGTGTGTGCTGCGGCTGCGGCGGGGGGGGGGGTAATATTCGAATATATCCGAACGAATTACGGGTCATTCAATAATCGTTCGAACATCATTTTTCTAAAAACTGACAGCCCTAGTCAGGGGTAAGTGGAAGATCTGTCATCTTAACAAATTGTAAGAATGGGCCCCATAATTTTCAAAATTTACTGGAGCAGCTAGATAAAGATAGTCTGATTTTCTCCAATTTAAGAAAATAAAGGGTATCTCTAATATAGCGGGCATGACAGGGCAATGTTGTTGATTTCCAATTAATTACAATTAGTCTTCTGGCTAACAGGGTAGCAAAAGCTAGTACATCCTTTTTGGACTAAGGGAAGGGGGAGCAACCCCAAAAAGTGCACTCAGAGCATTTGGCTTTATTTCCTCCCCAACTACCTCTGACAGGGTATTGAAACTCTCAGTCCAATAATTATATAGAGAAGGACAATGCCAGAGTGTATGAATTAAGTTTGCGGGAGATTGCTTACAACTATCACAAGTTGGAGTCACACCATCATAGATCTTAGCCAGCCGAGCCTTACTAATAGGTACGGTGGACAACTTTGCACTGAATAAGACTGTGTCTTGCACAAATAGAAGATTTATGTACCCGTCTCAAAATCTCTGCCCAGACTTCCTCTGATATTGCCTCCCCCAGGTCCTCCTCCCAGTGTGACTTAATTAAGCCTATAGGGGCTCTGAACGTGAAGTATTAATTTATCTAAATTATAGATATACGAGATGGAGCCTTTAAGAGTAGGAATTGGTGTCAGGAAACTGTCCAAAGTTAAATCAGAGGGTAGATTAGGAAAGCTAGGAAATGTGTCATGAACAAAGCTGCAGACTTGTAAATATCTAAAGAAATGTTGCTTAGGAAGCGAGAATTTATCAGAAAGTTGCTGAAAAGTAGCAAAGAGATTATTAATATACAGGTCTTTAAAGTTATGAATACCAAAACTTGTCCACCGTAAGAAAACACCGTCTATGAGGGAAGGAGGAAAAGCATGGTTAGCTGCTAGCGGTGCATAAATTGAGAATGTCTGTAGGCCAATGTAGCGCTTAAACTGGACCCAGATCCTGAGTGAGGTCTTAACAATCACATTTTTGGTGTAGGAAAGAGTGGACGAGTGAATAGAGTGCACTAAGGCTTTCAAGGGGACAGGATTTGCTGACCTTGCTTCCATAACTAGCCATGTTGGAGGAGGATCAAAAGCCTCATATTGAAGCCAGTATTTAAGAGTCCTGATATTGGTGGCCCAATAATAGAACCTAAGATTCAGTAGGGCTAGCCCTCCCAGAGACTTTGGTCTTTACAAATATTGTTTGCGTAGCCTAGGAACCTTCTTATTCCAAATGAAATCTGAAATCCGGCTATCTAATTTGCGGAAAAAAGACTGAGGGAGAAAGAGGGGAATGCACTGGAACAAGTAGGAGAGTCTTGGGAGTATATTCATTTTACGTGCAATCAAAGACAGATTAAGCAGAGACCATCGTCCAAAGTCTTTCTGGATTCGGATCAATAGGGGGGCAAAGTTAGCCTTGTAGAGGTCTTCAAATTTGTGTGTAACATGGACTCCAAGATATAATAGACAAAACTATAATTGGCAACTTTAAAGGGGATACATCTTAGCAGCAGGGTTAATGGGAAATATCTCACTTTTATTTAAATTTAATTTGTACCCAGATATTTGACCAAATGAATGAAGGGTGGCAAGAGCGGCAGGAACTGAGACAGACAGGTTAGAAACATATAAAAGAAGGTCATCCGCGTAAAGGGAAACTTTCAGCTGAGTATCATTTCTAAATATGCCTGTAATAAGGGGGTTAGACCGAAGGGCTATTGAGAGAGGTTCGATGGCGATAGCGAATAATAGGGGGCTCAAAGGGCAACCCTGCCTAGTGGAGCGATACAGGCGAAAATATTCTGATTGGATATTATTCGTCCTGACTGAGGCTTGCGGGGCAGAATAGAGCAACTCAATCCATGAAATAAAATTATTTTAACCAAATAAGGCATAGAAGAGGTAATCCCACTCAACTCTATCAAATGCCTTTTCCGCGTAATGATATTACGGCTTTGTGGGTGTTGGAAGAGGAGACATTGTAAAGTACATTGAACAAACGTCTAAGGTTAGAGAAAGAGTGCCTATTTCGAATGAACCCCGTTTGGTCCAAGGAAATGATAGAGGGGAGGAAGGATTCCAGGTGTAGTGCTAATAGTTTGGACAACAACTTAAAATCAACATTCAATAAACTTATTGGACGGTAAGAGGTGCAGGCTAGCGGGTCCTTGCCTTTTTTTAGGAGAAGGGAAATGGAGGCTTGATTGAGAGTTTGAGGGAGGCGGCCCAATTCAAATGACTCATTGAACATATCCAAGAACAGAGGGGCAAGCTTGTGCCAAAACTTTTTTAAAAATTTGGAGGGAAAGCCATCTGGCCCAGGACTCTTCCCATTTTGCAGAGAAGATGCAGTCGTATTAAGTTCAGCAGTGGTGATTGGCCTCTCTAACTCTTCCACAGCTGATTGATCAAGTGAGGGAATGTCCAAGTTTTCAAAAAAAATGTCAAAATCAGGAGTGGTGTCTTGTTCAGATGAATAGAGAGACATGTAAAATTCTTTAAACGCATTATTAATTTCCATGGGTTCAGTAGTATTATGTGAGTTAGTATGAATTTGTGGGATAAGGTGAGATGATGATTCCTGGCATAACTGGTGTGCTAACAGTTTGCTGGCCTTGTCTCCGTGTTCATAGAACTGGGACCTTGTTTGTAGGAGAAGTTCAGTAGTACGTTGAGTCGTGAGAACATAAAATTCTGCCTGTAGACAGAGGCGCTCTTTGTATAGCTCTGGAGTTTTGTGAGTAGCATACAACCTGCCAAGTTCAGATATGCGTTGTGTCAGATTAGTTAATTTCTCCTTTCTAAGTTTGCCACTGAGGTTTTTCAACATAACTGACCCACTTTACTTTACCATGACGTTCTTTGTGATGTACAAAGTTCATTCATTTGACATCCAAACTTCCAAAAGTCAAACATTTCCAAACAAACACACCCACACGGAGTATAATGCTGCACAGAGGTCAAAAACTGTTTTTCATCTTCCTGGTGGAAACACCTACATAGACACAAAGGTTCCTAGGATATATCGGCTGAACTACCAATCACCAGAGATCCATTTGTACAAAACAATCAACATCATTTTATCATTGTAGTTTGCTCTTACAAAGACTTTAAACTAGGTAGAGAGTTATCAGATTGAGAGTTTCCCTGATCTTTATTTTTTGGACAAAGTGAAGCAAAGGTCTTGTTATGACCTGGCACTAACACCTGTCTCTTATCTGAAGTAATCAGCTCTAAGTTTAGGTGAACACATCCATTAGAGATCTGATCACTCAGACACAGATTGATGGTTTGTGAGAGAAATAGATGTACAACAGTAAAATTGATCCTGGTCACAAGAATCAAATGTTAATTCAAAGTTTGATACATCTTACATGTCAGTGTCGCTGTTACCAAAACACATGGATGAGTCACATTATTTCATCAGATGATATTCTCAATCATTAACAGGAACAAACACACACTTTAGTTTATTTTGACTTGGTTCCACACACCGCCCACTGCTAGAGAGTCTCTGTGTAAGGGCGTATTCACACCAGGAAAGTCGATAGTTCACTTGCTTTGGTGCGGACTAAATTTTTTTTTACTTGGTGCGGTTTGTATTCACATTGCATTTTTTCACAAGCGGATCAACTTTGTAAACAAAAGCACGTGTGTCCCACAGTCGCTCAATCATTGGATAAAAATTATCAGCAGGATCTTCCACGAAAAGTACACAATGGAGGTCATGAATGCATTTCTTGCTGCCTTTTTCCAGTTGCACCTGTCCTGTGCTTATTCATCACTTGGAGGCTATGTGGCCGTTATGCAGCAGTCCCCGTGAAGGATGGTCAGACAACAAACACACAGACGTCTGCATGTGCGTCTGAAGGATGGTGCGCTAAAAAAAAGAAAAAAAGGACGGCACAGCAAAAAACAAACAAACAAAAAACATAATCATTCTCTCAGGATGCCGCGTTGCCGATCGGCATAAGCCTAGTCACATTTATTTTTGTTAACGGTTATTAATCGGATAACGACTTTCTGTTATCAGTTAAAAAAGAATATTAAGAATGTGCAACAGCGACGGGTGCGTCCTCTCCAGCATCTGATAAATGTTTTCCACTGACCAGATATCCAGGAGGCAGCGTGTCTATCTGTGCTCCATGTTGACCCACGGCTCATTGTTGACAATTTACACATTTTCTGACAACAATGGAAGCCTGTTGAAAAAGGCGCTTGGATTTTGCATTTGGTTCGGGAAAGGTTCGGTTTGCATTCACACCGTACGCGAATCGTACCAGGGTTCGTTTCGGACTCTGGTGCGGACCAAACAAGTGAACCGAGTCCCAGCTGCAGAGGTGGTCTCGGTCCACTTGTTTGATCCGCACCAGAGTCCGGTAGTTTGTATTCACACCTCCCCAAAAAGTCCACACCAGAGGAAAAGTCTGTTTCAAGCGGACCAAACGAGCCTGGTGTGAATACGCCCTTATTCTTCCATAGAAAATTGTTCCTAGGCTTAAAGGTATACAGAAATGTCCTGTTTGTCCTGTTTGTTGCGCCGAGTAAGGAAAATGAATTTGATTGGTCGTTATCAAGCGGGCGGAATATTCAAAGCTTGGGGCGAGACCGAGCTCGGTGAATCGTGAGCAGCGTGACGCATAATTCATGTGCCTGCATTATCCAATGCGAAAAAAACTACCCCACTTTCATCCCAGATTTACTTGAAAATAGAATTTTGCACAAAGTTTGGGCTCCATCGTCTGACAGATGAGTGATTACACCAATGTTAAGACCCACAGTGGGCTCAAATTCAATTTTCTTTTCTGTACAGCTTTAAAAGAGAACAAGATAATGACATTGTCTAAACAGTCTATTCAACAAATAGCCTTATGTTGTCATTCCTACTTTTAAAGCACATTATCACTTTTCAGGATTGTGATGGAAAACTGAATGAAAATATGTGAATAATTTGAGCATGAATGAGCCTGAGGTCTGTACCTGTTGGTTTTTGAAACTGTAACTGTAAATGTAAATATTTTGTGTGTGTGTGTGTGTGTGTCACAGCGCTCACTGCCAGGACATTTTGCTGTGGTTCCTGAGCCACACGGAGACTCCTGCAGCTGTGTCAGCGCTGAGGCAGCTCTCAGGCCTGCAGGGGCAGAAGGACGGGGCAGCAGACTCAGTCTTCGGCCCGGGCAGTGATGGAGGAGCCAGGTTCAGCCCCAGAGAGAGCCTGAGGTGACAGACACACCACACACATCTTTGTGTGGTGAAAGATGCTCAGAACAAAAATGTGTTGCCTCATTTCACCTCCATCATTTTTTTGTTTTGCACAATGATGACAGTCAGTATATACCTTGTATTTGTTCTGTGTCTGTTCTTGTCAGTGATGAGGATGATGCTCTGTATGAGAAGCTGTCAGGAGAGCAGTGGAAGCTCGAGTGTCTGATGCATTTACTGGCTGAGCTCAAGGACTCTGACCTGCCAGGAGACTTCTTCCTGGACCTGCTGCAGGTAAAGACTCCACACACACACACACACACACACACACACACACACACACATATACACACACACACACACACACACACACCTGTAAAACACGATTTACTCCAGTTCACCTTTGGTGAGAGTGCAACAGAAGTGTTTGTTCCACTCTGTGGTAATGTCAGGTTGCTCTACTGTACAGCATCACCCAGTGGAGAGAATAAGCTCAGTCATGGCGTCCATGTTTCTCCTGCAGGAGCTGACCAACTGGGCAGCAGGAGCAGATGAGGCGCAGGATGACGAAGAAGAGTTGAACGTGTCGACCATGACTCTCCTTGAGGTGGAGCGCCACGTGCTGGGACGAGCTGCGCAGCAAAGCCAGAGATTGGCTTTACTTCAAGTGCTGGCTGTGATGGTGGAGACTCTGCAGCACACTGCGCTCCTGAGGAAGACCACACAGGTGAGCAGGAAGATACGCTCCCCTGTACAAATGCTACGTAAATTGCAAAACTCATGCTCTTGAGTCACAACGCTGCCAGAACCAAAGCCAAGGTAGTCTGTTGTTTGTCTGCTTTCTGCATTTTTTTTTTACAATTCTTAGAGGCACTAGTCCAGTTAAGATCATCTCACTACAAACACTTTGATATCAAGCTGCTCTGATAGAGACAGTCTAAAACAATAAATACAGAAGGCACCTGCCACCAATAGCCTGGTTTACCCTCAGTCTTTCCTTCCATTGCCACTGCTGCAGTCAGCATGAACAAGCTCTGTCACTGTTCTTTTCCAAGTGCTCAGGGACATAAACATGGTGAACATCACTGTCTCTCCTGACTTTCATGTCCATAATTCATAAAATCTGCAAAAAATGCAAATGAACCTATATTGTATAATCAGATTTTTTGAATGAAACGCACTCGAACATTAATGGGGCTTTTATTGCATTTTTTTTACTTAATGAGACAAATATTGATCAGGGGAAAACATGCACTGCTGACTTTACTTTGCAGGCTAATGAGCTGCTAAGCTGTAGCAAACTGCTAACAAAGCAGTGCCGTTTGCCAGCTACTCAGTTACCTGTTTGTGGCTCAGTTCCTCTCAGCTGACCAGCAGTCAGTCACATGGCTACAGCTGTGCCCGCAGTTCGAGGCAGAGAGGTTTCATTTCATCTCAAAGTCATTTGATTTAATATTAATAATGACTTTGGCTTACATTTATATACCGCTTTTTTATCGATACCCGATACCCAAGGCGTGTTACAGAAAGGCAAGGCAAGGCCATTTTATCTGTATAGCCCATTTTTACAAACAGTTGTTCTCAAAGGGCTTTACATGACATCATAACAACATCCTCTGTCCTTAGACCCTCACATCCACTGAGGAAAAACTCCATGGAAAACCCTTTTAACAGGGAAAAATTGGAGAAACCTCAGGGTGAGCAACAGAGGAGGTATCCCTCACCCAGGACTAGGGATGGGTACCTTTCGCATTTGAATCGATACGGTATCGATACTCGGTACCTGGGAACCGATACCGGTACCAATCGGTACCTGTTTTCGGTACTTTTTGTGTGTGTGGTAATTAAAAAAATTTAAAAAATAAAAATGTATAAAATTTTAATATTTACCTCCTAACAACATCACAACTCCTCAGCCTTTAAGAGTATTTTATGTTTTAGGGATGGGCAATGATTTTAATATGGAATAGTCATTCAATTAAGAAAAAAAAAAAGTTTATGAGACTATAGTCTTGTCTGAAAAAATTTCCGTTTTTACATGGAGAGACTCCTACAGCCATCAGAAAGCTCTGTGTGAAACTTTGTGAAAAAAAAAAAAACAGAAACTGCAGTGCAAACTCTGCAACATGTGGACTTCACGTTTTGAAGAGAGGAGAGGGGGAGACTTCATCCTCGTTTACATGTGCTGTCATTACGTGACGAGGACATGATGGACCGCTTCGGTACGGATTGTCACAACAGTCCGTTCGTCATTGTTAAATGACGGACGGCTGTTTTTCAGGTAGTGATTTAAAACGACGGGCTGGCGCTACCGCCTCTCCGCGTCTCATTTCAGAGAGAGTGAGAGAGAGAGAAGGGGGGCGGGCGCGAGTGTGCGGGGCTCATGCAGACTGCACTCTCACTGACGCACGACGAAGGTGCGTTCAGGTTAGAGGTAAGATCGGGCCTAAAAAATCCAGCCCGACCCGACCCAGGCCCGCGGGATTAAAGCCCGACCCGGCCCGAACCCGAGCAATTAACTTGATTTGCAGGCCCGAGCCCAAACCCGAAATTTCATATTTTATTTGTGAGGACTCAGAGTACGTCCTTAAGAATCTAGCGCGGCACTTTAAGAGAGAGAGAGAGAGAGAGAGAGAGAGAGAGAGCGCAGAGAGAGAGACGGGGAGAGGGAGAGAGAGAGAGCGCAGAGAGAGAGACGGGGAGAGGGAGAGAGAGAGAGCGCAGAGAGAGAGAGAGAGAGCGCGCAGAGAGACAAAGAAGAGCAATGACGGGGTGGATAATAGACAGACTTGGGCTTAAGATCTTACCTCTCTAAGACAGAGACAGGAAGGAGTTCTTTGAATTGTCATTGCAAGAGTTTAGTACAGTACGTGTTGTTGTGATGAGGCCACTTCTGTTTTTTTGTGGACCACGGTGTCTCGTGGCCAAACTACTCAGTCAGGTCCTCGAAACGCATCGAAGTCGGCGCACTGTGATGTTAGTGTAGCAACATCACAGTGAGTTGTGACAAGATTATTGATTTAATCTCGGTGTTTCCTACACATAATGGCCCACGCCACTAACTCGGCTCTGCCTATGCACCAGTGGCTCTTTCACGTGCTCAAAGCGTGCTCTGGCTCTGCGCTGCGGCTCCTGTCCTGTTTAGTTAAATAGCAATTACCTTACAGCGCCCTCTCTGTTTTTTTTTCCCTAATTATTTATTTTATAACAAGTATTCCTCAGTTTAGTATCTCCACACATCGTTTATACATTTCTATAAACATATATTAAAAAAAAAAAAAAAAAAAAGTCAGCGAGAGAGAAGCCCGGCCCGACCCGACCCGAACGTAATGATTGACATTTTATTCGGGTCGGGTCGGGCTCGGGCTCGGGCTCGGGCTTAAGATCTTACCTCTAGTTCAGGTACCGAAATGTGGTACCGATTGACTTTATGTGAATCGATACTCGGTACTTTGGTGGGAATTCGGTCGGTACCAAAAAAGTACCGAATTTCGGTACCCATCCCTACCCAGGACGGACAGACGTGCAATAGATGTTGTTACAGACAAGAAAACAGTTTATAACACAGAATGTGGAAAACATAGAAATGTTAACAACAGCTGATGGAGGCGGCTTCTGGTGGGAGGAAAGGCAGGGAGAGCTGGCCAGCTTAATGGGAGGACTGGATGGCAGACTGGTTCACAGGAAGGGAGGGCAGGCCGGTTTGTGTGAATGTGTATTCATTCGACCGGGACAGAGCAGGATTTGAACCGCCAACCCTCTGATTATTGGACAACCCGCTCTACCTGCAAAAACACACAAACCTGTGATTTCAAGCACAAGGACCTCTATTGTCATTGTATAATAAGAGAAAAATATAACCCTAACAAAATGATGTATGCTCCTGCAAAGTGCTGGATACATAAATCACAATCAATCCTAACAAACAAATGCACACACTTACACACTATTAGATAACATATACATATACAGATAAAAAATAGATTGCACATTATGTTAAAAAGAAAAAAAAAATAGATTGCACATAGATTGCAAGATTGCACCTGAAGTAGGAAGTTGCAATTGTTTTATTATAGTCTGTTCAGGGCATGTGTTGCTGTGGGGAAAAAGCTGTGTTTGAATCTGTGAGTCATGGTTTTAAGTGATCTGTAACGCCTTCCAGAGGGCAAGAGGTTGAACCGACGGTGGCCTGGATGGGTCCAGTCGTGCTCAAAGGTCGTTAGCTGAAACTGTACAGAGTGTCTTTCTTTGGTGATTGTTAGGTTCATGGAGACTTGAAGGCTCAGGCCTGGTTTCTTCTTCTTCTTCCTCTTTCTTCTTCAGTGGTCAGATCACAGCTCTAAGTGTCTGTTTGCATCACATGCATCTTGTGATTGGATCTCACTTACAAAGAGGGGGGTGTGTGTTGTTGTTTTTATCAGGCGAGGAAGAGCTAAGTGAATGAATGAACTGCTCTATAATCCAAACCAGAGTAGATGGCCCTGGCTCTTCACTGCAGCCAGCCACACACTGTTAAAAGGACACAGCAACATGTGGCCCAGCCCGCCCCCTGATGTAGACCTCTAAATGCCCTCAGTGCATGTTCATTGGGTTTACACTAGTGGAGGGGAGTAAACCCATTAGTAGGAAGCAACATATTCAATATTTCTACATATGTCTTTAATGTTTTGTGTCACTGGTCAGTGGTCACTCATTCTTGACTGTAGAAAAAAACACTGAGCAGAAGATCACGGAGGAGTTTTGTAGAATAGTGTTGTGTGCAGCACATCAGGTCTTCTTGTGACTGTCTGTGGCCTAAATTTGTGTTTGTTTCAGGAATACATTTACTGTAACTGAGCAGATGTTGCTGGGTAAACTGCACTTTGTTGCACTTTTTTGTCATGGACCTGCTCAGAGGAACGTCCCTGAAATGCCGCCTCTGCCCCATGTGAGGTGTTCCATCCTCCTGGGAACGCCACTGTCTTTCTCTGGCATATTTTTAAATTGGACTGTGTTCCCGTGGGAGTTAATGTAATGAAAACAAGCCACACTGAATCATGGTGCCACACTAAAATAGTCTATTATTGTTTTTAGGAGGTGTTGGCTGACTGGCCGGCTGGCATTTTAAGGCGAACAAACATTCCCTCACAGATTAAGAAACATCTCTGATGAACTGGATAATGTTTTATTTTTAGACGTGTTAGTGTTAGATTTCTTTATAAGGACTGAAAAGCTTTGAAAATGTGTCAGTGGGCTTATTCCTTGTTTTCCTTATTTCATTGACCCAAGTCATTCTACCAGGGCCATTCAGAGTTTTTATTCATATTAAATACGTTTGAATCTCTCTTTGGATATCGTCTGTGTCCATGACCTTGTTTGTCTTTTCCTCTAGGTGGTGGACTTTATAGTGACACTGCTTCAGAGGGCCTGTGTGGGTCTGGACCAGGCCACTGACCCAAGTCCAGAGAGCCCAGTAGAGAGTCAGACACTGAGCATGGCGATGGGCCTGGTGGCCACCCTGCTCTCTGGACCTCAGGTACTCACGCTCCTGAATCTCCACACAACATGTTGCTCTGTAAACCGCACCCAGGAACTGTTTTCTCTGTATAAACCTGGCTTCATGTTCTCTTGTTACAGTACAGTTAAATAATGATGAGTAAAGGTGACACTTAACTCTTTGAGTGCCAGCCCTTTTATAAAATGGTCAGTGCCATGTGCCAGCATTTCGGGGCATTTTGAGTAATATTTTAAGACC
Organism: Trachurus japonicus; assembly: GCF_045865225.1. Taxonomy (NCBI): domain Eukaryota; kingdom Metazoa; phylum Chordata; class Actinopteri; order Carangiformes; family Carangidae; genus Trachurus; species Trachurus japonicus. The sequence continues at coordinate 4,421,342 of NC_140912.1, read as the reverse complement.
AAGAGAATATTTCGTACTATGACTCTGAAAACACAAAATAGCTCAAAGGAAAGAGGAGACTCTCTATTTAACTAGGGAAAAAAACATTTGTTTGTACCTTGTTCCATTCTTGATTTATCTTAAGCTGAATAGAGCCTGGTTGCACCAAAAAGACCACTTTTTTTCTAGAAAGCTGAGAAAAATGCATTTTTGTGAAAGAGAGTCTCTCAAGAAAAACTGTGATTTATCCGTTTTAATTTTGGCTTCAAAAACATGTAAGACATCTGAAAATTAAATTTCACATGTTTTTTCATTGTACAAAAAAAAACAAACTAAAATACAACAACAAGTAGGAGTCTTACTCTGCAGAGTGATGTCTGCTCTCCTCCTTCTCCTGCAGTTGCTGCCCCCTCACCCTCTCCTAACCCCCACCCCCCCCCCGCCCCTCCCCTCTCCTACTTCTCCTGCTGCATTGTCTCTGAAGGAGGGAGGGAGACGTCGTGGCGTCTTCAGCCTCTCTGCTGGACGCGGCAGCGACGCACCGCGCTGATCTCTCGGTTCGTCGTCACGTCGGTCACTGACTCCGCGATCCGCTTCCGCTTCGGCATTTTGGTACTGATCAGTTTACCTTTCCTGCCTCCTCCGATCACTTCATGCTGGAGCTATGCTAATAGCATCCGTAGCTAAGCTTTCCTCCAGCTCCACGTTACACTTGTTCCAGGCTCTGCCCGTCGTTTTTCTCTAGAAATAGAAACTTTTTCCGACTTTGTTATCTCCGTACCGATCGCGCTCGTTAGGGCTGGGTATTGTTGAGAATCTCACGATTCGATTCGATTTCGATTCATTAGGTCACGATTCGATTCGATATCGATTCGATTCGATATTGATTGAAATGCTTCGATATCGATTCAGTATCAAGCAGAAATACACAAATAAGAGTACCAGATTTTTTTTTTTTTAATAATTATTTGTTTAGTTTCATGCCTTATGAACAGCCATAGTATAACTCATAGCATAACAAAATATGACACTGCTTTAACACTGAACTACAGTGCAGCTAAATTTAAATTAGGCTATGTGATACTTTCCTCTTGGAAAATAACTCATAACATTTTGAGTAATAAAACAATACAAAACAATATTATTAATAATAGTTGACTGCACAACTGAAAATATTGTAGCGACCCCGCAGTAATGTTCTTGTTATGATGTTTAAGTTCTGTGATTTCTGACTGACTGTCAATGTGTATGGTACGGGCAGGTGGGATGAGAAACTGAGGGGCTGGGGTGAGTGTGAGGAAGACAGAGTCCTGTCTGTGTGTAGGTGAGTGAGTGAGGAGGAGCAGAGGAAGAAGTGAGAGCAGCTGTCAGATAAGTTCAGGGTTTCCCGCAGCGCTTTCCTGTTAAGGCGGCCGCCTTAACAACAAAGAGCTGCCGCCTAAACTAACGTCTTAAAAAAAAAAAAAAGTAGCGATATTCGCCGCCGTTTTTCATTCCCATGCGTTGAGTGCCAAAAATGTAATTTTACGTTTTTTGCTTCTTTTTTTTTAATTATGAAAATAGACACTTTAACACACCTTTATGTGTAAATTTGGGGACTCTACGACGAGCAGAACTGAAATAGATGACGATCAAAAACTCGTGACAGCTCATGATCTGGAAGTTTTCATCATAACTTGGCTTTTGCAAACGCAGACGCTCCGCTCTCACCCGCGAGGCTCCAGCAGCTCGGAGCTGAAACAGGAAGCTCTCAGCCGACAGTCCCGCCCGGTCTTCATCTGGTGATGGTCTCTGGGCCAAAGCAGACCGGCACCACCGACCCGTACCACAGAAGGACCGCGACCACCGGTGGGGCCAGTGTTCCCGACCTGCTTTTGGCCGAGAGACCATCACATTCCGCGGCGAGAGGCTGTGCCACGGCACGGTGCGTCTGTGTTATTGTTGTTTAGTGGCGCCCCCCGCCCCCCGATGGTGGATTTGTGAATAGAACAACAATTGTTGTATATATTTATCTTACACGAGCCCTTTGATCCAGAAATGCGAGTGTCAGAAGAGCGACAGGCACAAACAGAGCACCTTTCATAAAAGACGCTCTATCTCCTTTTCTAGAAAAAAAGCAGGGATTTTGGTGAAACCCAGCCATGTTTAGCTTGACTTTTCTCAGGAACGGAGGCACGTAGAAACAAACGGTTTGTGGCCATTTGAAGCAGAAAGTTTCACCTTTCAAATGAGGCACAGTATGTGTTGGTGGCAATAATATAGAATACACTGTGGCTCTACAAAAATCGTCAAAAATGGTCTAAATTGCCGGTACACTTGACTAAAACTTTGGAAAGGAGCGCGGCACTCAATGAGTTAATGGGAAACACTGGATGCGCTGGGTGATGAGTTTCGTTTTTACCACCGCATACGATGGCTTATTGAAAGGTAAATACCAGCTGTAACTATCATTAGATAACTCTGCGGCTACGGGAGATGGCATCAGCCTGGTCATCTTATAACATTTTACATAGGCTGTACCTTGATAAAACAACTTAACAACTAGGCTACATTACCACAGAGAAAAATGACCATTTTGTAACTAAACAATAGCAACATGGCGTCCACACCGGCTGGCTATTGACAAAAGATCGTAAAATAAAAAAATAAATGTTATGCAACAATGAGATAAATAATCCATAAAATGGGCCTAAACTAAGTTTTCGTATATTTATATCTTTAATAAAGACCCCCTCCCATGAAAATCGTGTTTTTCGTGCTTTTCACATGTTCCTGTGGCATTTTTCTTGTGTTAGAGGACATATCAGCTGAAAAGGAAGTGCAAAATTGCATTTGCATTCTTCAAATTGAATTTTTCTGCCTTCAAATTGCTGTGAACCAATGGCAGACGCAAACTGGCAGTTTCAGGGAGGGGAGGGCACTAGTGCTACAAGCTCCCGCCCCGCTCTGCATCTGGCTCAGAAGTGAAAGGCTTGACAGCTCGGTGTAGCTGTCAGGGTATAACAGGTATAGCTCACCTGGTAGAGCAGCTTGCAGAGCAGCTTGCAGAGCAGTGCAGTCTCCGCCCACCCTCCAGAGGTGCATTGCTAATGAGCTGCTGGTGCTGTGCAGAGGGAGAGCCCTGGGAAATGGCACAGGTTTTGTGATTTTGGCTAAAAACTTCATAATCACAATTTAAAGACCACAGAGAATGTTTTAAAATAACCAAAAAGGGTCGCGGGAGGGGGACTTTAACAAAGAAAATACTGCATTCTGGGTAGCCTTTGCTCCCAAGGCTGGTGTCGGAAAATCTCAATACTGAGGGCGATACAGCCCTTAAACTTGCCCCTCAACTTATTTTTTCTGAGAATCGGGACAGCACTAGCACTAGCACTAGCGCGCATATTTGAGATTGAGGGTTAAGATTGAGGCTTTAGAGAGGAATTGGAATTCACCCCTTAGGTTTCTGCGTGTGTGTGCCTTGGATCTTAATCCTTGTCACATCTGTGTTTGTTTGCTAGAAGCGGTTTCTTCCTCCCTGCCTTTGTCAGCTCGTTCCTTGGCACCAGCTAGACACACTGGTTGTCACGTGTCCTGCATGTACACCTCAGCTGTGTGTGCAGAGATGTGGACCCAATCCAGCTCTGCTCATGCTCATGGAGTTTTAAAATACAAGTTTTTATTCTTTTATCTTACATTTTTTATCTAGCTCTCAAAATATGACAGAACATGGCCAGACTATAAAGAACAGTCAGGCTGATCACCAAGATAGCACAAGGCGAATCAAAAATCAAGAAGTGAGGATTACACTGCAGTGTCACACTGTGATAGCTCGATGTAGGATGGATCTTCTTCCTACAGATGTAACAGTATTGTGACAAATATAGATCCAAGCCTCACAGGTGTTATCACACAGTAGCTACCACTGCTGTGTGCACTCTGACCTGTGTAACCAATGTCAACAGAGAACGTATACAGGCGCTATTATCACTGGTATCTGAGCTCCCTGGATGACCCATGTCTTTACCAGTGTTCATCACAGGGCAACAGCAGCTTCACAGTTGGAATATCTGATCTTAGTTGAGCACGGTGCAGGTGGTGGGTGTGATGCTGTGCTGCCTATTCAAAGCCAAGAACATGCATGACAAAGATGCCAGGTTGGGTGGTAACTCCAACTATAGAGGGGGGTCACTGCTAGGGATGGGTACCGACCGAATTCCCACCAAAGTAAATCAATCGGTACCACATTTCGGTACCTGAACGCACCTTCGTCATGCGCCAGCAAGAGTGCAGTCTGCATGACACAGTCCCACAGTGAAAACGGACATTTTTTCAGACAAGACGATAGTCTCATAAACTTTTTTTTTTTTCATTGAATGATTATTCCATTCCATTATATGAAAATCATTGCCCATCCCTAAAACATAAAATACTCTTAAAGACTGAGCTGTGATGTTGTTAAGAGGTAAATATTCAAATTTCAGATGTTTTTTTTATTTTTTTATTTTTTTAATTACCACACACACAAAAAGTACTGAAAACAGGTACCGATTGGTGCCGGTATGGGTTCCCAGGTACCGAGTATTGATTAGGGATGTCCCGATCCGATCACGTGATCGGAAATCGGGGTCGATCACGTGGTTTCAGACTCGATCGGAATCGGACGTTACATCCCGATCAGGAATCGGATATATTACATATCTACATGTCAGAGTTTTCCTATCTGTCTAAAGCGAAGACGGGCCGCATGGGGGGCGTTCAGATGTATCATCTTTTGCACTCTCAAACCCATTACTTTTACTGTAGACGTTCGTCATGTGCGCTCATTACCCAAAGCGACGCGCATTCGGTGCAGCATGCTTGTGTTTTGTGCATGGTCTGTGGCGCACAGCTCCACGGTGTGTGTGTGTGTGGCTGCGTCGTCGCGGACAAGTAACGATATGAAATGACGGCGCTTGCGAGAGTGTGAGAGACGATCGTGTCACCGTGTCAGCTCACTGTTTGTTTGTGTGTGTGTGGCTGCGTTGTTTCACTGCTGACTTCCAAGCAGCTTGTTGTTGATGTTTGAGCGCTACACACACCTGCAGCAACAACAGTCACTGCAGCTTCTACTGAGAGCGAGTCCGACGTAACGCACGTGAGACCGACACACGGACCGACCGCGCAGATGTCGCGGACATTCTTAAACTTCTCATACTGTTGAATAAAAAACTACCGTTGTGTTGCGTAATGGCAGATACAGAACCAGGTATTTATTTAAAGTTAGAGAGGGAGAAGGAACAAGGTGAGCTGGGTGAGGGAGGGAGAAGGAGCGAGGTGAGCTGGGTGAGGGAGGGAGGGAGGGAGGGAGGGAGGGAGGGAGGGAGGGAGAAGGAGCGGAGTGAGTGAGGGAGGGAGAAGGAGCGAGGTGAGGGGGGGGGGCAGACAGGCAGGAGAGGGTGGGATCAGGGGAGAGAGGCTGGTGATTGAGAAAGACATGATAAGCTATTTTATTTTTGACCAAATGTTCTTGTTGTTGACTTATGGATAACGGCATTAATATTATACTGTGGAGCTACTGTGCTAATATACATTGAGAGTTTGATATCATGGCATGTCTTACAATACTGCAATAAATGTCATGGGCTTGTTATTGAGGTAGAGTATTATTGTGAGATTGTGATATTGTTACATCCCTAGTAGAGCACAAAGAACAGAAAAATAGTGGGATGATACAGTTGATCTACATTAAAAACTTTACTGCATTGCCAAAGTATCGGATCGGGACTCGGTATCGGCAGATACTCAAAATCAAATGACTCGGACTCGGACTCGGGGGCAAAAAAATGTGATCGGGACATCCCTAGTATTGATACTGTATCGATTCAAATGCAAAAGGTACCCATCCCTACTGCTCACTCTCCTCTTTCATCTCCAGCTAAGTGCAGAGGACTACTCTTCTATGTGGCGGTTGCTCTCACCTCTGGAGACTCTGTCTCAGAAGCACTGTGTGGTCCAGGAGCTGGCATCCAACCTCAGAACTGTCATTGCCACTCACGGTGCCTGCAGGCCTGGAAACCTCACTGCTGCTCCTCAGGCCTCAAGACACCCTGAAGAAACGGAGAGGAGCAACACTGAGTCTTGTAGGAAAAAGAAAAAGGTGAAAGAACAGACTCGTCCACAGTCATCTCCCCCGGACAGTAAGACACCTAGCAGCACCAACAGCAGACAGCCAGTGTCCTCTGGAGGGTCTGCAGCAGGGACAACTCCACAAGGTGGAGGAAGAACCTCTGGCACGAGTGTCCCTGGCTCTGCTACCGAGTCCTTTTCTGATTGGCTGCTGCAGGCATGTGACCCAGATGTGCCAACCAGAGCGTGTGCCCTGAGGGTCCTGACACAGATGGTGCAAAGTCAAAAGCCAGAGGCCATCCAGGCCCAGGAGAAAGTGCTCACGGTGGGTTACTTGATTATTTACTTCAACTTTTTTGCCTATGTTTCAGTTTTTGGTTAATTGGGGTGCACTGAAAAATACTGATACACAAATGTTAACCTTTACTTTTAGTCCAAAACCAAAAAAGACATTGGCTTAATGGAAAAAAAAACACAGCATCCATAGCAACAGTAAGGCCTCATTTTTCTGTGCATCCAGAGGTGCTGGCCTTTCTTGTACTCCCCTCATTACCAGTGTGGTGTTATTCATCTTTACTTCGCATTGCCAGCCTCTGCAGGCCTGATAGATGTTCCCTCTATGAGAATCCTGTTATCTCTTCTGTGCACCGACACACTGAAGGTCTGTGCCAACAGAGCGCTGAGTCAAGTGGGCTTGTGCTTTTCCATCACCAGCAGTACAGGCTGTAGTCTTTGTTTCACTTTCAGGATCATAGACCACAGCTACATGTTTTACATGATGCAGTGAACTGTTTGGAACCAATAGGTATATGTAAAGTAATGTCAGTAAATTACAGGTTAACGCTTTTCTGTATTTTTCTGTCTGATTGGCTGACTATTTTATGAGTGATCAAATAAACATATATCAAAATTTTAGAAAAACAACACCTAACGGTGAATCACGGTGGGCAGGGCTAAGTTAGTCCTGTGTTGTGACATCACAAAGTTACAGAAGTCCCCCAACGGCTGGTTTTAAGGCTCAGTTTGTGACTGAAACTTTGATACCGTCAAAGTATTAGTATAGAACCGAGACCTGCTTCATAATCACAAGATACATGGACATCTACCATTATTCTTAATGGAGCTTTAATATGAACATTTACCTTTATAGATGATGAGACCTTTTAATTATTAAATTCATGGCTATTGATGGTAAATTCCACTATACAGCCATGGTGGATTTTGCTTGGTTGAGGTAAAGGCTGTGTTGCTGGAGCTACCTTTCAGACATTGTGCTCTTGCAGAGTGTCCTGCATGTGTCCATCAGGACAGTGGAGGTGGAGGTTTTCTCTGGGCCTCCTGGGACATCCTGAGCCAGCATGTATAATAAATAAGGCGGTTGAACTCCCTCCCCCAGGGGGGCCAGGAGGAACAATGGTATGCTCTGGGGACTTGTTAAGGTGGAATGTGCACGAAAGGATAAAAGCTCATCTCATATTCTCTGTAATTAGAAGCCCCCCACTGTGCACACCTCAGATAACCTTCAACCCACACCGGTTACTGTCATTGATTTTTCTCATTTCTGTGTTTCACGGTTGGGTTGAGTTCTCCAATACTGTACAGGCCACCTTTCATATGTTCTATCATCACATCCCACACTTCACCCCACACTCCAGCCCATTGTTTTTACACTCCCCTTCCATTTTCCCCTCACCCACTCAAACCTTCAAGGGCCCTTAAAGCACACAGGACTGTTGTTTGATTTATTCCTTTTGATCTTATTATTTTGGTCTTATTGTTTTTAATGTATTCTCTGTGCCAGTATTGATCCGCTTTTTCTTGTATTGGCAGGATCCATTTTTGAATGTTTTCTCAGAGCACTGGCAGAATCTTCCCAATGAGTAGAAACAGGCTGCATCAGTAATGACCCTACGTTTCTGTCTGTTTTCTCCAGCTCTTCTTAGAAAACCTGGAGCATGAGGACTCATTCATCTACCTGTCAGCTATTCAAGGTAATATAATGATGCCGTTTGGCCCAATGTGATACTAATTAGGGATGTCCCGATCCGATCACGTGATCGGAAATCGGGGTCGATCACGTGGTTTCAGACTCGATCGGAATCGGACGTTACATCCCGATCAGGAATCGGATATATTACATATCTACATGTCAGAGTTTTCCTATCTGTCTAAAGCGAAGACGGGCCGCATGGGGGGCGTTCAGATGTATCATCTTTTGCACTCTCAAACCCATTACTTTTACTGTAGACGTTCGTCATGTGCGCTCATTACCCAAAGCGACGCGCATTCGGTGCAGCATGCTTGTGTTTTGTGCATGGTCTGTGGCGCACAGCTCCACGGTGTGTGTGTGTGTGGCTGCGTCGTCGCGGACAAGTAACGATATGAAATGACGGCGCTTGCGAGAGTGTGAGAGACGATCGTGTCACCGTGTCAGCTCACTGTTTGTTTGTGTGTGTGTGGCTGCGTTGTTTCACTGCTGACTTCCAAGCAGCTTGTTGTTGATGTTTGAGCGCTACACACACCTGCAGCAACAACAGTCACTGCAGCTTCTACTGAGAGCGAGTCCGACGTAACGCACGTGAGACCGACACACGGACCGACCGCGCAGATGTCGCGGACATTCTTAAACTTCTCATACTGTTGAATAAAAAACTACCGTTGTGTTGCGTGATGGCAGATACAGAACCAGGTATTTATTTAAAGTTAGAGAGGGAGAAGGAACAAGGTGAGCTGGGTGAGGGAGGGAGAAGGAGCGAGGTGAGCTGGGTGAGGGAGGGAGGGAGGGAGGGAGGGAGGGAGGGAGGGAGGGAGGGAGAAGGAGCGGAGTGAGTGAGGGAGGGAGAAGGAGCGAGGTGAGGGGGGGGGGCAGACAGGCAGGAGAGGGTGGGATCAGGGGAGAGAGGCTGGTGATTGAGAAAGACATGATAAGCTATTTTATTTTTGACCAAATGTTCTTGTTGTTGACTTATGGATAACGGCATTAATATTATACTGTGGAGCTACTGTGCTAATATACATTGAGAGTTTGATATCATGGCATGTCTTACAATACTGCAATAAATGTCATGGGCTTGTTATTGAGGTAGAGTATTATTGTGAGATTGTGATATTGTTACATCCCTAGTAGAGCACAAAGAACAGAAAAATAGTGGGATGATACAGTTGATCTACATTAAAAACTTTACTGCATTGCCAAAGTATCGGATCGGGACTCGGTATCGGCAGATACTCAAAATCAAATGACTCGGACTCGGACTCGGGGGCAAAAAAATGTGATCGGGACATCCCTAATACTAATATTGATTATTTTTCTTCTGATAATCGATAGACAGAGCTCCATTAGACAGTGGTGAGTTCTCCTGAAGGCAGATGGACTAAGTGTAAACTGTCTTTAGGTCTTGCTGTACTGGCTGATTGCTACCCTGAGAAGATCTTGGAAAGGCTCCTGAAAGACTTTCAACATGGTCCCTCCCTGCCCACATCCAACCAGGAGCACTCCCTGGAAACCCGCCTCAAACTGGGAGAAGTCCTGATGAGGGCGAGCAGAGCTATGGGTAAGCAAGGAAAACAAAGAAGGTGCATCAAAAAACTGACAGAGCAGAGAGAAAGTGTCTCATGGCGTTTTATGGTTTGAAATTGAAAAACATTTGATTTCAGGCCATTTACATTTCACCTCCGAAACTTTTGACTGCAAAGTAAATAGTTCTACTTTTTCCTCATTTATCATTTTTGTATTGGCCATGGAATATTGTTTTGATTGCAGTGCTTTGAAATCTGTTTTATATGAATGCAGCTTAAATATAGAAACAGAAGGTAGAAGCAACAAAGACTTATTATATTGTACAGTATATGCTGTTACTCATCTGCAGATAGTTGCATTTTCACTACATATACATGAACAGCAAAGGTATTAATTTTGGTAAAACATGATACATGTTGGTAAAACAAGCCTTAACTATGTCATGAAGATGCCTGCTGAAGAAACTGAGAGTATCACTGTCGCATTTTGTTTGCATTTGGTATAAAACATCAAATATTGATTTTAGAGTAGTGTTTCTTGGTACACATCCGTCAGCCAGGCACAAAGATGTTGTTGCCATCATGACTGTATTGAGATCAAAGTAAACTGACTATCTAGCAATCTTTGCTATCACAGCTGTGGTTTTACTACTCCATCTCTGTGTAGATGGATGAACCGGATGAATCAGAAAATGATTTCAACTACATCTACGAAACCCTCCAAGGCCAAAGTTACTGTTCCCATTTTGCAGCTCTGCACTGTCCTCACTGACCTTAAAGCAGAAGTAAGCGATCTGGTGGTTTTGGCTAACTTCTTGTCAGCCGATGGAGTTAGCAGTCCCCGCCCTCGTCCCTACGTCACCACATTCACACGCATCCCTTGGCTGCACACACAGAGAGGACCGCCCCTTTATGTATATATATATATAAGTGATTGCTGTCGGAAGATAGAACTATTTAAGACTTATATTAACACAAACATTCCGCTTACTTCTGCTTTAAGATGCATTCTTCAAAATGTTTGTTCATGTTAACAATGACTCAGTTGACTATAGGTCCTGTAGATGTGTCACACTGCAGTCACAACATGGTGCAACTGCAGTGTCCTTCACCTTGTTTTTCAACAATAAACAGAGCTGGTAGACAAACTTAAGACAAACTTGAGCTGGTGACCATGTTCGAAGCATTTTGCAACCAGATCTACAGAAATGTGCACAGTTTTTAGGCTCTGAGTCTATAGATGTTTAGATTATTTTCCATTGAACAGCACCATTAAGTAAGCATAAATGATCCTGCAGCGTGACGACCACAAGGAGCCCTGTAAAAGGGTTGTCATTAGTATATAACATGAAGAGATAGAAGGAACTGAGATGTCCACAGAGAAACTATTGCAAAAGATGCTGGAAACGTCGTCCTTGTAAATTTGGTACCTTGAAAAGTTGTGTGAGTGTGGAAAATTTCTGCTGTTTTAAAACAGCTATTTTTTTTTCTGCCTCCAAACTGGACACAGACAAGAGCTTCAGCCATTGATATCTTCATAATATCAGGAGGTTATAATTTGTCCTCTGAGCAGCTACATCTTCAGGGCAGATTGGAGGCTTAGTGACTTGCTATTGAAATTGTTGAAAGTGAAGAGATAGGCAGAGGCTAGCTGATTAGATGCTAACTTCAATAAAAGAAAAGATGAAATCGAGAAAAGAGTCAACATTGGTACTCAATGAAGTTCAATTATGAACCACAACATTTCCTTTCGACGGCGACCAGTAAGGAAAAAGCTGTTGATTCGATCTTTGGTTATGTTGCAATAGCAAAACTCGAAAATAACTCCTTAATAGGCAAGGAGGCGCCACACTGAATATTGATTAGATTCAGACTTAATCTGTTGGCTGTACTTTGTAAAGAGTCAGTTGATAATTAAAATGTCACTATTTCTGAAGGCATGTCTAAAACTTGCACAGAGCATGTAGTATGTTTACGTAGACAACCTAATGAGGTGTCAAATCAATTAATTCATGCACTTAAAATGTAGACCATGTTGAGTGACGGAAGGCCCCATGTCTAAATGGTAAGCATGCAGTTATTTAATGGTGTTATTGAGACAAATGGCAGCTTGTTACTCATCTCAAGAGAAAAAATTATCACAAGCTATTCAAAAAGAACTTGTTGCTATTTGTACATAAACAGAAGTCAGATAACATCTGACCTTTGACCCGACAGCATTTAGCCAAAACAAATTGATAATAGTTTGTGAGTGGTAAGAATTGTAAGAATGTCAGTAAAGTCTGTTTATTTTTGTGCTATACATGTTGACATATATTTGTCAGTGGTGCACAGATATCAGCATACAGTACAGCCGCTACACACACACACAAAGGCCACAGTGCAGACTTGTTTTCCATGCAGACCTCTGCTCAGAAGGGACCCTGTGTATCAGAACCTATCCCTGATAGAAAACCCTATTTGGTCTTCTTTTTTTTTCTTCTCCGTTCTTGTTTTATCTGCCAGATTGCCATCGTACCACTTCCCTGAAACAATCGGGGGGTTTATATCCTTGCTGAGAGATTGGATAGAACTTCAGTTTGCTGCACAGACATCCAGAGAGCCTCTGTGTTTGTGTGGGGCCCCCCAAGTGGCAAAGATTTGCCTTTTGCCAGGCTGTCATTTGTAAATAAGAGGGTTTTCTTAATTGACTCGCCTGGTCAAGTAAATGTTGAATAAATGATTGTTTGTCGCTGCTTTGGTTTGCTCCTAGTTGCCTTATTGCTCTTGCAGAGAAGCACTTGCAGGCTCCCTCACTTTGCAACAATGGGCAGAGGATTTATTGAAAGAAAAGATTTGTGCACCGAAGGACGTTTCCCAGACATAAAGTTTATTTACATATGCGGGAAGGAGCTGTATAGACTAAACACATAAAATCCTGACATTTGTGGAAGTGTTGCATCAGTGTGTTTTGTGTGCGTGCGTATGTGAATGTGTGCAGGTTCCTGCTGACTCATTCACTCAGACCTAATGAAAGAGAATCACTGTGTCTATTAGAGCCATGACATGTCCATTAGAGACAAGTGTTAAGTGTGTATGTGTGTGTCTCCCTCTCGAGTATCTGGCTCTGTGCGTGTTGTGGGTTTGGATCTTGTGATAGTGATGAAGTTCTTGGCGCTTGAACTGGCTGATCAGGACTGTGATTTCCAGACACATGGAGGTCAGGCAGGTCTTACTACTACTACTAGTCAGTCAGCTGGTGTGTTGTCTCCATGGAGGCGTCTGGCTCTCCTCCCTGCTGCTCGCCAGCAGCAGCTGGAGTTAGCAGTTGGTTCTGTTCTTTGTGTGTCTGCCTGTGTCGCCCACAAACTCAGCCTGTTAAACTGAATATGACTACACTGTAAACAACAATATCAGTCTTGTGTCAAGATGTGGATTTAACAGGCTGGATTCAACTGAAAGCTTTTTCTTCTGGTGTCTGTGCTGCTTTCACTAAGCTCCTCTCGTGGTCCACTTCTCTCTCTCACACACACACACACACACACACACACACACACACGCACACACACACACCTGCCTTCTGCAGGAATCCGCTAGAGTGTCTTTGTTTTTGTTTTTCTCTGAGCTGATCTGGGCTGTGGTTTCACTTTTGGATCCATCTGTTAACCTGTCCTCACTCCTCTTCACTAAAAAGGTTTTACAGTACTCAATGGGATCTTTGTTTATTCTGCATTTTTTTAAATGATCCTTTCTTCTCTCTTGAATGGACATATTGTAGTGAAGGGCTCTGGTCTGAAGATGATGGCATCAGGAAAAATCACATAAACACAGGCTACGTACTTAGTGAACTCTTAATGCCATTATCTAGTAATGAATGATAAATGAGTGGATATGACTGATCACTTTGTAAGTTCATGTTGGAGACAGGAAGATTTGTAGGTCAAAAGGAAAAAAATAGAAAATAGTGTCCCAGTCAGTGACACAAAGAGTAAAATATACATACAGAGGCTATATCATTTCCCCCTCTATCTGTCTCCCCACTTCCTGTCTCTCTCCAACTTTCCTGTCCATGAAAAAAAAGCCTACCAAAACCAGACAGAGCTGCTAGCATGGCTAAAGGCTCAGGAAGCACTAACCACGACTTTGTGTGTTTTACCAAATATGATGTGCATCAAGTCAGATCGTGCTGTTCGCATCCATAACTCTCTGCAGAGATATGTGGATGGCTCATGTTATGTTTGTTTAAATTCATTAATATATTTAACTTTATATATTTAAAATCCTTCAAATCAGATTGTTCATGAATTACTTTTGGTGTTGAAGCCTGACAACAAATAATTTTTGCTTTTTCTGATAATAATCTTTGAGTTTATTTATAAAGACATACTGACATTTCCATATCTTATGTAACATGGTACAGCCTTAATGTGCTGCTGATGGTCTATTTTTATTCCAGACGATGATATTAATCATATTATATATTATATTATATATGTTAGTTTTGTATTTATTCCACTGTAGCTGCATTTTCAGAACCTGAACAGTTTCCCTCCACTCTCTTCCTCCTTACAGGAGAGCTGGCCCCCCACCTCGGCTTCCCTTTGGTTGGTGTCTTCCTGCAAGCAACCAGGAATCCAGACCAAACTGTCCGGGCCAGCAGTCTGTCCAACCTGGGGGAGCTGTGTCAGAGACTGGACTTTGCTGTTGGACCGCTGGCTCAAGAGGTGAGAAGACAAAAGCAATGTCCACATCTCCAGCCAGCTCTAAGTCAATGCTCAAAGTAGTAATCACAAGTCCATCAACGTCTGTGTAGTGTTTCTGGACAATGCAGAGCTGACTGCTCCTCGGATGAGGACGACACCACCTCTGCTGAGTCACATTCATATAGAGCACGTGGAGGCTCATGTGGTGCAACACACAGTGAACAGCAACTTCTTAAGATTTAATTTGATTAGAATCACAAATTAGTAATATATATGTAAATAATCAAGTAAGTAGCCGCTGGACTTCAATGAGTAGTCAGCTGTTTGGCTGACAGTGGGTGCTTCTTATCTCATAACCCAGATCCTGATGATTCCTAACTTTGAGATGATTTCCAACTGTTTTTTAATTTGTCACGTGTGTGTGTGTGTGTGCGTGTGTGCGTGTGTGTATGTGTGTGCAGCTGAGCTCCTGTCTCACTGCTCTGATAAAGACAGAGAAGCAGGCGGAGGTGAGAAGAGCTGCTGTCCATGTGATCGTCCTGCTGCTGCGAGGCCTCAGCAACAAAACCACCCAGGTACACACACTTGAAACTGAGTATGTATTAAAGGATAATTTCCGTTTTTTACAACCTGGACCTTATTTCTAGCATAAAATAAGATCATTTACTCACCCAGACAACTTTGGTGTCATTTGGAGTCGTTTTGACGAAATTTGCCCCAGTGGAGCGGCGTGTATATCCGTATAATGCGAGAACACGGGGCACGCAATGCAGCCTCTAAATAACACATTATCCGCCGCAAAACTCGTACAATATTTTGTTATGATACACTAGTGCTATTCCCCTCCAAGCCCATGGTGGCATGTTATCAACATCCGGGGTCTGTAGGTTGACCACTAACCTCTGATCTGGATGATGTCATTTCCGACCGCTGCACGGCTCATTCTGATAATAATCATTCCGCTTCGGCATTCGGGTCCATTTTTATCTCAACTAGCCGGAGCTTTAGTGAGTCCAGGCTGCGGAGAAGAAGCCTGTGGAAGCTGAACTTCATCCAGCTGCTCATTTTGTTCTGACAAGTCAGAAGCACGCAGAAACGAACCATAGCATTAGTGGTAGCAAGTTAGCCGCGCCGCACCGCGGTCAGAGATGACATCATCCAGGTCAGAGGTCAGTAGGTCAACCTACAGGCGCAGGATGTTGATAACATGCCACCACGGGCTCGGAGGGGAATAGCACCAGCATATCATAACAAAATATTGGTGAAATGAACGAGTTTTGCGGCGGATAATGTGTTATTTAGAGGCTGCGATTGCGTGCCCTGTGTTCTCGCATTATACGGATATACGCGCCGCTCCACTGGGGCTAATTTCGTCAAAACGACTCCAAATGACACCAAGGTTGTCTGGGTGAGTAAATGATCGTATTTTATGCTAGAAATAAGGTCCAGGTTGTAAAAAATGGAAATTATCCTTCAACCCCCATACACTTTGACATCATCCGTTTCACATGCCCTTTGCCATGCCGTCAGTCATTTCCCCTTTGACCTGTGGGCTCTCTGAAAGTTTTACAACTGGTATTCCATCAGGACACTTTGTGTGTGTGTGTGTGTGTGTGTGTTTTGTAGGTTTTTGGTCATTAACCCAGGCAGTGTACAACTTAAAATTAGTGTAAATGTTACAACCACAGATGGGTTCTTATGTATTACAAACAGCCAGTCTACCAATGCCTCAGCTCATCATTCAAGTGCAGTGTATTTAGGTCAGTAGTCACACCGCGTCTGATTGAGAGGTCAGAGCAGGTGTGTGGATACATAATGATGAGCTTTATAATTGATCGAAGACACACAGTCACTGTTCTCCGTCACTATAACAAATGAAAACAGCCGAATATAACTTGGAGGAACTTTGCAAGACAAACTGTTGGAGGCATTTCTCTCTGTTCTGTCCCGTTCTTAAGGCTTTAATCCTCCTGCTCAGGTCCTCTAATCTAGTCCCACTTGTAGTCATCAGTAGAATTATACACTATATTAAATGTGTAAAATGTTTTAAGTCTGTGACAATCTGGGAGTTAACTAAATTAATTCTATAAACTCGTCCCGGTTTAATTATCAGTAGAAATCCATGTGATCATTGCAAATGTTTTTCAGTGTTTTCACTCATGAAATCACATTAGAAATGGAATCAGGTCAAGGGGTGCTCACATCCCAAATTGGCACAGTGCGAAAACAGAAGTCTTTACTCACCTATTTACCACCTGTCACCTTGCTGTCAGCAGCAACAGGTTTCACTTCTCTTAGACTAGACACTAGCAAATCAGCACATAGAAGAATCAATTCATTGTTAGTTTGAGTCTTTGAAAGTAGTAAATAATTTCACTGTCGCTCCCGCGGAGGCTGAGTTGAAACACACCTACATGTGAGCTGCTGGCTGCTGGCTCCAGTGTGATGTGGCTCTTGAGCCACTGCCACGACTGCAGTCAGTTGTCCAGCTGCTGGTCTCAGGCCAGCTCCTGTCATTACTGGAACAGCTGGAGCAGGGCAGCACCAGCTGCACCGGCCTGATGACACAGATTGAAGGAGCGCAGATGAGAGGGACAGAGCAGCGACTGGAGCACAATGCTGAGGTCACAGAGGAGTTGGCCAGGTGTGGTGGAGGAGGAGGAGGAGGCTGAAAGGCAAACAGAGGCAGAGCAGGAGTCAGGGAGTTCATCTATCCACTAAAAGTCTAAGAAATGTGATTCCTGAGGATAGATGCAGAGCATTTGCTATTGTGGTTATAAAAAGGATTGATTTGGCAACATTTAGTGTGCAAACAGTCATTAAACTACTTTGTCAGAAATTCAACAAAAGCGCAGCTGGTGAAACTGATGTCAGCACAACCCAACAAACTCAGTGGCTTTTACACAAGTCAGTGATAATTATAACCACGACGAGAGTAATTCACCTGGCTCAGGTGTTAAAGGTATTGGAGGGTGGAGATGTTGGAGGAGTTGGAGGTGTTGCAGTCAGTGCTAATCTCTCTTCTCTCTCTCTCTATTCTGCTTCAGAATAAAAGTCCCTCTGGGGTTTTATGTCGTCAACATTTAAAGGCTTACAAATAAATGTATTTGGGAATCAATCTATCTTGAACTCTCTCTCAATAAAATATGTTGCATTAAACTGAATTTGAAATGTGAGATAATTAACATATAACATTTTTGATTATTAGACCTCCAAAGTTAGTTGTATACGAAGTTGTGTCCATTGCGTAATTACCCACAAAGGTGAACATAAACAACACTCAGTACGTTTACATGCAGAGCTTAATCGAGCTATGCTCAAAATTCGATTTTGGCTCTAGTCGGACTTCTGTCCTTGTCTCAATTTACATGCAACTGAGAAAATCGAATAACTGACGGGGTCCGCCCCCTCATGCAGCGTCACCCGTTGTTTCAGCGGGTTAATACGCCGCCTGTCCTGTTGACTTTTCTGTCACCTCGTAAAAAACTGAATATAAACAACTTAGTAAGCTTAATAATAAATTCTCAACTGCAGTACCCGACCAGACGCGCCTGTCTGGGCCGGATTCGCGCTGAGAATAGGGTACGGGCTTCCTTTTTTCATCTCTCTCTCTCTGTCTCTCTCTCTCTTTTTTTTTTTTTTTTAATAAAACACTGGTTGCGCGTTGTGTGAAATGCATTGAATCGGCGCTAACGTTGGGTTTTTTTCTTTACTTTGCGGGATTCAGGCGGCTTCTCTGCTCCACTTTGTGCCGTCTCTACTGTTGTGGAGCATGCGCACATGCATTGTCCAGTTATACTCCGACTTAAGGTGTATACATGACAGAGAAAATCGAATTCCAATCGCATTATCTGGGTGTCTTAATCGGAGTTCTCAACTCCGATTTCAGTCGGACTAAGGTGTTTACATGCACTTCAGTTGTCCAGTTATAGTCGGATTAAGGCAATAATTCGTTTTTTTCAAGTGTCATGTAAACGTACTGAGTGTGTCTGTTGGAAGCATCCGCCCCAGTCTGCAGACCAGTGTGAAGAAACCTCTGCCTCCGCTTCTCTGTCTGCAGGTTCTCAGTGATGTTCTGTTGGACCTGTACCGGGCTCTGAAGTGGGTCGTGCGTTCGGACCCAGATGACGTTGCCATGCTGCATGCCCAGCTGGCCCTGGAGGAGCTGGATGACGTAATGAGGAGCTTCATCTTCCCTGAACAGAAGCTGGAGAAGAAGATCGTCGTCCTGCCGTAGAGCTCAGACTTTATTTCTGCTGCGTCTTTGAACTTACAGAGAACTTTATTTTTATATGATCTGCTTATAGGCAGTCCTGACTCTGCCTCCATGTGATGTGGGTTTTGTGGTCAGACATCCACCAAACAGCAGCGATTCAGTCCTGCATACATGCAGACAGACACACCAAGTCTGTCCTTATTGAAAGAAACAGTGACCCTGCACCACTGTGTTCTCCTGTACCACCAACAGTCAGCCTCCAAAATAAAACTTTAAACCTCTATTCTTAACTATATGATGTATGTTATTTGCTGTCTTGAATACTCAGGATGCACTGCCCAATTCAGTCCCACAGCTTATTAGTGATCACATATCAGACAATCAAGAAAACAGTTAAAGCTCCATATTTTCATTTTCTTCTGTGATTTATTCCAAGTGTTGATCCAAAAGAAAATGTATTTGTGGTTGTAGGTAAAAACCATCTCAGTGTAATTTTACACCTTCTCTCTGTAGCTCTAGTAAGAACAAAGGCACTGAGCAAATCAGAATGGCTAACTGTTTTCTGAGTGATCTAATACAAATAGGGTTAGGCTTAGGTTGATACTGTATAAATACAGGTAAATAGTCAGGGAAACCGCTTTGTTGTGACATCACAAAGTGACAGCCTTGACAGATGGTTTAAAGGCTCAGTCTCTGAATACGGGCTGTGAGCATTACTCTATGGACTCGGGCCACTTTCACGGTATTAATAGAGAACCTAAACCTGCTTTATTATCACGTTATCCATGGACCTCTACCTTTAGACTGTATGGAGCTTTAAGAGAGCAGTATCATCTTAAAGGGATAGTTCAGGTGTTTCGATGTGGGGTTTGTGTGAGACAGTCATTATACAAATGGCACATCACCTGCAGTAGCCCAGCTGTGTAGCTTTGTACAGGGTCACAAGAAACACCTTTCAGACACCAGTCAATCCAATATCTGTTAGTACAATGTACAATATTTTCAGCAGTGTCTTTTGGTGCTACATCTTACAAAACCTAATGCTGCAATGTGGAATGCGTTGATTTAGACCTTTTGAATTTCTGAATTGATTAGAGTTGTCAGGGGTTATAGGGAAACTGGACCCACAATGCATCCACAAACACAAAAACTGGTGCAGTGAAACAAAAGCTAATTTATTAAACTCATGGGGGAGAACAGAACTTGCAGGTAAACCAGGCTGGAACACGGGAACATAGAGCACAGGGACAAATGCAGACGATCCAACAAAAGACAATGGGAAAACAGAGTTTGATACACAAGGGAATGAGAAACAGGTGTGGTGATCAAACACAGGTGAGACAAATGAGGTTATCACAGGAGGGAGCACACAGGAAGACAGCATACTGAACTTCAAAACACATAGGGAATGTGAGACACAAACCATGACAGGACCTTTAATATTTTAAATGAACATCCACCAGGCTTCATCTCATCATATCCTGCTTTGAGAAATCAGCCAATAAAAACACACATGTATCAGTAACAGCAGTGGTATTAAAAAGTAGGACAGCTGAGCAGTGTTGTACTGTGACGTAGACAAAGAGAAAGTGGTTTGAAGCTGAAGGACAAAAAAATGTCTTTTTTTACTACGGTGGATGACAAGGAGCAGGCGGATGAAAGGACATTAGAGTCAGTGAGCTGTAGATGAAGTTACACTGGGAGGAGCTGAGGACATTCACCCGGAGAGCAACACTCACACTACTGTTATATTGATTAAGCTTCCTAATCTGCTACCAAACTGTAGATGTTGCTATGCTGAAACACAGATGTCCATGAAATGAAGCCAGTCCTCAAAATTAGCCGTCAGTTGATATGGTGAACCATGAATTTTAATAATTCATTGTTCATTCATTGTTGATCATTGTTTATGTTTCTAAAAGATTTTCCTTAAAGCAGGACTAAGAAATGCAGACAACAGAGTTAAAATAAGCAAATTAGATTTACAATTTAACTGTTTCACTATTATAGTGCACTTTTCTTTGTAATGTCATTGTCAAATGATTTTGATACATGTTAAATATTCTCTTCAGTAGAAAAAGAAGAAGACCGCACAATTGCTCCCGTGACAATTTATTGTCACACACAAGAAGTAACGTTTCGGGCTCAGCCCTTCATCAGACATGATATATATAATATTCTCTTCAATCACAGTTATGTGCCAATTGAAAATAAATTAATGCAGATTTTTTTCTCAGACAGCCCATGCAAAAATGTAATACATGTTGAAAATAGATACAAATATGTAATTTATTCATAAAGAAATTGTATTTATGGCCATATCAGTATATTCCATACAATAATGTATGTCTATTGTAGACAAACTATATAGTATGTGATTGCCAACATGAATAACATTTCTGTATCAAACATTAGATCTCAAAGTTCACCAGGTGTAATTACTTTGGTTTTCTTTCTTTTTTCAGAGCTAAGGTTGAAAACACTGCGGCAGCAGTGGATTTATCATCAGCACATATGAACTCTAACATGCAGCAGAGTGGACAATGGTTCGACCACTCAATGTAAACAAGGCCAAATGTTCCAAATGTCCAGGTTTGAACAGAGTCAGGCTCAAGGCTGACACAGAGGAATGAGACATTCCTTCTTTTGTCTCATGCACCGGGCGAGAAGCTGCATAGCGTATGAAGCATGACCTTCTCCAGCTCTGTCTCTGTGTCAACACACAGCAGGCAAACATGAGGAGCTCCAGCCTGCACAGTCCGCTATCACTGAGGTGGTGGGGACACGGTGGCAGATTCAGGACTCTACTCAGCTCTGGACTCACCTGTGTTTACACTCAGCTTCAGGTGACCTGCTGGACTCTCACAATGAGACGTGTTTTTTTTTTTTTTTAAGTGTTTGTCAAAGTCCAATGCATCATTTGTGTCACACACAGTTAATTAACAATCTTTGTAGAATCAGGTAAAAGTGCTGCACGTCTATATGGATCTCTAACATGCTGAGGTGAGGTTTAGTTTCTATAGAAGAGGAAACAATAATGTTCTCATACTGAGCTACATCGGAGGCCCACTAATAAAAGGAGGGTAATATTAAAAAGGCTGTGACTTTTAAACAAGTGGAGCCTCGTGGAGTCAGGTCAAGCCTATTGAGCCATGGCTCTAGTAGATAAATTGAAGAACAAAGGCTGCAGATAACTGCCACAGGAAAACTCTGAAAATTACCTTTAGGCCTACAGAGTTGTAAAAAAAAAAATGGTTGCAGTTCATTTCACTGTTGTACTAAACTTATTTAGAGCAGAGTGTGTGTTTCCTGTGACTACACTGAACCTGTGCTGAAGTTTTCAGGTGAATAAACATGTAACCTACCAACTGAGATAACGTCTGATGACATGTTAAAGCAGAAGTAAGTGATATATTTGTGTTAATATAAGTCTTAAATAGTTATATCTTCCGACAGCAATCACTTACATAGAGTGTTTGGACCGAAACACGGGTCTCTCAGTCCCTCTGCTCTGCTCTGAGCCGAGGAGAAAACATTTATCGTATCCTACAGTTTTTATCCAATGAGGAGAGAGAACGGCATGCAGGGCTGTGTGTGCAGCCAAGGGACGCCGTGAATGTGGCGACGTAGGGACGAGGACTGTTATGGTGCGTTCAAGGAAACTCGTATTTTTCCGACCGTGAACTCGTACCAGTTCGATCTGGTACGAGTTCACCGGTCGGAAGTTACGAGTGGCCGTTATAGTGACTTTCACCGGTAAAACAGGTCGATAAAACACGAGTGGGTTGCCTGGAACGCTACAAAGTCGTAAATTGTGACTTGAAGCTGTAATTTACAATTTCAAAAGCCTGCCTGGAACGCAGCATTAGCGAAAACGACCGGACCACTTACTTCTGCTTTAAAGTTACACAACAGTGGAGGTCGAGGAGGTGACCGTGCCTCTGATGAGGACGAGGTTTCATCTGAACTTTGGCTGACATGTCAGTTAATAGGATAATACACTGTTTTACCATTGACTTTGTTGCCTATAAGTAACAATTAAGAGAAAAAATGCCAAATGACATGCTAATACATACACTGGATCAGATGAGCTCAGCATTTTGAGCAAGGTCATCCCCCCTTCCACACACCTGAGTGTCCTGACTCGCTCACTGCCACAACATCAATGCACTCAAACTGTACTTCAACCATGAGAGAAAGAAAATCTTTCACAATCCTACACTTTGAATTAAATCAAATGTTAGATAATTTGTGTTAACACTGGATTTTTACCTCCAAACCTCAATTCCAACTATTTACACAAAATATATTGCTTCATAATAACAAAAAATATATTTCTCACTTACTTCTGGTGTCAACAAACCATGCAGGTACAGTTCTGTTTATTTATCATCATGTTGAGAGTCGAGACATGAGTTGTGCTTCAGTCCAAACTGGATGGAAGTAAATGGAATTTTGTTTTTAATGCTCCAAGTCAAAATGTCTGTTGCTAATACCATCTCTGATAGCAGTTCCTCAAAAGAGAAAGACACTAGCACAGGATGTAATTACTAAGTAGTAATCTAATCTAGTACTCTAGTTTTTTATTCTTTGGTGCACAGAGCTTCAGTGTCAGTGTAGAGGTTTATGGTTTCAAACAATTTGGAAATGACCACCAGAGAGGAACTATGGCTACATCTCTGGGCTGCACACAGGCAAATGTACACAGGTGTCGTCATCCAGACATGTTTGTATGTTACTTTTGCAGAGTGTTGAGATTGTGTGTGTCTACTAGGAAGCACACTGCAAAAAGAAAACATACAATAAATCAGGAAACAGAAATTGAGTTCATTCCAGGAACAATGTAAACAAACCAAACCTGAAAGAATCTGAAAGAATCTGAATTCATCAGCGCGAGTGGAAGACGGTCCTCAACCTTGTCTGAACAGTATGAATACAACATTGTGTGCTCTGCAGGAATGGTAATGACACTGAATGAAAATGAATAGTAAACGCTTCCTGACAGGATGTTGGGTCGACCACTCATTATTACGTTGTTGAGATCTGGGAGGTGTCAGCTTCTGTGACCTACAATTACCCATAACACCCTCCTTCCTGCGTAGCTTCACTAAGATGATCTTCATTGCAACATAATTACAGCTTGATAAATGATACTACCATGTTGCATTATGGGAATTGCCAGCTCAAGCATTTTTGAATCTTCCTAGAGACTCTGCTGAGTCTTCTTCTTTCTAACACAACTCTTTTCTGAGAGTGCAAGAAGACATGAGCTGATTTATTCCTTTCAGATATTGTTTTGGCCTGGTTTTCACTCTGGTGGTCCGCCTCAAAGCCTTTAACATGTCAGTTTCCCCCTTGTGAGATGGATAGAGAGGGGAGGGGGTGAGCTGAAGCCATGACAGGTCGGTTACAGTAATTACATTTATTTCTCATCATGTGTCACAGTCAAGGACCCTGAGATGCTCACAGCTCTGTGAGTCACTTCAGCCTTGTTTCCTGATGGGAGTTTGTTTTAATGAAGTGCTTTCTATTACTTGACTTGAATGAAATGTGTTTGAGTGGCTTTGGCAGCCATATATCGATTCTCAGGCAGACTGCAATTTGTCTGAGGCTGCCAGCCTAGCGTGGTCATGGAACCTGCAGGATGTCAGCAGCTCAGCCGAGGGAGCGGGAGAAAGGAGGGAGGGAGGGAAGGTAAATAAGCCCATAAAGGATGCTTTGAGTCAGGCGGAGAGAGAGGAGGAGAGGGGGCTCCAGTCAAACAGTCCCCTGGCTTGTTGGAGGCTGCTGGCTGCATTGCAGAGAGATAGGGAGCTAGCTGGGGTGTTCAGGGAGGGGAGGAGGGAGGAGGGGGGCAGGCAGGGAGGAAAAAAGGGGGGCTAAAGGAGCCAGAGAGAGGAGCTGTGGAGGAGAAGCTCAGCAGTGTTAGTCTGCCAGCAGCCGGCCGAGCAGGACGGCGTGACAGAGGGAGAGGAGGATTCAGGCTCTGCTGCAAACGAGAGGAGCTGATACTGTAGAACGGGACAGAGGGAAAGGTGGTGACGAAACCCGGGGATGATTCACTGAAAAGGACAAAGGACGAATTAGATTTAAGGACGAGGCCAAGATCAAGCTTTGGCCCCTCCATCTTCTACCGGCACTATCGATTTGGCCCCGGGCTCATGGTAGAAATCAAGACGCAGGATGGAGAGCACCAGAGAGCAGACCAGCCGCAGCCCCCAACCTGTGATCTACAGATGTAAGACTGCCCCAGCATCAGCTGCTGGCTGAGCACCTCTGATCACATCACAGCTGGGGTGTGTGTGTGTGGGGGGGCTTCATGCCCTGGAATAGTCCTGGTAGACCAAGGGAGGAGGTAGAGGTGGAGGAGGAGCAGGCAGCAGGAGGCTGGCCCAGAGAAGTGGTGGAGGGTGGTGGTTTAGGCTGCCTGCTGTATTTTTGTATGTGGGAGCTCCTGAATTAAGCAAGCAAGCTAGAATAAAGATGTAGTGTGAGCTGGTGGAAGGAGGGGGACGGAACAAGAAGTGTGCTGTGCTGAGGAGAGGGCTGGACGTCCTGGATCGACGGACGGACCAGGCGGACGGAGATCTGAGGGGAAGACGAAGACGGAGGGTCCACTGGGTCAGGAAGGTAAAGGCTTTAATAATACGCTTTCCTAAAAGACTGTGTCCTCAGGATGTGACCCCCCCTCCTCTTACCTCCACCCCACAGGAGCAGAGAGATGAAACATTTGCTTCTTTTTCTGCTTCTCACTTAACTAAGTTGAGGATTAAATTGAACTTGAAGTGAATGCTCCATGTTTGGCTGCGAGGTGTAACGCTTTGGGAGAAGAGAATGAATGAAAGTATTCACAAGTGAGAACAGAAATGTTGAACAGGGACAGAGGCTGAGGGGAAAGTTTTAGAAAATTTTGGACTGAGCAAACCTTAAAGCTTAGTAAGACGTTACAGAACAAAGACTTGAGTGTGTTCAGGCTTGTGTGGTAAATGTGTTTGCAATGCGAGGTAGAAAAATGATTTTTTCTGCCTGACGCCTTGTGTGTGTGTCAGTGTGTTTGTGAGTGTGAGTGAGTGAGTGAGTGAGTGAGTGAGTGAGTGAGTGAGTTAACAAATCACTTGAGCAGGACGACAGAAGTTCAGACCTGCTGCTCATTTCCACATGAACTGCAACAGGATGTTGTTAAATGATTAGGTGTGTATCTCTGCTCCCTGGCTGTGTATGAACATTATCACTGTGTTGCCTCTGGCGTCAGCTGCATGTGCTGCTTTTTCCCTGTGTGTGTGTGTATGTGTGTGTGGACGGAGGGCAGACGGTGACCGTTAGGAAACAGACGACAGGAACGCCTCAGTGTGGCCGTTTGAAAGTCTCTGGCATCTCCAAAGAAAATGCTTTTCTGTTTGATTTTCCATGGCATCAGTGCCGTGCTGGACCTGTCAGAGTCTGGTGACGCTCCACACTGAACCTGCTGCTGTTTGACAGGCTGCTGGTGCACAGTGAGACGCCACCACCAAGAAATTACACTTTCTTCACCTTACTCATTAAAACTTATTTATTATTTCAACACAAACCACTGGTCAGTGAGATTTTTTCTTCAGTTAGAAAATGCAGTAAATTTTAAAAAGGTTTTAAAAATGGACTCATAATTAGGATTTTCCTCCCTAATCTCATCTCTGCTCATTGTTGTTCCACAGAACTGGATGACTGTGAAACAATAATAGAATAAAATGTGAATGGATAACGAATAACAATAACTCTGCATTTGCATCAGCTAACTATTAAGCTAATTAGCCAACTATTAATAGCCTAGGCTTTGCATTAGAATTGGATTCACACAGGACACATACAACTGTGTTGGTACTGTAGGGTCCGAGTCTGAACCCTGCTGGGCCTCTGGTTTCTCTGTGTGGAGTCTGATGCTCTGGGTTAATGGAGGTTACCATGGAGACACTGATCTGAAGGTTGTTTTTTCTCAATGTGTCGGCCTCAAAGACACTTACCACTCAGACTTTACAGAGACACTTTAAACTGTTGTTCTGGTTTCACCTTTTGGTTGAGACCAATGTTCAGATAAGTCTTGTCCATGGAGAGGATTCATCCTCTGGTGAGTCTGAATAATGCAGCAAATTTCATGTCCAGTAGTTTATGACTCAGGGATTTTGGTGTTGGCATCGTGAAGACACATGATTCACATTGAACTGAATGTCAGGTTTTTAAATGAGGAGTGTTAGTTATGAATGGAGGAAGCTGCCCTGGCTCCACCTCAGCAGCAGGTTGTGTGTCACACAGTTCAAGCAGGACTTTCCTCTGTGTTTGTGCTGAGTGATCGTCCTGTGGCCACCGCTAAACACCAAACAACTTTATTAGATTTTCCCTATGACTACTGTACATCACTTCCTTCATTGTGTAACCAGGTGTAGACTGGAAGTAAAAGAGGGTTTTGTTACACTCTGACACTGACAGCACCCTCTAGTGGCAAATTACTCTAAGACCTGCTTTTACACATTGAGCTGTTTGTCTCCCTCATCACTATGTCAGCACAAGGTTTATCCATGTTTCACAACATATCTCTGTGATGTGAGTTTTCTCTTCTCAGCTTTGCCCTTGACTCGTCTTATACCAGAGTCAGTGCTGCATCACACTCACACACACACACACACACACACACACACACACACACACACACACACACACACACACACACACACACACACACACACACACACACACACATTGAAGTATGTTTATTCAGAGCCTGTTGTCTCATGTTCACACCAGAGTTTATGGTGCAGTGGTGAACTTTAGTCCTTGCAATGAGAAACTTGTTTTTTCTTTGATTAGTTGTGTAACAATTTTATAATCGATGTTGTTTATAGACAAACTGTTCTTATTAAACAAATAAACAAAACAAATAAGCATGTACCTCTGTACTTTGAACTGTCCAGATAAACATGTACCTGATCATCTGATCCTATCATCAGTGTGTCCAGTCTCATGAGACTCTGTGGTTGAAAGATACTGCACTACAGCAAGACTCTGAATCTCTATGATGATCATTGCTGACTATTGCTGGTTGTTCATTCTAATTTGATGCTATTCTGTAAAAAAAAAAAAAATCTTTAAATCTCAGTGAGACTTATTGATGTCTTTACTTCCTGACCATAGAGCAAACGTTTTGCCTGTACACTCCTCTGTTCCAGCCACCATCCTTCACACCCAGGACACCACCAGGCTATAAACTTATTCTTTTTACATTCTCAAGGTAGTTTAGACTCACAGCCAATTAATACAGTACACATAGTTTTAACCTCTAAAGAACCATTATGAATTGTACTGTAGAGTAAATGTGTGTGTGAAAAAAAATACTCCGCTGCCTCCAAGTGGTGAAAAAACAAAAACAAATCAATGCGTTTGCAGCACAAACTCTCAAATTTAGCCATTTATTTACATACAAGGACAGAGCACATTAATCCACACATGTATCTGGCTAATGCTCAGCTCCTTTGGTAAGATGTTGTGACACCAGTGAAATGTAACACAAGCAACAAAAGAGAAGCAGAGGCAGAGCAAAGTGTCGGGGGATCAAATATTTTTAGTCTTGGACTGATTTTAAATGTAGGACACTCGTGTTGTCTCTCCTCAGACCCATTTGTCTTGTGGACTCTGTGCCAGCTGCATCTCCAAAGTGATTCCTGCCCCAGGATCAGGTCTGCCTCTGGACCTCAGACCTCCACCTGGCCATATTTGATACGTTACTGAACCTGAGCTTCATTGTGAAATGATGGCAACAAATAAAGAAAAACTGAGCGCATGTTACTGGCCAGTGGATTATCCTCATGTTTCCTGGTTTCCCTCCACCCCTCTCTTCCTCTTGCTCACCTAAACTCCCTGCTCATCAGTCAAAACACTCTTTTCTTATGAGTGTCAGCAGTAAATATTATTATTGATGGCTGATGTCTTCTGACCGAGATGTTGATCACCAAGGATTAGCTCCAGATTAGTTGTCTATATCTGATAGTTGGATGGATGATGATGTTTGAGTTGTGGCTCCAGACAGAATCATCATTATACTGCGCAGTAAATTGATGTGAATGTTTTTGTTTTCATTTTAGTCACTTAAACACTAACTTATCACTCTGTTGATGTGTTGCCGTCAGTATAACACAGCAGACAGACCTTGGGGGTAATTGCACACACCCCCCTCTCCCAAGTCCCAGACTAATCCCAGCTCCCAACATGCCAACAGCCCCTTCTGGTGACTGTGGCCCTCTAATCAAACAGTCAACAGTTACTGTTCTGCTTGTTATGTGGCCTGTGGCCCCTGGGGCATCCAGGCCACACCACCTCAGCATGCTGCTATAATCCACTGTACAACACACACACAAAGCAGAACATCTTTTGTCTGTGACCCTTAGCAGCAGATACAGGATCCATATTCATATCCAGTATGGACATATGTATGATCTGGTGTCACTCCTTGTATTTAAGAAATAGTCCCTTCTCTTGACAGTGTGTTGTGTAGATTTCCCAGAGATATTTCATTTGAATCCTTTAGTAACAATGTTTTGAGTAAAAGATGAACAAACCACAGTCTCCTCTCTTGTATCAAAGTGGACGTACTGATCACTGATTTTTCAAACCTCCATTTAAAAGACCAGACAATTTGATGAAAATTGTAAATCGGCTAAACAAGTTTTATATTTTACTTTATATGGATTTTTCCTTGTGATGTTCTTCTTTACACTGAGTTTGAATGCAGCTGGTATCAGCAGAGTAGTCAAACCAGGTAATAACACAAAGCAGTAAAGGAGAGAATAGAGATTTCTTCAAAATTAGGGCAACTATCAGTGGCAGGTTCTGGGTTTGAGATTATCCTAAAGAACCTGGTGTGAGAACAATGCTTGAGAAAAAAAAGTTTTGTGCGTGTTCCAAAATCTCTATTTACAAAACCTCCCCTGTCTGTCTGTGTCTGGACATCACAGAGCGTGATTCAGTACCAGGATGTAAACCTGTACATCAGAGCTGAGCTGAGGGGAACAATATAAATATGAGTCTGTCTCTCCTGAGCGGGGCTGGCCAGGTGAGGGTGGTGGTGGTGGTGGGGAGGTCATTTCATGAATGAAAGGGCAGGATTGTTCCTCCATTGAACTGGTCCTGAGCACTGGCCAAATCCTGGCTGGTCTTTATTTAGAGCTATTAACTCAGAGGCAAGAAGGGAGTGCTGGAGGGGCTGATGGAAGGAGGAGGAGGGGGAGGACTGAGGGAGAAAGATGAAGAGAGAGGAGCAGATGTTCAGGAAGTGTTTGATCGCCCCCTCTTTCACTTTAACTGATTGGATGTCAATTAAAAGACTCTAAGTATCTAACAACATATTATCCTCCAGTGTAGTCGTTTCCAAAATAACAGTAACAGCCCTATTTGTGATATTACCCACACTGATAATGTCTTCTCCCCAAAAGTAGCAGCTGCATAAATAACATCAAAAATAGCAGTGATATAACAACCGTTATTTGTGATTAGTGCCATTGGTGAGAGTTGATACATGGCTGCATTATACAGATCTGGACATATGACGATACACGAAAGAAGAGAGGTGAGAGTTGTAGAAGGTGTGAACCCTTGTCTTTGAGACTGATGCGTAATGTGTTTGTTTTTGGAACAGCTTCATGTTCATTCCTGTTCAGGCTCCTGTTCAGGCTCCAAGCCAAGCCAATATACCTGCTTGTAATTCATTTCTTCTCTTTCTCTTCTCCGTGTCTTCTCCCCTACCCTGCCCTCTCTCCCTCTGTGACCTTTGTCCTCCTTCTTTCGCTCTTTCTCTCTCCCTCCCCTGTACCTGACCCCTATCACATCCTCCTCCGCCCCCCAGATGCCCTCTCACTGCAGGAACACGCTGAACATCGTGGTGACCACCCTCTTCGCTGCAGTGGTCCTCTTCACCATCCTGCTGGCCTACGTCACAGGTCCACTTGCGGATTTCATATACTGTAGTGAAACATGTACATGTGTCAATAGAAGTGATTACCATGTGTGTTTTACTCACTCCACTATGTTTCTTTGTAATGAAGGCTACCAGTTCATCCACACTGAACAGCACCACCTGTCCTTCGGCCTCTATGGTGCCTTCCTCTCCCTCCACCTCTTCCTTCAGAGCCTCTTTGCCTTCCTGGAGCATCGGCGCATGAGGAGCCCCGCCCGGCCTCAGCACCTCCGTCGCTCCGTGGCCCTCTGCATCGCCGCCTACCAGGAGGACCCGGACTACCTGAGGAAGTGCTTGCGCAGCATCCGTAGAATCTCCTTCCCTGGGCTGAAGGTGGTGCTGGTGGTGGATGGGAACCGGCCAGAGGATCGCTACATGATGGACATTTTCCAGGAGGTGATGGGTGGCGCGGACCAGGCCGGCAGTCTGGTGTGGAAGGGGAACTACCACAGTGACGGGAGTGGAGGAGAAGGTATTGGCGGTGGAGGGAGGAGCACAGTGCACATGGAGGAGGCAGCACGAGTTGCTCGGCTAGTCAGAGGTTGTCGCTACTCCTGCATCATGCAAGAGTGGGGAGGGAAAAGAGAGGTGATGTACACTGCCTTTAAAGCACTGGGGGACAGTGTGGACTATGTGCAGGTAAGAGGCTGAGTGATGTGTTCAGCATCCCCTCTAACTTGATGTAATTCCTTTATAAACATGAACCTTCATTTAGTCTGTGTTGTTAGAGCTTTTCACCATTTCACAACCTCCATACAGTGATCAGATGTTTTGTCTTCCACGGCCACCACTCTGATTGTATTCATCTACATTCATCTGATGTAAACAGAACTAAAAGAGAAAAGTAGTCCTAAGTAAAACCTTTTAGATGCTAAAAATAGCAATAGCATTGAATCTAAGATAAGCTAGATAAGTGCTAAAACTGCATTAAATACTACATAATAAATGTTCTTCAATGGATGAATATGTTTGAATCAATCAATGTTTTGTTTTTTTTAACAAATGTGTTTATTGATATTTCAAGCTTTACATACTTAAACACACTTACAGAATTGTTCTTGTTAAAAGCTTTAAATTCTTTTGTTCCATATCTGAGTAAAAAAGTAGAAAAGGCAAAAAATAGGAACAGCATGAACAGAGAACCGGCAAGGTGGTTCCATATTCTTATGACAGTATCAGAGGTCTGAAAGTTAAAATAAATGATTGAATAGATAATGAAAATATTGATAATTATGTAAAAGTCAAATTGAGTAGAATTTCCATGGTGATTGATACTTATAAAATGAAATCATAACAAAAACAGAAATACACCCTTTTACTTTGGAGGGTCCAGGCCTGTAGGTGTCTATATGATGCTGAATTGTCTCGGTGTCCTGTAATGTTAGTCCAAAGTAAGTAATTAGTGGGTTCCACCTCCTCTTGAATAAGGCCATGTCAAGGTTGATTTGCTGTTATTTTTTCCATTATGTATACCCTGAGAAGTCGTTCTTTCCATTGATCAACGGTCGGGGGTAATGGTGTACACCAGGACATAGTTATCATCTTTTTTGCCACCATTATGAGTAGGTACACTTTACATAAAAAGTCACAGGGAAGCACTCCAAGAACAAAGATCAGTGGGTCATTCCTTATACTAATTTGTAAAATGTTAGAAAGTTCTGTCCGGATCCCCTCCTAGTACATTTTCAGTTTAGGACAATCCCGGAAAATGTGTGTGTGTGTGTGTGATCTCCAATTTGTCCGCATTGTCTCCAGATTTGTCTTTGTTTTATCAAATTTGGAGATAATAAATGGAGTTTTGAAAAAGCGGAGATTCACTTTCCATATGAATTGTATGTGGGGCTGCTGGTCAGTTTATGACCATTCTATCAATCGATGTTATTTAAAATATTTGGCCCCAGTCAACTGAAAATCAACACCTGACCCCCTGTTTAAAGAGTTCACTTGTTTGCACTCTAAACTAATGGAGCTGTGCTGGATTTACAGCTGACTTTTCACAGCCAGCTGTTGCACGTGTGCCCTCTGCAGCAGTGCTGGGGGTCAAAGGTCATGTCTACAGCTGACCCAGCGATTCACCGCTCCAGTGAACCAGCTGGGATCTCCGTCAGCAGTTTCTCATTTCTCTCATAGATCAGCACCAACACCTGCAACCTTAGTTTGACCAGTACCTGTAAATGGCTCAATCTGTCTGAGACCCCTCAGCATTGTTACACCTCCCTTGTGTGTTTTTTGTCGTGTCTCTTCAGGTGTGTGACTCGGACACAGTTCTTGATCCAGCATGTACCATAGAAATGTTGAAGATCCTCGAGGAGGATCCGATGGTGGGAGGAGTCGGTGGGGATGTACAGGTGAGATGTGACACTAATAGCTGAGGGTTGAGAGAAATGTCTTAGGCCTGTCATTAGGGGTGACTGACAGCTCGCTACAACATGTTGTACGCCAAAATTAACCCATGAGATTTTCATTTCCTTCCTTTCTTGAACTTCTCAAATCTCCAGATCCTCAACAAGTACGACTCATGGATCTCCTTCCTCAGCAGTGTGCGCTACTGGATGGCCTTCAACATCGAGCGAGCCTGCCAGTCCTACTTTGGATGTGTCCAGTGCATCAGCGGCCCCCTGGGGATGTACAGGAACTCCTTGCTCCAGCGCTTCCTGGAACCCTGGTACCACCAGACCTTCCTGGGCTCTAAGTGCAGCTTTGGTGATGACCGGCACCTTACCAATCGGGTGCTCAGCTTCGGCTATAAGACGAAATACACGGCACGATCACAGTGCCAAACTGAGACACCAACCCAGTATCTGCGTTGGCTCAACCAGCAGACGAGATGGAGCAAGTCCTACTTCCGTGAGTGGCTCTACAACGCCCTGTGGTTCCACAAGCACAGCCTCTGGATGACCTACGAGTCTGTGGTCACTGGCTTCTTCCCCTTCTTCTTGGTTGCCACTGTCATCCATCTCTTCTACCGTGGAAGGCTGTGGAACATCCTGCTCTTTTTATTGACGGTGCAGCTGGTTGGGATGGTGAAGGCCACCTACGCCTGTTTCCTGCGTGGCAGCTTGGTCATGATCTTCATGTCACTCTACTCTCTGATATACATGTCCAGCTTGCTTCCTGCCAAAATATTTGCCCTGCTCACCATCAACAAGGCCGGATGGGGGACATCAGGCCGCAAGACAATCGTCGTCAACCTGATCGGCGCTGTGCCTGTCACAGTGTGGGCAATGGTGCTGCTTGGAGGAGTGGTGTATACAGTCTACTGTGAAACACAGGAGCCATTCAGTGAGACAGAGAAAGCTTTGCTGATCACAGGGACAATACTCTACGCCTGCTATTGGGTCATTCTGTTGGTGCTCTACCTTGCAATCATAGCCAAACGGTGTAACAAGAGGGAGGAACAGTATCACCTGCCATATGCAGAGGCATAAACCCATTACCAGGGAGACTGGTAGGACGTTTACGCCACACTTTCACTGCAGTATGACTCTAGCAAGGTCTCTATTGACCTGTCCACTGCTAGAGTGATGAGCTGTGAACCAGGAACACACTCACATCTTCATCACTGGTGCTTAAGAAGGTGTGAATCTGCAATCTGAGCAGCACGAAACAAATCCAGTTGGAGAAGACTCAGAGATGACTGGATCCATACAGCTCTCCCACTTATATCATTCTCAATGGTGCTTCAAAACCAAACCAAACAGAACTGACCCAGGTTACAGTGTTCACACACTGATGTGATAGTAACATGCCCAGAAGAACATTAGGTAGTTGATGGGCACAAGTTAAATATGAAACTGAAAGAATAAGAGAGGTCTTAGTTACCGGTTGGTCGATTTTTCATGTTCCTCGTTCGAATAAAGATGAGATCAGATCAAATACAACGTAACTGGGCTACTATCATAAACAACAATAGATAAATAGCAAGGAAATTCTCTTAGATTAGACAATGCACCCCTGTTTCAGACAGGAGCCACCCACAGATGGATTTAGATGCTAGAGTGCATCTGAAAGGTGTTCAGGTAAAAAGTAAATGGATGTACTGCTGCTGACTACAGAATCAAATGAAAACATGGTGGGGAATAAAGGAGTAGATGTAAATTTGTCAGCACAAGTTGAAAACGTGTCAACGTGAGTGTAAAGATGTCCTGACCTTGGTGCTTTATGAAAAACAACAACAGAAAAGTACTGAAGCAAAATAATGGGAAGACTTGGAGTATCATCCAACAAACTGCCAGTAAGACAAATTTACCAAATTTAAAACTGTGATATACAAAATTTCAAATTAAAACCCTTTACACCACTTGTTAGTGAAACTGGATTCTGCAGATTGATGGTTTCCACTTGGCGTGCCCTAGGTAAAGGATTCTGAAATAGGATTTTATCCCCATCTTGTATAGTTTAGTTGCAAAGGGAAGACATGCAACAGAATTGGTACCATGACAGGGCAACATGTGAGCATTGTCTTCAGATGGACTTCCTTGCACACTCTGAAAGGTTCCAGTTTTTAGGGAAATGTTGAGAGTATGAAAAGTTGTCTTGAGCCCGTGTCCTGCAGCTGGATGCAGTGGACCAGCCCTTACCTACTCTCATCAGCACAATCATCTACTCCAGCTGTGTTTAGTGTATCAGCTGTGATCTACCAGACAATCTAACATATCTAAACATGTGACATGCAGTTGTATCTTTGGTGCTGCTGAGCAGTGTCAAATTACTAAACTTATTGTGGTCCAATTCTCAGCTTACACATGGGTCGTGGTTTCATTCAGAGGTTTTTTACAAGGTCACTTTTACATATTGTGAGGGTGTCAAATTATGTTTCTGTAACAGTAAAGTTTTACTACTGGACTCTACTCTCTTAACTGGACATATGTGTTGTTTTACATGAGGTGTAGACTTTGTTTCTTCATCCCATCAGCAGCAGAGTAAAGACTGAAAACCAAAGAGATTTCTTTGAAGTGAGAGCTTTACTTTCACTCCGTTTGTTTTTTTCTTGTTTTCAATTGTTGTACGATTTTAGATTTGTCCACCTGTCCAGCATGAGAGCCATCAGCATTGTCTGTGTCCACACTGGTAGCTGTGGACATTTACTCTTAGTGCTATTAAAGTTATGTTCATGTTGTTTTATTTTGAGCAGGCTGTATGAGTTTAAAGTTCAACGAGGACACATACATTAAAGGGACTTTGTGTTTATAGGCTGTGTCTGCCGGGTGGTCACAGTGATGCAGGAGACTTTCTGCTGTTTCTCTCACTGGGCATCACAGGATGCTGGAACTTTCCTAGGTCATTAAAAATGCTTCCTGTTTTAGACACAGTCTTCTCATTCATGCCAAACACAGAATGTCTCCATGACTTAAATGACTGCTCTGACATTTTGCTCATGTACTTATAATATCCCAAGACTATCTTTTGTTCACTGTGTTGAACACTGTCCACTGTTCGCTTAAAGGGACAACGAGGAGTTTTGGAAAGCGAAGTGTTTTCATACTACATTTACCATGAACCTCAGCGCGCACAGTGAAATTCTTGGACCGGCGCAAGATGGACGTCTTGCCAAGAATGTTTTCATTCATCAAAATGAAAGTCAGAGGTTCGAAGACGATCACATACTGTCGTAGTTCCGAACATAAACGGCGATTCGGCGGCGTTATTCCCATGACCCGCCGGGCAGCATCCGCGAAACCGAAAGTAAGGAAGTGCTGGTCGGCTCGCCCAGCATTTCCACCATTAATTAAAATAACAAAATAACGATAGAGACAAAACGCCATTAACAAGTGTGGGTAGCGTAGATTCATCCACATTAATGTGAGACTTTTTTATAACCAAATAGAAACTCCTCGTTGTCCCTTTAAAAAGAGACAAATATATTTTCTAGATTTAATTGAACCACAGCATCAGTGTTTTGATATTACTTTGATATTAAATACCCTCAGACTTCTTTTTGTTATAATCTCCCCTCCCTGTGTCAGTGGAAGTAGCCTAAACATGTAGCTGTGGAGCAGTAGCAGCTGCTGAACTGTGATCAGTTTGAATCTGAGACCACAGAGAGGCTTGAATGAGAGGTGACACCAGGGCAACCCAGCGAGTTGATGCTGTTGGAGGGGTTTATTTTAGTAAAGTCACCATGTCTGTTATAAATTGATTTAAAGAAAAACTGCAGAAGAACAAGGCCAACAATACCCTCAATTATATTCTCCTCTCGTGTAAGCAGAAGACCTACACAACTTTTATTTTTTTTCTATTTTACCTTCATTTCACAGTTACAGTGGAGATGTAATGCAGATAAGCTGAATCAAACTAGGTTCGTTGTAGTTATATGATAGGCTACATGTGCAGCCCTGACACTGTGCACTTGCCCAGAAAATTGTTACAATTACAAATGCTTTGGTTTTAAAATGATGGTTCAGATTATTTGATATGAGGTTGTAGAGGAACTTATCTCCAGTAGATTCAGGTCAGCTCCCAGTTCAGAGAAGCAGCAGGAGCACCAGGACAGAAGCTGAGTGATGAACTGCTGTGGACGGAGTCAGCAGCAAAAAATGTTCTACCACATTACAGAGGACCAGCAGAACAAAAAATCAGTTGAAATGTGCACTATTTAGAATATTCCCACCTATTTTTCTTGCCATCAAACAGCCCTTTATTTACAAACTATAGTTTGTGAACTGCTGTTTGGGTCGGACAGAGATAAACCTGTGAAAATTATCAAAATTAAATGTAGACTGTGAACTGATAAAATCCTTTTTTGTGGGTATTTCTAGACGACTACAATGTTTTTTACTGTCCCCGTCCACAGCAGCAACAACAACAAAAAAGAGAAAAAATAAAAACTCTTTGCTAGCACAAACTTTGTTTCCTGCAACAGTGGATATGTTTCTTATACCTCTCAAATGGGATGTTGGAACACTTCTCTCTTGTCTCTTGGGTTCTCCAAGTTGCTAAGGGGTTTAGATCTGGACTTATTGGTGACCACTTCAGAACCTCTCTAGCACTTTGTCTTAAACTATCTATTGATGCTTTTGAAAGTAGGCTTTGGGTTATTAACCCATTTTGCTCCAGAACTCTTTGGTAGTCTTCAGATTTCATGATGCAGTGCTCATAGTTAAGGTGTCCAGTGCCCAAAGCAGCAAAGCAACCCAAAAATACCGGCCTAACTCTGCAATGTTTGACCACAGAGACTGTGCTCGTCTCTTTGAAGGCCTCATTTCATTTTCTGTAAACGGTACAATGATCTGCTCGGCCAAACATCCCTATTCTGGTCTCATCTGTTCACAACGTGGTCTTGCAGAAAGAGGTTGGCTACCTCAGGTACATTTTGGCAGTCTGGCTTTTCCATGTCTCTGTGTCAGAAGTTGGGTCCTTCTGGGTCTCCTACCACAGTGTTTATCTGGGTGCTTTCCTACCAAGGATATTTTGTTAAAATCTTCCATCAATGTCTATCCACATCCAGAGAGGTTAGCCACCATCTCATGGGCTGTAATCTTCATTTGACGCTGCACATTGTCAATTACTTGTAGCCTTAAGACTGTACATGTTTTACCAGCATCACAGTTCTTAAATCCTTGGTTCTCAAAAGTGTTTCTCCATTTATCTGGTTACAACTGATTTCTGTACCAACAGCTCCTGTTACTTGCCAATTAAATAATAATGAGTACAAAATGAAGGAGCATCATGACTGAAATCAAATCATTTTTGAAGAGGTGCCAAAAACTTTGGCAGTCCGTCTCTGGAGTGCTGTATGGAGTGATATCAGATTTGACTCCTTTTCCTTTGGGTTTGTTCCAGTGCAAACAAGAACATCAACTCTCTTTTCAGAAACAGCAGGGGTGACAACATTTTTTGGTATTGGTATCAGATATGTCTGTCTACACTCCATGGAGCCACATCTAGTATGTGCTTGCTGTGGGTCTACTCTTCTCCAGAGGATGGTTTCTCATGCTGACCTCCTGTGATTAAGATCCACCCTCTAGTCTAAGATTCATCTTGATCCTTTGTATGCTCCATCACAAAGTTTTTTATAGTATGTTAAAAAGTAATGACTGGATATTTGTGAAACATGCTGTAGATATTCATGGTCCTCTGAGTTCTACATCCTAATTATCTTTAGGCGATATAGTGCCATCCTCAGGGCAAAGGGTACATTTCCATTTACCTGTTTTCTATGTGCATTTTCAATATATTCATAAACTGTGGTGAAAATACCATATATCTTTTTCTCTACCACAAATATGTTTTAGCCCTGGCTAATGGGGAAGTGTTTATGTTTAAAATTTGAGAAGATCCAATGAAAGGCAACAGACTTATTATTAAATATACATTAATTAATTAATGCCAATGGTGTCTGTTGTTGAATCTAGTTTAGGAAAAGTAACTTGTAATTTATTAACTTTGCAAAGGAACCATGTACAATATTAAACATAAATGTTACCCTTCAATGCACTGTACCAGAGTCAACTAAGAGCTAATTTACATCTGCAGTCCTTTGGTAAAGTATTCATGTAATGCTGCCATAAATGTGCTCAACTCCATGGCATTCAGCAGGTGTGTTGTTTGCTCAAACAAACACTGTTTTTATTCCAATGTGGGCTGCTAGATTTGCTTTGGACTTAAATAGTTTCTTTTCCAACAGCACCATGGCATCGCA
The DNA here is from genome assembly GCF_045865225.1 of Trachurus japonicus. NCBI lineage: Eukaryota > Metazoa > Chordata > Actinopteri > Carangiformes > Carangidae > Trachurus > Trachurus japonicus. The sequence continues at coordinate 4,382,241 of NC_140912.1, read as the reverse complement.
GCCCACGTCTCTGAACGTGCTCTTATTTGATCCGAATGAAAACCTGCATTGTTTCACTGTACAGTACTTCACTCTACAACAGTGTGGAGAATGAGTACAGATGAAGTGCTGTTTCACTGATTAAGTTATGTGAAAAATGTCAGTCACTAATTAAAGTGACTGAGCTTTCGACTTTTACAACATGGCTCTAAGTATGACTCTGAACACATGTTGCCAGCATGCTGTACTGAGTGTGTGTGGGAGGTGTCAGGGGCTTTACAGCAGCTGAATGAATCGGTCCATTCAGTCATTATGTTCTAAGAGGACGGCTTTTTACTGCTGGGGTCACACCTTAACATGGGCACCGCCTCCACCAAACAAAAACATACACATATACAGTGTCAATTCTCTGGCAACACGTGATTTCAATTCCTTTTTATGCCACAGTATGAATCCTCAGATATTATTTAGTGGCAGGGTGGTATTATGTGAGACTTATCGTGTTCAAGTGTCCAAACCTCAATAAGAGTGAGAGGGAGGGTGGTCCACACTTTGTCTACTTACTGCTGCTGTATATTTAGCACATTGACAGTGTTGTTGGGAGGCAGCAGAACCCCCTTCACCCTGACCACTGCAACGTTTACTCATCCACCATCAAAGCAATGCAGATCCCTGTGAGTCGCGGTTGAGCAAACCAGTTCAATAGTGTCTCATTTGTGAAGGTGAACACAGGTCCCTGCAGAGGCACAAGTTCTGGCTATGTGTATTCATGAAAAGCAATTTCATTTCACATTCCACAACCATCTCTGAGCAGGGCTTTTTTTTCTGATGCTGAACTGTTGAGCCATCTGAAAGGCACGGCCCGATGAAAGACACCTTTGAGTTTCATTGTGGGATGTGAGACAGCCTCCATCTTCTTCCTCTCAGCCTCAACTGCTTCAATTTTGAATTTAGTCTCAAGTGTCATGAGGTTGCGACAGAGTTAAGTGTCTTTTTTAATGGACTTAGTCAGAGCATGTCTTTATCCAGGGCCAACCCCAGCCCACACTGGGTAAAGGCGAGCTACGCCTGTACAGGTTGCCAGTCTGCCACCAGACTGACAAACTCTCATTCAGAGAGAGAGTGTCTATTGGAGTGAATTGTTATCCATTGATCAGCAGTTATCAGTTGGTTAAGACCAGCACACATTTTCCATTCTAAACTGTCCAGTGGTCAAATAATTAACTACCAAACTGATCTCTTCACGCTGTACACTTAGTAGTGACCATACAGGCTGAGCAGAAGGACAGAGGCCTTTGGCTTTGCAATAGAAAATGGGCAACAGCTACTGTAATTGCAGCCATACAGGCTGGATTTCTGTAACATCTCCATATTGACAAAGGTTGAATGTGCAAATGGGGGACCAACACAGTACTAGGCAGGTGGTCATAATGTCATGCCTGAATATGAATATAGTGCCACTTGGAGATAATTTACACAATATATTCATTTATTTTCATACGAAAAGACTTAAAATTCAATAAACTCAGTACTCTGTGAAGAATCTCAGCAGAACAGTACAAAATTGATCAAAGTCTCTCGATGGAATCACTTCAGATCTAAGGTTGACAGTATTGATCAATATAAAGATGTATTATTAATCAGTTGTACAACTAATTTGTAACCAAACTGCATATGTCATTGTTGGAAGACGCAAACAGAAGGATGTGGAGTCCAGTACTGTAAAGGTGAGATGGATCAGTGTCTTAGTGTCCCACACGACCTCTGACCCCCTGAGGAGACATGTCCCACTACACCTTCTTGGGCACATTAGTGATGATGGGTTTGGGACGTGTCTTAAAGATCAACTTCCTCTTAATGAGGGCAGACACGTAGTAAGACTTGGAGGTGGCATCATGCTGGTCTGTTTCCATGGGTACCTGTGTGACATCGCTGTTATCATCACGGCCGACCAGGGAATCCTGCGAGGGGCTGCACTGCTTAGTGAGGACGGCAAATTGTTTCTCCAGCTTGACCTGCTTCCCATACAGAATGTGATGTCCTACAATCAGCACTGGCACCCCCTGGTGGAGGGAGGAAGAGGAGCAGCTAATTACAATGAGAGACTGAGGGAATAATATGTTTTCATCAAGGTGCCATTTTTTAATTGGCTGGTTAGTCTGATCAGCAGTCCAAAATCTAGAGATACTCAGTTTACCATCATGTCAGAAAGAGAAACGCCTCAAATCTTCACAAGTGAGTGACAATGACAAAATTAACTGAATACAGAAAACACTTGATCTTCTAATAAATGGAGACCAAAAGCTTCACCTTTGAACTCTGTTTATTTATTTAGCTGCACAAGGCGGAGGAACTGCTGAAAAAAAAGGTGAAAATAGTGTGTTCACATACGGATTAAGTACCTGTACTCTGAGGCCCTGTAGATTTTGGAATTGAAAACAAAACCTAAACTTGCTATAATTTGATATTTTACAGACTAAATTGTTAATCAATTAAGTGAAAAATAAACAACATACGGTAGATTGATAATGAAAACAACAATTAATCAGGACCTGTTCACTAGGCTTGTATATCCAGTGACAGGATGCTGCGATCTATTGTATAACATTTTAATACAACTTTTTTAATGCTCATGTTTTCTCTGTGGTTCTTGGTTTGGCAGATGTCATGTCCTGCTGAGGTGTGTGTTACAACCAAACTCGAATATCTTGATACAGTTCAGCACAAATACTATGATAAAGTTATGATTATATACTTTTTTTGTTATTGTGAAAAGAAAATCACATGATGTAGAACAAAGTAACATCTGATAATATCACATATCAGTCCAAGCCTTGTCCTGCTCCTGACAGACACTGAACTTTGCATGCTCGTTATTTCTACAAAGATGCTTAGGAGTCTATCCTTGGAGGGCACAAATAACAAAAAAAGAGCTCTTTTTTCTGATTGGCCACAGAGCATCTGCTATACCTCCTTGGTGTACATCAGGTCGCCCATCACATTTCCTGCCAGACCAGAGTTGTGTCTGGACACCATCTCTCCCTGCAGCTCCACCAGCAACCACTCTGGAGGACTGCTGCCATCCACACTGCCTCTGAAGGAGTGTATACACACACACACACACACACACACACACATCAACTAAACAAATTCAAATACATGTGCCTAACAACTACAATGCCAGAGACAAAAGTAACAAAACTAATTCACCCTCTGTATCTTTGACATCATGAATGACACTTTAGCTTTTACATCTGGTTCTGTCATTTCCTCCACAAACTAAACTCTGGCCTGTCACTAGGCAGTTGATAAGGCTGCATAACTGATCAACAATATCAATCCGCACAAAGAAATTCAGTAAAATAATAATAATAATAATAATAATAATAATAATAATAAATTAACATAATCAACAACATAATTAACATCAGCGTAATAACGTTATCCGTCATTTGAGCACAACCTTTATTATATTGATTTCCGGTATATATTTTGCAGAGCACAAAACTTTGATTCATGCTTTAAGCCCGGGTGCATTACAGTATTGTGTTTACATGATGCTGGACAAAAGACAAGTACCGGGCAACAGTTTGTTCATCTTTCTTACCTTATGATTACTTGAACCATTGAGTCGTCAGACAGAGGAAACGTCGTACGACTGAACAAAACAAAAAATGTCAGACAGGTTATCGATCTATTGACTTTGAATCAGTCGTAACATAGCCGCTTTGACACGAGCAAACAACGAAACAGCTCCCAGTACTCACAGTTCAACAGTATTTCCCGCCAGCTGTGTCAGCGTGATGACGCACTTCCGCGACGTCAGTGACGGGACGAATAGCTTCCGGGTTGTGAGCATGCTTGTGGGTCCTCAACGTGGTTCCTGGTGTTTTCTCTCGTGCGTGGACCTGCCAGTGAAGAAAGTTTAGTGACTGTGGACAAACCAGCGGGTGAATATGTTTTCTAGTGCAGACTGACAGTGTTTAACAGGAGGAGTAGCTAGACCGACACTCTACAGTCCGTGTAGTGAGGCTGCCAGGTTGAGGCCGGGCGGACGGACAGCGTGTTTACAGCCGCTAACCTGCCTGTCCCGTGTGTCTCTGTGTTTTCCTCGCCAGTGACAATGGGTGAATTTAAGGTTCACCGTGTCCGCTTCTTCGACTACATGCCCAGTGCTATCAGGGCCATGGCGTACAACAGCGGTCACGAGCGGCTGGCCGTGGCCCGGGCCGACGGAGCCGTGGAGATGTTCGACTTCTCTGACAACTACTTCCAGGAGAAGGTAACAACTCCCAGGGTCCACATGGTCCAGCCCGGTCTGCTGCTGCTCCGCTGGAGCCTTGTACTAACCACTGAGCAGCAGCACTTTGATTAACAAACATGTTGTTTTTATGGGATGTCACCCTTCTCATTGTGTTTCTATTGTCTTTTATTCCCTACCTTGATCTGTGTCATTCTTTATTCATTTGTTTTAGTTCCCAAACATCCTCAGTCTCTGTTGTTGTCATTTTCCTTCTGTTGTCTTCATATATCCTTATCATCCTTATTGTATTCATCTTTGTCTTATATTGTTATTATTTCCCATTAATCGCACTTTATATGATTGTACCACTCAGTTCAGCTACTCTAATTTGTGTCTGGCTGCTTTTAGTTTTTATGCCTTTTCTTATTTTATCTTTTTTTTTAAAAAATCTCATTCTATGCTTTTTATTATTTTAGTGATGAAACCTTTTTATTTTCCTCATACTTCATTTAATTGCTCAGATTCCGTTCCTCTGCCATTGTTCTTGTGTGTCTCTGCTTTATGTCAAATAACTTTGTATGCTCTTAAAGTTGCTATATAAATACAATTATTATTATGGTTATTGTTAATAAGCAAGCAAACAACAAATTACCTAATTTGTCAGTCGAGTTTTATGCGACAGGGCCTTTTTATACTGAGCTCTGTTGGAGAATTCCAGCTTGAGGTGAGTCATGCAGAAATAACCAACAGACTTGTTGTGATTGTGATTAACAGGTGATACCAGGACAGGACAACAGAGCTATTGAATCTCTGTGTTGGGTGAACAAGCGGCTGTTCAGTGCTGGTTTGAATGGAGAGGTCACAGAATATGACTTGGAGAACCTGAGGCCTAAGTACACAGTAGTGGCCTATGGAGGACCAACCTGGACCATCAGCAGCAACAACCAGGGAACAATGCTAGCAGTCAGTAAAGATGATCTGGATATTGTATTCACTGTGACTCTTCATCCACAAAAGCCAATTAAAGTGTTAAGCCTCCTCTGGCCTTGTTTGTTAATTGAGCGAATGTTTTCTACGTCAGGTTGGTTGTGAAGACGGGACAGTGAAGATGTTTGAAATACTGGAGGAGGGCATTCAGTTTCAAAGAAACCTCGACAGACAGAAAGGTAAGAGACAACGAGCTGGTTCTGTGGTGGTTTTGATTTTCTGCTTGACAGTAATATTCATAAATCCCTGCCAGTGCCTGAAGTTATTTACTACAACCACGCTATACTTTTAAATGCAGATATGTGTCCGTCCGGTGACTAACTTGTGATCTTCTAGGTCGTATTATATCTCTGTCCTGGCATCCCTCTGGCACACTGATTGCTGCTGGTATGATGGACATGATCCGAGTCTTTGATGTTAAGACAGGTAAGAAGTTACACTTCTATCATGAAGGCCTAAGGACAATTATCACAGCATTATGAATATTGAATTTGGTGTCTGTTAAATATCACTGTGACGTCTCAGTTTCTGCTTTTGTTTTTCTGACCTCAGGCCACGCCACACATAGATTACTGGTGGAAAGAGGTGCGGGGGCGTCCAAGAGCAGAGAGGTTGTGGTTTGGTGTGTCGCCTTCCTTTCTGACCACACCATCATTAGCGGTGATTCAGCAGGAAAGGTCCAGATCTGGGACGGATTCACGGGAACACTGATCAGAACTCACCTGGTAACAAAGTGGGACGTTCTGGCTCTTTCTGTTTCACAGGTAAAAACCATACCAATTATTACATTACACATCGTGCAACTTCTGAACAGATTTAGGTTCATTACACCACCAGTTGATGATATTAATCTTTGCACATATTTGACAGGATCAGACCAGTCTGATAGCTGGGACATCAGAAGGCACTGTCCTCCAGTTCCAGTTCCTCTCTTCCACAGTGGGCCAGAAGGATAAGGAGTGGGTCCGGACGAGGACTTTTAAAAACCATTCACATGATGTACGGGCACTCGCCCACACGGAGACTGCCGTGGTGTCTGGAGGTCAGTGGTGAACCTGCTGTTGGTGTGTGATGTATATGTAACTACAAATTAAGAAATCTGTCAGTCTACACACAAATTTAAGTTACATTACAGGTTTTTCTAGTTAGGAAGGGAGGAAATCCATTAAAATGTCCAAAATACAACTGATGTTGAACTTGTCCATACTGTCCTGGTTTAACTCATTGAGTGCCAACCACGTAATTTCTCGTTTTTCGTTCCCATGCGTTGAGTGCCAAAAACGAAATTTTTCGTTTTTTGCTTTTTTTTTAAATTATGAAAATAGACACTTTAATACACATTATATGTAAATTTGGGGACTCTACGACGAGCAGAACTGAAATAGATGACGATCAAAGTCACATGACAGCTCATGATCTGGAAGTTTTTATCATAACTCAGCTTCTGCAAACGGAGTTCTGCATGCAGATGCAGCGCAGCTGCGCCGCAGCTGCTCTGCTCTCACCCGCGAGGCTGCAGCAGCTGGGAGCTGAACCAGGAAGCTCTCAGCCGACAGTCCCGCCCGGTCTTCATCTGGAGCAACACTGTGTCCTCCCCAAAGTCCTCCCGCGGTAAAATCTGATGGTCTCTGGGTCAAAGCAGACCGGCACCACCGACCCGTACCACAGAAGGACCACGACCACCGGCGGGACCGGTGTTCGCGAGCCGCTGTGGCCGGCAGAGCCTCACGTTCCGCGGCGAGAGGCTGTGACACGGCACGGTGCGTCTGTGTTATTGTTGTTTAGTGGCGCCCCCCCCGCCCCCGATGGTGGTTGTAGCGGCAATCTTTCTTCTTCAGGCTACTCGTTTTGCCACTACTATTAAGCAGTCTTCTTGGCAGTAAGCTTGACACAGAAAAAGAGAGGAATCTTCGAAGACAGTAACTAGGTTCAAAAATAGTTTTACTTAAAACAAAAACAAAGTTACAAGATTCACTCTGGTATTCTCTTCTTATTATTCTTGTCAAAAAACTGTCTTGCTCCTTAGGCTGCTTAAACTGGTCTGAGAGCTATGATGTCATCCACAGCATAATTAAAGGAGCAGTTACACATTTTAAATAAAAACTATAAACTATTGCAAGCAATACAAGTATGGCTCTTACATTTCCAGCCCCTAATTGCTTATGCTAAATGCAGAACAATTACCAAACATTTTCACATGAGAGCCATGTTACATTCAACATAGTAACTAATTTACCCTTACATGTACATTATAATGCAAAAAAGATGAACAACTTTATACATTAACTGTCATTAGCGCTCTTCACTCAAATAATTCACACTGCATGTTTCAGCAGGCACAGCTTGGTTACAGGTCTGTCCAGTACGTTAGTCTTCGTCTGCACACTGACTCGCCTCACTGTACCACTTGAGTCAGGTAATGTCTTTATTACTCGACCCATATTCCAGGAGTTGCGAGGGGCAGATTCATCTACTATCAGTACAACATCTCCTGGCGAGAAGTTCCTCTGTGGTGTGAGCCACTTTTGTCTCTCTTGAAGGAGTGGCAAGTATTCTCTCGTCCATCTAGTCCAAAACAGATCAGCTATGTACTGTATCTGTCTCCACCGGCGACGTGTGTACTGGTCATCTTGGTCAAAGACTCCTGGTGGAATGTTAGGTTGTGTCTTCATGAGCAACAAGTGATTGGGAGTGAGAGCTTCAACATCACCCGGGTCGTCTGATGAGAGTGTTATCGGTCTGTTATTGATGATGGCCTCGACTTCACACATGATGGTTTGGAGTCCTTCATCATCTAGTGACTGTTGTTGTAGCACAGAGTTTAAGACCTTTCTTACAGTACGGATTTGTCTTTCCCATACGCCACCTTGGTGGGACGCTGCTGGGGTGTTGAAAATCCACTTGATGCCTTTTTGTGTCATAACGTTCTGTACTTTTGTCTGATTCAGGTTTTCCAATGCTTTGCGCAGCTCCTTTTCTGCTGCAACAAAATTTGTTCCATTGTCTGAGCGTAAAACTTTTACTTGCCCTCTTCTACATATGAACCGACGTATGGCGTTAATGCAGGAATCTGTATCCAAACTGTGAGCGATCTCAAGGTGAACAGCTCTCACAGTGAGACAAGTGAAAATTACGCCGTACCGTTTGACAAGGCTCCTTCCACGTTTGACCTCAAATGGCCCGAAGAAGTCAACTCCCACGTTGGTAAAGGGGGGTAGATCTGGCTGTAGCCTGTCTTCAGGTAGATCTGCCATCTTTTGTTTTCCAGCCTTAGCATGAAGTCTTTTGCACACGGTGCACTTTGAGATAATCCTCCTTACAGCTGAGTTAGCTTGAGGGATCCAATATTTCTGTCGCAGCATTGCCAGCATGTAGTTGCGACCACAATGTCCAACTTCTTGGTGGATGTGTTGCAGTATGAGGTTGGCTATATGTGAATTTTTAGAGAGGATGGCTGGGTGTTTAGCTTCTTGTGGCATTGCAGCTTTATGAAGCCGTCCTCCAACTCTTAATATTTCATCCTGCAACATGGGATCAAGTTTGTAAATCTGGCTTTTTTTCTTGATGGGAGCATTTTCTTTTAGAGCACAGATTTCGTCTGTGTAGTCCTGCGACTGACTTATTCGTATGAGCTCCACTTCTGCTTCAACCAGATCCTCCAGTGACAACGGATGTTGTTGAATCGTTGATTTGAATTTCTTCATGTGCTGATCAATGAACTTGCTCTGTTTTTCAGTGTTGTTCTCAGATTGACTGATTGTAGTTTTGAGATCTTTTCTCTTGTCTTTCAGTTGTAGTAGCATCCTCTTTAGTCTGAGAAACCATCCGACTGCTTTCTTTAGTCGTTGCCATGACGAGTAGTAAGTGATAAGCTTGTTGAGTGTATCATAACTCTCTTGTGTGATGGTTATGGTCACTCTAGCACATGTTTTGATTTCCGGATCTTCCTCTGTGGTCAACTCTCTTTCATCCAATTGTTTTGGCCACTCACTTTCAGACTTCAACAGGAAAGCTGGTCCATGTATCCAGACTTTGCTCTGCATGAACTTCTCCACTTTCACTCCTCGAGAGCCCTGATCTGCTGGGTTTTGCGCTGAGTTGACATAATGCCACTGTGTAGGATGAGAATGATCTCTGATTGTTGTAACTCTGTTCGCTACAAACGTTTTGAAGCGAGCACTTTCATTTGACAGATATCTGAGCACTGTAGTGCTATCTGTCCAGAAGACGGATTCCTGTAACGGGATCTTCAGTTCTTGTTTGAGCATTCTGTCCATTTTTACAGCAATGACTGCTGCTGTCAGCTCCAATCTCGGTATTGTGACATGTTTCAGAGGTGTTACTCTTGATTTTCCTATTAGGAGGGAACAGTGTTTTTTGTTCTCACGGCTGGTAAGCAACAGGTAGGAGGCAGTAGCATATCCATCCTCGCTCGCATCAGCAAAATGATGCAGCTGTGCTGATTGTGTGGATCCAAACCCTTCTGCTTTGATGCATCTGGGTATGCTGAACTCTGCCAAACTCTTTAAATCTGCCAACCATTCTTTCCACTTTTTTGCATCTCCACCTTCAATCTCATCATCCCAACCATGTTTCTTCTTACACAGGTCACGTAAGATGAGTTTTGCCGGTAAAATCAGCGGCGCCAACAGACCGAGAGGGTCGAAGACAGAACTTACTGTGGACAAGATACCGCGTCTGGTGACAGGTTTACTTTGCTTGTTTATTTGAAATCTGAACCTGTCAGTCTCTGTGCACCATTCCACACCAAGTGCACGTTCCATAGGCAGTGTGTTTTGACTCAAGTCTAGGTCTTTCACTTCAGGTGCCTTTTCATTGTCTGGAATAGACCGCAAGACTGTTTTGCTGTTACTCACCCACTTAGTGAGATGGAAACCTCCTCTAGCGCATAAGGCTGTGAGCTCTTGCACAAGGCTGGCTGCTTGGTCACTTGTTTCCACTGCCTTTAGGCAATCATCAACATAAAAATGTCTTAACACAGTGTCAACTGCCTCTGCACTCACAATTCCTCTTGCATCTTCCGCAGTTCTTCTCAGAGCATACGAAGCGCAACTGGGTGAAGATGTAGCACCAAAAAGGTGTACTTTCATCCTGAATTCTTCCACGTCACTGTTTAGATCGCCGTCCGGCCACCACAGGAACCGTAGCAGGTCTGTATCTTCCTCTGGGACCCTCACTTGATAAAACATAGACTCCACATCTGCCATCAGTGCCACTGGATGTTCCCTGAATCTTAATAGAACACCAGTGAGGTTGTTAGTGAGGTCTGGTCCCTGCAGCAATTGTTCATTTAGTGAGACACCCTGATATGTTGTTGTGCAATCAAAAACTACTCTTATTTTCTTTTTCTTAGGGTGGTACACCCCGTGGTGGGGGATGTACCAGACACGTCCATCACTGCGACTGATCTGTTCAGCTGATATTTTCTCAGCGTAGTCTTTTTCAATGATGCCCTTCATGAATGATATGTAATCTTTATGGAAGTCTGGATTCTTCTTTAACTTCCTCTTGAGATTGTCGGCCCGCTGCTCTGCTCTGATAGTTTCATCTACTAATTTCTTCCTCATCGCAGCACACCATTTTTCAGTGTCCACAACAAAGTTTACTAAAGGTGTGGTTTTTGGCTCATACCACTCACGTTGGTCTCTTTGTCCTTCCTCTTTATCCATAAGAGCAACAACTGCAATGTTTATATCCTCAAACTCAGTGATTATTTCGTGAAAATTATCATGAAGCAATGCATCCACTTCATCCACATTGGAACCATCGTGCTTCAGGCTTTCAATATTGTTCATCATGCCTGTAAGCTGGGATAATTTTCCTCTCCTTGAGGCAATAAGTCTGCTTATTTTGTCACATATTGCCTTTTCTGTGGGCTTTGGCGCCCTCTTCTGGTCAGATTCCTCCATAGCCACAGCACCACAGCACAAGCCACTTTACTTAGAATTCAGCTTAAAACAGTCAGTTCTTCCAGGAAACACTAATGTCCATCAGTTTCTTCATAAGCACATCAGTTTTCAATGACTAGCTGATATCCAAATCCACTTTCATGAAATGCCTCCACCATGTGCTGCGCCTCTCCACCAGGCTAGCGTTAGCTTTCCATGTGTTAGCTTAATTAGCTGTTGAATTCTTGTTGCAAAGCATCCACAGACTTACGTATTTCAGTTTGAGGACTTGGGTTGTCTCCTTATCCATGAAGAAACAGCTTTAATCCGGTTCATCCGTTCTTCTTTCCACTGAGAGCGGAGTTTTTTGACTCGCATGTAGCGGCAATCTTTCTTCTTCAGGCTACTCGTTTTGCCACTACTATTAAGCAGTCTTCTTGGCAGTAAGCTTGACACAGAAAAAGAGAGGAATCTTCGAAGACAGTAACTAGGTTCAAAAATAGTTTTACTTAAAACAAAAACAAAGTTACAAGATTCACTCTGGTATTCTCTTCTTATTATTCTTGTCAAAAAACTGTCTTGCTCCTTAGGCTGCTTAAACTGGTCTGAGAGCTATGATGTCATCCACAGCATAATTAAAGGAGCAGTTACACATTTTAAATAAAAACTATAAACTATTGCAAGCAATACAAGTATGGCTCTTACAGTGGTTTTGTGAATAGAACAACAATTGTTGTGTATATTTATCTTATACGAGCCCTTTGATCCAGAAATGCGAGTGTGAGAAGAGCGACAGGCACAAACAGCGCACCTTTCATAAAAGACGCTCTATCTCCTTTTCTAGAAAAAAAGGAGGGATTTTGGTGAAACCCAGCCATGTTTAGCTTGACTTTTCTCAGGAACGGAGGCACGTAGAAACAAACGGTTTGTGGCCATTTGAAGGATAAAGTTAAACCTTTCAAATGAGCCACAGTATGTGTTGGTGGCAATAATATAGAATACACTATGGCTCTAAAATAAAAAGTCAAATATGGTCTAATTTGCCGGTACACTTGACTAAAACTTTGGAAAGGAGCGCGGCACTCAATGAGTTAACACAGATTGATGTATACAAACAATGTTAGAATTAAATACAGTGTTTCAGGAGACTCGTTTACACTCGTCAACAACCATTGTACATGGATGTCTACGATGCCATGATTTGCTCTTCATCAATGTTATCTCATGACTGTAGGCTGTGTTCAGAGCAGCATTAGAGCTGTGAGTTAAGTTTGGTCTTTCCCATTCATTTCAGTGAGACCACAGTAGCGTTTCAGCAGAAAGATTGAACTTGGCCTAACATCTCTAATGCTGCAGTCTGTCAGTCTGCAATACACCAGCTATCCCATTATGCAAGACTTATTTCTGGTGTTATTTCCACACCCGGTGTGTGTGAAAACAGATGACTATCCTATATTCAAAATGTGGGAACATGAACTGTGCAATACAGTTTACAGTCATCTTAAATTTAAAGTAAACTAAACTCATGATAAGATGAAGGTGACGATGATGTTTGTGATCAGGTATGGACACTCAGCTGGTAGTGCGACCCCTGCTGGACAAAGTAGAGAAGAACACCCGGGAGTCAGCACTGCGCAAAATAGCTTTCCCACATGTGAGTACACACCGGTAGATTATTCTTGGAGTCGAAGAACAATGTGTGTTGAAACGGTTTGATCATAACCCATGGCAACATGTTTATTACTTGTCTCTCCTCTATGTAGAGAAGTCTGGTGTGTTGTGCAAAGAAAGCAGGACTGCTCCTCTTCCAGTTCCCTGGACATTTAGAGCTGTGGAGATTAGGAGAAAGCGATGGGCATGGTGAGGAACACACACACACACACACAGGACAGACAGAAGTAAAATGGGATCTTAATCTGACTGGACAGCTGTTACAGTGAAAGGTTTGTGTGTTGACAGGGAAGCATGGTGACAGTCTGCCTGTGAAGAGGAAACCAGAGAAGCTGATTCACCTGAAGAGGAAGGTGTGTAGTCAATGTGTTGTGGCTGTCTTTGTTTAACTCTGCTTTAACTCTCTGTGCTAGAAATTGTAAACATTGGCTAAGCCAGTCTGTTATTTTCAGCACTTTGAGTCTAAATGAAGGTCTACGTACTAGGGCTGCGCAATAAATCATTAAAAAATCGCGATCTCGATTAACACCTACATGTGATCTAATTTCTAAATGGCAATCATTCTTCTCATTTCATTTCATGAGATATATCACAAACAAATGCTCCTAGTTTCCTCTACGAGTTTATCATGTGCCCCCAAATGCTGCACTGCCGTTGCCGTCTCCCTCAACCTATGGCAAAGCACCTTTACATCATGTGACTCAGTGGAGCAGGAAGCCTGTCTGCAGTTGAGAGTTTTTGAAAGAGCTACACAATAAATCATAAACATTTTAATTGGGAAAAAATTGTGCCAGGGAATCATGATCTCAATTCTAGGCAAAAATAATCACGATTCACATTTTTTCCAGAAACGTTCAGCCTTACTTACTGTGATCAACAACATAACCTGTTTGAGATAAATCTTACTAAGAGTTTATTCTAATTAGACACTATTTGCAGACCTCCAGAAGTTCCTTATGAGTCATATCAAATATTTAGCCTGTATAGCGTACTGAAACCGAGGGCCTAATATGTGTGTGTTGATCTCTGCAGGGAGAGGATCATATCTGCTGCAGTGCTTTGTCTCCATGTGGAGGCTGGATTGCCTACGCAACAGTGTCCAGTGTCCGTCTCTACAGAGTACAGTACAACAACAACAACAACATCAGCATCAGCAAGGTGAGCTCCTCAGCGCTGATCCAGCTGTTCTCCTCCGTACCACAGCTACACTTAAACAATCTGTTTCAGCAGCTTATGAGCGAGGATCATGAAGCTACTTTCTCTTCTCTCCAGGTGTCCAAACTACCTAAAGATCTTCGATCAGCCCATCAGCTCTGCTTCTCCCCTGACTCCTCCAAGCTCTTTGCTTCCTCCAGCCATTCTTCAGTCATTGTCGTTGCGCTCGGCCAGACAGAGTGCAAATACCTTCAAACCCTCAAACCCAAGTCAGGTGAGTCTGAGTCCAGGCTCTGTGGTGCTCATTTATGTGAAATATTTGAAGAATTCTGATGGAAACTAAAGGAATGTTTAAAAAAAAATTATATTAGTATATATAGATATGATATACAGGCTACTGGGTTTTGACCTGGTCTTGTTTCTTGTTTCAAAGATCATTCTCCACAGAAAGTTTGATTGTTGCATATTTGTGAGACATTGTGAAAGCATAGTGAGATCTAACCAGTGGCACTTTTTTGTCAACAGCCTTGAGTTTGTACATAGTTTAACCAGTTTGTGTGTGTGTGTCCAGGCTCCAGACAGCCGGTCCACCTGCTGTTTGCCAGTGAGGACGGCAAGTGGCTCGCTACAGCAAACACAGACTCTGAGATCCACGTCTATAACCTCAGCAAGCTGAAGGTCAGTTTCAGCGCACATATTTTCTCCCTAGTCTTTGTCACCTTGTTGTTTTTCGGCGACAGTGTAAACCATCAGTGTTAAAAACCCGGCGTCTCTGTGCTTGCAGCTTCATTGTACGGTTCCAGTGTACAGCTCCTGTCCCACTGCCATCGCCATCCACCCAGTCACCAGCAACCTTGTGTCAGTGCACGCCGACCAGCAGGTAAACACTTTGTCAGGTTTTGTCCAACTTTATGTTCCCTGCTCTTATCTAATAATAATAATAACTAGAAAATTTCCTCTCGGGAAATTTTGAATGGGCCGCGGGGCTACTGCCGATTTTGCCATCTCTGTCAACATGGGAATCAAACCCACGATCTTAAGGTCAAGACAGAGCTGATCAGACAGACACATGATCATCTTTCTATAAGCACTGATATGGAGGAGCTGTAACCACATTAGGTTAACTGTGTGTGTGTGTGTGTGTGTGTGTGTGTGTGTGACACCAACAAGGTTTAACTTTAAAACCAGATTAAATCATGGTTTAAGTTTAAATTCTGTTGCACGTTAACTGTGTTTTAATCACATGAAGGTGTGTGTGTGTTTGTGTGTGTGTGTGTGTGACTGTAATCACATGAAGCTGGCTCTAGAGTCTGTGTGTGTGTGTGTGTGTGTGTGTGTGTGTGTGACTGTAATCACATGAAGCTGGCTCTAGAGTCTGTGTGTGTGTGTGTGTGTGACTATGAGCTGCATCCTGTGTCAGTCTGATTTAGCTGTGTCTGTGTTTATAAACATTTAAACGAGCTCCAGGTGGATTGTTTATGAAGTTAACGAGCTCTGGCCTGAGGATCAAAGAGGTTACCACGGCGATAGGGGCCCCCGCAGGCTGAGACAGACAGAAACGTGGAGAAAAACAGCCATTTTCTGCCTCTAAACCGGTCTCACATTTAGGCTTAGCATGACAAAACGGTAACTCCTATCAGAACAAAACACAGATCAACGTTGCTCTAAGGACTTACTGAAAATTTCGGTACGATTTGGTGTTTCTACAGTAAATATTTTGGCGACGCTGGCAGTTTTAAAACATCAGGCCGTTCTGCTCCTCTCAGAAAATATTTGTATTGGACTCAATGAGGAGCAGAGACAGACGTGGCCGCACTCAGAGGCTGATTCTGTAAGTTCTGTAAGTCTCTCTGATATTTTGAGCACATGACATGAGAGATAACAAGTTTGTCTTACAAATTCTGAAAAAATTATGTCTGTAGAGTGTAAATTGTGGCCGTGCTGACAGTTTATCCAGAAAAAATACAGAATGTTTCTTCACTCTCTCCCACTCTAACCGATGATGTCACGCACTCTGACATGAACATTCCATGCAATACACACCCATTATAAACTCATAATTTCTCCAAAAATGATCATGGTCATTGATCAGGGATTGATCAAAAACTATATGACCTATCAAAACGTGGAGTAATACGACAATACACAAGACTTGTGTCTACTGTTTAAAGTTTAAATGGAGTCTCTAGGTGAAAGTATGCCTGAGCAGTAGACGTTTGTTAAACTCCAATGATTGGTCTTTTTCGCTCTTTTTTTTCCGCCCGTCCCATTGACTTACATGCAAAATTTTTGCGCAGTTTTTCGCGACTACGTCGCGAAAAATTCGTAAACTGTTGAGAAAAGTAATAGCACAGCGATCCCGATCAAGACGCACGTTTTGATATATAATATGTCCTGCAACTCTTCGAGTTGCAGGACTAGTAGCGAATCGAAAAAGTGTCCGGAAGATGAAGGAGAACTAGAAAATTTCCTCTCGGGAAATTTTGAATGGGCCGCGGGGCTACTGCCGATTTTGCCATCTCTGTCAACATGGGAATCAAACCCACGATCTTAAGCGCAAGACAGAGCTGATCAGACAGACACATGATCATCTTTCTATAAGCACTGATATGGAGGAGCTGTAACCACATTAGGTTACCTGTGTGTGTGTGTGTGTGTGTGTGTGTGTGTGTGTGTGTGTGTGTGTGTGACACCAACAAGGTTTAACTTTAAAACCAGATGAAATCATGGTTTAAGTTTAAATTCTGTTGCACGTTAACTGTGTTTTAATCACATGAAGGTGTGTGTGTGTTTGTGGGTGTGTGTGTGTGTGTGACTGTAATCACATGAAGCTGGCTCTAGAGTCTGTGTGTGTGTGTGTGTGTGTGTGTGTGTGTGTGTGTGTGTGTGTGACTGTAATCACATGAAGCTGGCTCTAGAGCAGTGATTTTCAACCACTGTGCCGCGGCACACTAGTGTGCCGTGAGCGTTCGCCAGGTGTGCCGTGGAAAATTACCAAACTTAACTTAATTGATCCAAACTAGCGATGCACATTTTGAATTTTTTTTTCAGACTGATAACCGACGCTCATAGGCGATTATAACCGTTAACGAGTGAGATTCAGCACTCCACTGAGTGTCTGTGACTATAGGCTCGTGCCGACCGGCCAGTCTCATTTTGTTTGTTTGTTTTTTATTTTTTATAAAACTCCCACTGTGCTGCGTCTCATCCACGCCAGAACAGCTGAGCGCTCCTCTGCTCGTCTGTGCAGCTGCAGGTGAGTGACGGGGGAGCCGGCTGAGAGCCCCTCCTTTTTATTTTAGGGGCACCGTCCTTCGTATTCACTCACACACACGTCATTTTAAACATGTGTGTGTGTGTGTCTCATGTGCAGACGCAACGGTCAAATATAGACGGACAAGCAACAACTTAATTAATCATCGTTTAATAATTATTTTTATTTTGAAAATTGACCGGATTCTCTCGCCTTTTCTGTGCCCGACTTCCTGTCTGGTACGATTTGGTCTACCCAGCTTGACGGCGCTCTCGGCGCTCACGGCTCGCATGAAAAATAGAACTGAACCGATTTGAAGCGCTGCAGGTGCGCGCACTGCGCTCCAGAGCGCGAGATGTGCGACCAGGCAGAGTGAAGCACACGTTGCAGGTTGCACTCAGAGTTTGTTCTGACTTTCTATCACAGGGAGTACACAGCATAAGTTCAAGTCCTCTCATGTTTGCTGTGAAATATGGCTGAAGGCATGAGTTGATTGACAGCTAAAAAAAAAGAAGAAGAATCGTAGTCAAATCAGAATCAGAAGTTCTTGTTATCAGTTAACAGTTTGTGTCCAAACAAATATCATTTAGCTCCTAAAATAATTTGGCTCTGTTGAGCATCTGTGTCTGCAATAGTGACTGTCTGGCAGAGTTGGCTAATAAAATAGGACTTTTTTTTTATGTCAATGAGTGTAGTGGCAGAAGCCTGAACAATGACCATTACTGAGTCAGAATAAACTAACTACACTATAAGAGAAAAAATGTGTATTATATATACTGTATTAGGCTGCACTGTGTCATTTTCTATCATTTTTGGTTAGTGGTGTGCCGCGGGATTTTTTTAATGAACAAAATGTGCCTTTGCTCAAAAAAGGTTGAAAAACACTGCTCTAGAGTCTGTGTGTGTGTGTGTGTGTGACTGACTTGACACATAGTTAGTTAGTAGCTGCATCCTGTGTCAGTCTGATTTAGCTGTGTCTGTGTTTATAAACATTTAAACGAGCGCCAGGTGGATTGTTTATGAAGTTAACGAGCTCTGGCCTGAGGATCAAAGAGGTTACCACGGCGATAGGGGCCCCCGCAGGCTGAGACAGACAGAAACGTGGAGAAAAACAGCCATTTTCTGCCTCTAAACCGGCCTCACAATTAGGCTTAGCATGACAAAACGGTAACTCCTATCAGAACAAAACACAGATCAACGTTGCTCTAAGGACTTACTGAAAATTTCGGTACGATTTGGTGTTTCTACAGTAAATATTTTGGCGACGCTGGCAGTTTTAAAACATCAGGCCGTTCTGCTCCTCTCAGAAAATATTTGTATTGGACTCAATGAGGAGCAGGGACAGACGTGGCCGCACTCAGAGGCTGATTCTGTCAATTCTGTAAGTCTCTCTGATATTTTGAGCACATGACATGAGAGATAACAAGTTTGTCTTACAAATTCTGAAAAAATTATGTCTGTAGAGTGTAAATTGTGGCCGTGGTCACAGTTTATCCAGAAAAAATACAGAATGTTTCTTCACTCTCTCCCACTCTAACCGATGATGTCACGCACTCTGACACGAACATTCTGTCCAATACACACCCATTATAAACTCATAATTTCTCCAAAAATGATCATGGTCATTGATCAGGGATTGATCAAAAACTATATGACCTATCAAAACGTGGAGTAATACGACAATACACAAGACTTGTGTCTACTGTTTAAAGTTTAAATGGAGTCTCTAGGTGAAAGTATGCCTGAGCAGTAGACTTTTGTTAAACTCCAATGATTGGTCTTTTTCGCTCTTTTTTTCCCGCCCGTCCCATTGACTTACATGCAAAAATTTTGCGCAGTAAATCGCGACTTACGTCGCGAATAATTCGTACACTGTTGAGAAAAGTAATAGCACACCGATCCCGATCAGGACGCACATTTTGATATATAATTTGTCCTGCAACTCTTCGAGTTGCAGGACTAGTAGCGAACCGAAAGTTGGCCGGAAGTGGAAAAATAATAAGAAAAAATCCACACAATAACAGTAGTGCCCGGGCTTCGCCCGGGCACTGGTCCCTGCAGCTATTTCATAGCTGTTGGGACCAGTGCCCGGTGCGATTGCCCGTGGCCCTAATAATAAGAAGAAAAAATCCACACAATAACACAATAACTTCGCCCGGGCACTGGTCCCTGCAGCTATTTCATAGCTGTTGGGACCAGTGCCCGGGGCGATTGCCCGCGGCCCTAATAATAATAGTGATGATTGTGATAATGAATTATAAACTGATGATAACCTACCTGCTCTGCCACAACAATAAAAGACAACACAACATCCAGATAACAATGAGAGCGACTCACTCTACAGATCTCGCTACAGTGTGTGTTTTCTCTGTGTGTTTGCAGATATTTGAGTACTCTCTGGTGCAGAAGGAGTACACAGACTGGAGTCGCAAGCTGCAGAAACAAGGCCTGCACTCTCTGTGGCTGGAGAGGGACACGCCCGTCACCCACGTCACCTTCAACCCCAGAAACCCAGCTCACATCATTCTGCATGACATGTTCATGTTCTGCATCATTGACCAGACTCTGGTATGTGAGCGTTTACACTTCATTATACCACACTTGTGTCCAGTTCGGCCTCAGTTCCTCATGTCATGGAATAAACAACACTCATTGGTTTAACAACTGCATTTGTTGCTCCAGTGAATTGTGACAAAACATCAACACACACACTGTGTCAGATGATTTGAAGTCATGTGATGAGTTGCACACCTGTAGAATATTTTCTCACAAAGGCAAGTGCAAGCACAAGTCAGTGATTACTGCTGCTTAAACTTTCCACTGTGAGTCTTAATTCATTGAGTGCCAACCACGTAATTTCTCGTTTTTCGTTCCCATGCGTTGAGTGCCAACAACGTAATTTTACGTTTTTTGCTTTTTTTTTATTATTATGAAACTAGACACTTTAACACACCTTTATGTGTAAATTTGGGGACTCTACGATGAGCAGAACTGAAATAGATGACGATCAAAAACTCATGACAGCTCATGATCTGGAAGTTTCCATCATAACTCGGCTTTTGCAAACGGAGTTCTGCATGTGGATGCAGCGCAGACGCTCTGCTTTCACCCGCGAGGCTCCAGCAGCTCGGAGCCGAAACAGGAAGCTCTCAGCCAACAGTCCCGCCCGGTCTTCATCTGGAGCAACACCGTGTCCTCCCCAAGGTCCTCCCGCGGTAAAATGTGATGGTCTCTGGGCCAAAGCAGACCGGCACCACCGACCCGTACCACAGAAGGACCGCGACCACCGGTGGGACCAGTGTTCCAGACCTGCTGTGGCCGAGAGACCATCACACTCCGCGGCGAGAGGCTGTGACATGGCACGGTGCGTCTGTGTTATTGTTGTTTAGTGGCGCCCCCCCCGCCCCTGATGGTGGTTTTGTGAATAGAACAACAATTGTTGTATATATTTATCTTACACGAGCCCTTTGATCCAGAAATGCGAGTGTCAGAAGAGCGACAGACACAAACAGAGCACCTTTCATAAAAGACGCTGTATCTCCTTTTCTAGAAAAAAAGCAGGGATTTTGGTGAAACCCAGCCATGTTTAGCTTGACTTTTCTCAGGAACGGGGGCACGTAGAAACAAACGGTTTGTGGCCATTTGAAGCATAAAGTTTCACCTTTCAAATGAGCCACAGTATGTATGTATGTAAAAATGGTCTAAATTGCCGGTACACTTGACTAAAACTTTGGAAAGGAGCGCGGCACTCAATGAATTAAATACTGTTTAATTTTTCACCTTTGCTCCACTTTTGTTTTTGAAATCTGGAGCCTGACAAGTGATTTACGTGTCTGTTTAGGGGTTGGGCCATGTTCAGAGACGGAAAATCTGAAACCTCATTTAGACACTTAGGCTACGTTTATACGGAAACGATCTGAATAGAAAACGCAAAAGTGGCGTTGCGTTCTCACTTTTTAATTGGCGTTTAGACGAGCATTTTTGGGGTGGAAATCTGCGTGCATACTGTGACGCAAAAGTCTGGAATTTATGCATGCTGATTCCGTCTGACCAGGTTGAGCACCCATGGGGGGCACGCCACTGGATGTGCATTTCTCCGTGCCGGTCGGCAAGCGCCTCGTGGGTGTGTATGTGTAGCCCGTATGTGTGTGTAGCCTGTGTGAATGTGTGTTAATCTCTCTTGCGCTCTGTTAAGGTGAATCAACATAAATCGCTGCAGAGCGTGAGCCTGGCACAGAGGTGCGCGCTCTGGCTCATGCTCATCTGACACAATCGCTTACATGGCGCCGAAAGGAAACTGGCTCCGCTTCGCGGCTATTTCACGTCCGACGTTGATGTTAAACACACCTTTTTATTGATATTGTAGCGTCCAACCTAACGTAACTACGACAACATAACACAAACTTAGCTGACAGCTCTCACTTCTTCCTCTGCTCCTCCTCTCTCACTCACCTACTGAGGGACCGGGGTGAGTGTGAGGAAGACAGAGACACACTCTGTCCTCCTCACACTCACCCCGGTCCCTCAGTTTCTCATCCAACCTTCCTACCCGTACCGTACACATTCACAGTCAGTCAGAAGTCACACAACTTAAACATCATAAAAACAACATTGCTGCGGGGTCGCTACAATATTTTCAGTTGTGCAGTAGGCTATTATTAATAATGAGCCATGAATCCCATTGCTACATGGCATGATATGCGTACTAGTGTTTGTGCACCCACGGGCAAAAACATAAATCGCCGACTGTACAACCCAGAATTTTTCCCTCTTCTTCTTCTTGATTTCTGGCAGGCTGTACGCCGGCCCTCCGTGCCCTCCACAGGTCGTAGCAATCAGAGAAGACTTTTGCGTTTTCACCCTTTACATGGAGATGCAATGGGCGGAGTGTTTTTAAGATTTCCACTCTGGAGGGTGGTTTCACTTTTTTGCGTTTTCAAGCCCCCAAAACGCCACCGTCTAAACAAAAGGCACATCCGATAAAATATTTTGCCGTTTTCATCCGCGAGCGTTGTCGTGTAAACAGGGCCTTAGCCTGATATGATAATGTGGGATTAAATAACACTGTCATTGTATTTTTGTCTCTGTGTTTCCACATTCAGCCTCTCCCCGAAGCAAAGGCTTTGTTCTACAATCAAATGACACTGAGGAGTATTCCCGAGTCGGAGAGGGGTAGACACAGTCACGCCTTCAAGATCAGCAAGAATTTCCAGGTACGATCATCACACTAAGTTGAGCGGCGCTTTACTTTGACAACAGCAGTAACTTTCTGGGGCTCATGGAAGCGTACACACTTCCAGACACATGTCTATATTCACAGATTCATATCTTGATAATGATGCGTTATTTTCACATCCACATATGTCGTGGACTTAAATCCCTGCTATAACTGAAGATTGGGAGCAATTTTGAGTAATTTCGTTGTAGTTTTCTGTTTCATTCCTGCTTCTGTCTGTTGATCAGTCATCATCTGCTGTCTTTTTGAGTGACATCAAGTCACTGATGTCTCAGGCAAGGCAAGGCAATTTTATTTGTATAGCCCGTTTTTACAAACAGTTTGTCTCAAAGCCATTCATACTGTCCAATACTGGATGGATGCCGGGCCTGTGTTGCTGTATACCCACACTAGATGGAGACAGTGATGTTTTGTTGAGACCTTAGAGTGAGCAGAGACAGAGGTATCTGATGAGTTACATGAGTTGAACAGCTGTTTTTTCAGGACCTAAAATACTGTTCTGAGCAAAACTCATCAACAGCTAATGATGAAACTTTAAATCACTTCTAGAACAACCCAAACACGTGAATGCTGTTTTCTGAATGAAGAAAAACCTTCTTAATTATGGTTTATCATGGTTATGACTTTTATCTATAAAAGTATAAGGGGAAAAAAAAATAAAGATTTGTGTTTTGTTTTTTTTAGGATATATTAATTGGGAAAAGACAAAAAAGTGTGGTTGTGGACCTCAGAGGAGGCTGTTGGGAGGGAAGGTGTTGATCAAGGAAGTCACTGAAACGCTGCACTGCAGTTTGCAGTCAGTGACGATTTCATAACTGTTGGCACAAAGTACAGCCACACCAGGAGGTTGTAAGCAAGCATGTGCACTTGCATTCATGTGATTGGCCGATGCAGCACCTTGTCGGATGAGGTCATGAGCCAAGTTCCTCTTATCATCCACATGACACCACATAATAAAATTGTAACATCACTTCATTCAACCACAACAGCTTTGAATCAGTGTTTTCATTTGATGAGGTCATTGAACTACAGTCCATGGAAGTGTGCTGTAATTAACTCACATCATGGGGCTGGTAAACCCACTAAAGTCTACACAAACATTTCTACGCCCTGTCTAACTGATGGTTTCTGTTCTCGATCTGCCCCTCAGCACCTCCTGTGTGTCAACTTATTGGAGGACCAGTCTCTGGTTGTGGTGGAGCGCCCCCTGCTGGACATCATATCCCAACTGCCTGCACCAGTCAGGCAGAAGAAGTTTGCCACATAAATGAACTGAAGCAGGTTTTTTTGAAGATCAGATGTTCATATCAGAGGAAAGGGTTGTTACCTCAATGTAGCGCTGACATCCAAAACATGTGGCCACTTTATAAAAACTGTTTTGAAGTAATAAATAGAATTTACTGTCTTTTTCCTTTGACTGAGATGTTTTTGCTTGGTTTTCTGCTCTAGTACATTAATTAGTACCTACATAAATTAACATGGGGCTACTGTTACATGTAGGTATAAGTGAGTTTGACGTGTCTGCTGTTTTTCAGAGTTGGATTTAAATGTATGTGAAGTGAGATGCTGCTGAATCATTAGCTCCTTCAGTTTAAACTAAGGCATTCATGCAACCACACCACACTGTCTCAGCTAGGTCCAGGCTTTTTCAGGTGGACATGCATTGAGTCAATTTCAGATACATAAGTCCCTTTTCTGTTGACTTTAGTTGAACAGATATACAGTATGTATCCTTTAGAAACCTTTATTCTATTTATTTGATTATTAATGACATAATTTTCACACTATAGTTAGGTAGCTGTCTATGGTTGGTTCTGCTTTATTTTGTTGTGGATTTTTTCACAGACAAACACAACACTGAATACCGTTTCTATTTAACAGAATATTGGACTTGGAGACAAATTGTGATGTTTAACATCATGGTGGAGTTTGACTGAGGGACAGGTAAAAGTTATGAATATGAACTGTACAAACCCAAATGTCCTTAGACAAATCCTTTGAAACTGGACTAACTCCATAAATGAAAAACGTAGCTCAACATCCTGAAATTTAAACAGAACGTTGAACACATCATTCCAATACTATTTCGCGTGGAAACCGGGAATACTATGAAGCATAATGTGCAAGAAAGTAACACTGATATCAGTAATACAAAGACACATGAAATTACATAAAATAAATCTTTGAAAATGTCCTTAAATATTTTAATTTCATCCAGACAATTCAGCTGAAATGTTAGATGTTGATATTTCTATTTAGTGAGAGTGCAGACTGCTGTCTCAGTCAGAAGGAGGCGTGATGCTGCCACTGTAACAGCAGCTCCTGACACTCAGTATTTATTAGTATGTTCCATGGTCTCTACTGTGCACTCACAGTAAAATAATAAGTTTACAGCAGCTTGAAACAGAAGGCCACGTGAGCTTTATTCACTTTCACTTCATTTTTGACCTGTTGACATTTTTTTTTCAACTAGGATGGCATCACACAGTCACATGGGCTCCTGCATCTCCTGGAGCTTCATCACACTCGTGGCCCACATTGAAACAACAGTCTTGGGGCCCAATCAGCATATAGTAGCTATAGTCAGCAGTTTGAGAGCCCACGTTGTACCTGAGCAGCCCGGGGCGTGTTGGACTCACTGTTGGGTGTGTTGACACTTCAAAACATTAAAGCAGTGGAGAGTGATTGTGAGATTGACCACAGAAAACGCGGTCTGATATCAGTAGGCCATGTGGTGCCAGTTAGGCACAAGAGAGCTGAAAACAAACTGAGATAAGTAGAGACATTGCAACACAGCCCCTTATATAGCTCTGAGCGTCACGTACTACGTGCTGTAGCTCATGGTATGTCTTGAATGTGACGCACGAGGCTCTGCAGAGCGGCTTCTCTCTTACCTGTGGAATCCACAAGTGTTTCCAGTCATCACCTGAATTGCATCATCGCCTCCATCTCACAAGGAAGAGATAATTCACACTGATTATCATGCAGCACGTTATTTCTACCTGGTGATTCTCCTCAGAGCTGTGGAGCATTGATCTGAGCGACTGAAGCCCTGCAGGCCTGTGCTCAGGTTCTAGTAGTCAGCGACAATGATCAGCTGTCCACAAACAGCCGCTAACAGTGTCACTATAATAAATAAAACCGGTGATAAAATAATAATGAAAAGCTTGCAATAAAGTGCAAGCGCGCCTCTATATAAACTAGGCTATGTGCTTGTGTTTTTGTCAGAAGTGATGTGCACACAGCTTCGACCTGCAGTTTTGTGGCCTACAACATTTTCTTCATGTTCCAGTATCAGCACAGTGAGACAACGAGACCTGTTTTCTTTAAGACTTGTTTCTTTATTTAGCTTCAAAAGAGCTTAACTGTGAAGTCTTTCTTAGACTCATAAGATCCCACTGGGACAAAACATTTTAAGATTCATAAATA
This sequence comes from Trachurus japonicus, assembly GCF_045865225.1. NCBI lineage: Eukaryota > Metazoa > Chordata > Actinopteri > Carangiformes > Carangidae > Trachurus > Trachurus japonicus. The sequence continues at coordinate 4,356,379 of NC_140912.1, read as the reverse complement.
AATAGTTTTCTTCATCCACACATGAGCATTTAAACCCTTAGTACATTCAAACCAAATAAATAGATATAATTATTTCAATATTATTAGCACTTAAATTGTTACTCTGCAAAACTATACAATAGCCACTTTCTCGATGACAAAGCCATCAGTATGAAAACAGTACAAAGTACATTGTAAAATACCCACTTTACATTAGCTGCATTGTGCAGAGGTGTAAATGTGGTAATATAGAGCAAACAGGGTCTACAAGATCCTACATAACACACACAATAGATCCATCAATTATGATGTCGTTCTCTCAATAAATAGGCCCATAAACACAGGCTGGTAGATGATCCCTGGGGTGTGGGCTGCGTCTACAGGTGTGACCAGGTCAGGCTCTGGCCAACCGGCTGCTGAGTGACGTCTGCTCACTAGTCACACTGTAGGACACTGCCCACTCCCCACAGAATTTAGCAGACACAAAAAGAGCTGTAGTGTGTCGCTGTGGCTGCAGGACTCCTCTAGGAGCCGCTGGCTGTGACGCAGGTGCAGCCCACAGCCACCTTCACAGAGACGGGCTTCAGGTAGTATCCCTTTCCATCGGAGCAGCGCTCCTTCTTCAGAAACACCCTGCTCTGCGTGATGGCGCGAGAGTTGTAGTCGTGACTCTCCTGAGGTGGATTCTTGCCCTGGATCAGGATGCACCCGGTGCACAGGCACTGAGCCTCTGCATAGCTGGAGGGAAAGTGGTCCTGCTTCTCTACAAGTCTGGAGAAGAACAAGAGGGCTGAGTGAGCAGCTCATCTAAACGCAGTGAGGAGATCTGACACATGCAGACTCTGTTTAAATAAAACAAATCACTGCACAACTCTAACTTCTCCCCCCCCCCCCTTTTTTTTTTTTTTTAACTTTTGTGTTTTTGTGAAACATTGGATAATTCCACCTTCAACTTAAATGGAACCAGGACTTTAGAGGAACTTCTGACATCTGAAATGTGACCCCAGCCACACACTGAACGAGACAAGACTTCAATATTCAACACTCATACTAGTTTATGAGCCTAACATCTGAGAACTCTGACAGTGCCTTTACTTCAGGTATTGTCAGAGTGTCAGAGTGATAGAGACTCTGCACAGGACATCACTTCAACAACAGTCTTGCAAAACTCACAGTCAGATCAGACACATTTATTTTTGCCTCTAATTCAACTGGTATTCACAACGAGCTGCTGCTGCTCCTGCACACAGGAGGATTTGAAACCAGCCACATTCTTCTACATCCTCTGGTCACAGCACACACTGAGCCTCCCACATTCAGCACAACTTCTCACTCCTGTCTTAAACACTTTACTAACTTCAAGACATTTGTTTCTCACTTTGAGGTCACACTTGCTCCACAAGACACAACTGTCTAATGCCTAAACCACGCTTTCACCTTAGTTCGTGTTATGCAAATTGGGCTATATTTTTTCTTATTCGTTTTCTTATTCAGTTTTTGCTCTTGCATTTTCGATTTTACTGTGGAGTAGTAAGGTGTCCTGGCTATTACTATTAAGTTTTCTCCACAGTAGGCTAATTAAAGTTGCCGTCTGCAGGTAAACAGGAAACTCCTTCTCAGATTACCGAGTGGCAGACTAGAGGCTCACTGGATGAAGCAATCCACGTCATTCCCTGCGAAGGGGATTTCCCGGGACCGGGACCGGGACCGGGGAGTGGCTCTAAATAAGGAGCGCGGATGTTGTAGCTGAAGTTGCCACAGGTTGAGGGCAACGCCAGTTTTACAGAGGATTATGAAAGCTGTGGTGCACACACACTCATCTCATCTCCAGGTCCCGCATCACGCTGGGATGCTGAATGATGCTGAGTGTTTGTTTGTTTTCTTCATGGGCGCATCACTGAGCAGTCAGGATCTTACTGTGGGCTTAAGCATGGCCCATGATAGATGTTCATTTATGCTGCTGAAATAAATTACCGCTGCTCTTATGAAACAGCCTAAATGTTATCATCATTAAAATAACTGGGCTGATTACCATCTCTCTCTCTCGGACTGACAGTCACTCCACCACTGACTGACAGCTCATCAATAACCAAACCCCGGCAGCATCAATAGCCTACTAACCCTAACCCTCTACAGTCACTGATTCCATTCATGTAGGCTATACCAGGGGTTCCCAAACTTTTCCATTAGCTTCTGGCCGAGGACCCCCTTTGCAAACCCACTGAGTTTTTAAACAGTTAGCAGTTAATGGTAATGGTGTCATGAATGATAATTTGTCTGGCAGGAAATTAGAAAGGCGGGCATGGCAAATTAGGTTTCGAAATATTATCATAAATAAGATTTTATAATGATGCCCAAAATACAATTATTGTATTCCCTCCTAGGAACCCCTGGCGGCCCCCACTTTGAAAACCACTGGGCTATACTATCTTAACATTTTTAAATGTGTGTGTTTTCGTTTGTTTGTGTGTGTGTGTGTGTGTGTGTGTGTGTGTGTGTGTGTGTGTGTGTGTGTGTGTGTGTGTGTGTGTGTGTGTGTGTGTGTGTGTGTGTGTGTGTGTAGGCTACTCACACTAGTCTCCAGGGGGACACGGACCGGTCGCGGACCTCCGTAGGGGGCTGGTGCCGGTACAGCTCCACCGGGCAGACGGGCGGTGTGTGTGCGGCCGTGCGGGGGGCGGCGGGCTGCGGGTAGTGGTTCTGCAGCTTCCTCTCCGCAGCCTCCTGAAGCTCGTGCTCCTCGTAGCACTTGTAGCCGTCACACGCCCACATGGGCACAAGGAGCAGTAGGAGGATGACAACCTGTGGAAGCAGACGGAGCTGAAGTGATGGAGGAGCGGAGAGCAGCAGCTGTCCTGTCCTGTCCCCACATGTGTCACTCACCTGCTTTATGTCCATTCTGTGTCTATGTCTGTCCTCTGACTGTCACTGAGGGAACTGCGCTTTGCTTCTCATGCTGCTCACCGCCACTATTTATTGTGCTCATGTGGGAAAACATGAGGAAATGGAAATGGTAATTATTTCCTGGACTTCCTCTTTCTTTTAAGTGAAAGTTGCCAGAGATTGTTGGTTGGTGATGACATCACGTCCTACCTGACAGCGCTCAGCCCACACACACGCAGGGGCGGTGTTAGGTCCATAGATGATCTGTTTACATCAGTGTAGTCTTCTAGGTGTAAGACAGAACAAGTCCAGTGATAGGAGACTTCAATGGTAGGCTACAAAGCAGAAAATGAATGAAATCAGGAAGAGATGCTGATACCGATCAGGACAACACAACAGAATCGTCAGTGTTACATCAAATCTAGTTAAACATAAAGATTTAACCATTCCTTGCTTTTAAAATCTCACATTCATTCATTCATTCATTCATTCATATTCATCTCAGGTTTTCCTATGAAAAATGCCATACACATGACATGGGGTATTCCTCAGTGTAATTATTATTATCAGAATGAAGTCATATTGATTTTTATTATTTTTGCATGTGCTGCATGACTTAAGTCTCTCAGAAATTAAACATCATATCCTTTGTTTAGTTATGATTTCACGACACAGAGTACTTAATAATCCTCATTACATCATTATATTGGTAAATATTTATATAAAAAAAATTCCTTGTCTCACTTCCCACAGAGTTGCACAAACTCGAGAAACTTGAGAATAAAAAATTTCCAGGGCAGAGGAGTCGTGTGTCAGCCCTACACTGTGTGAATACAGCTGGGATCTGGGTATTTATTGTGACCTATGTCGGTTTGTGTGTCTGACCCAATAACAGGTCTTTACAATGGTTGTCTATCCATCTTGCTCTTATGTAATAACACACCTCTAATATTCAGTGATTGTTTGCACGCTAACTGTCAAATGTGTGACAATGGCTTCAACCTTACAGGATTACAACACACACACGCACGCACATGTGACCATGATTGTTAATGATGACCAACCGACAAAGCAGTATCACTCATCTCTCTACAGAGCTCAACAATATCATTCAGCTCATAGTTTTTCAATTCTGGCTCACCCTTAAACATAGGATGGATCACTATGGTAACTTGCTCCTGACCAGTCATTAATTCCAGGTCAGTGGAAACAATAAATGATCGTCCCCACACAGTCCTGACATTAGTTATGACAAATAATCAAAAGCATCAGTTGAATCACTTTGCTGTTTTAGTCTTTGCATGTATCATTTTGGTTTAAGAGAGAAAAATGGCTGATGCAAGGCTCAGTGAAGCCAGATCCGAGACGCCCAGGCCAGGTCCAAGCTGCGTCATGGTACGGTACAGACCGGTACAGACCAAGACTTCGGGCTCTGGGTCCAGCATCAGAGCAGCATCTAAATGTGATCTTATGTTAGTCGGATGTGTATTGCAGCTAGTGTTTGCTCACTTGAACTTGATGAGGTGATAATATGCAAGTCAATGCAAACAAAATACAGAAAAGGAAAACTCTTGATAATCAAATAGAAACTGAGGACTGAACTTCACATCACACTAATGTATTCTTCTTTTGAATTTCCAGAGGAGCATGTTGATGTTAGAGGACATAATCAACAACACAAACAAAGCAGCATTTCAGAAAACGCTGTGTTGTTTCTTGTTGTAATATATTGTGTGTATTGTCCCATGTCACCTTTTGCCTTACAGGCCAGCACACATTGTTATTATTGTGTGTTCTGGTGTAAGACAGGCAGTGATGAATTTACTATTATTTGTTGAGCCACTGTGCACACAAATCACAGCACACAAAAGCACAGGTGGAGACACCACATGACTGTCCAGCTTTTGCATTAGTGTTGAGGACACTGTTTAGCACAATAAAAAAAAATCACATACAGAATAAGTAGATGTAACACAAGATTTACTCAAAATCAGATGAATGCAATTGAAAATATTAGCTCTGTTTCTTCCAACTGCATGAATAAATAAATATACCAAAAATTAATAAATACATTAATCCAGCATATAACCTGGTAGGAATCAATTGAGAGTCCATGTAACGTGTGCATATGAAATGATAAAACAGAAATCAGAGTTTGTAATCTAATAATATTAAAGTTAATTTGAAAATGTATTTATAGATTCAGTGATAGCGTGGTACAGCGGCACAGTGAACAGTGGTTCATAAACCAAAACAATGATCAAGATGCTGAAATAAAGAGCAGTTACATGTTAAATCATCACTGTGAATGGTTCCATGTTACACCCTGTGGTTTTGCATTAATGAGCTCATGGGTGAGTTGACTTCAAGAAGGAAAGGTGTTGTCACGGTTGTGACGCTGCTGACCTAGTGTGTATCTTTGTGGGTGTGTTTGTGTGTGAGGGCGTGATTGTGTACAGTGGGATATTTTGTCTGCTAACAGGGGAATGTCCTCTTATCAGCTCAAAGCTGTCAGGGGCATTCACCGTTAACTTTCCACTGGTCAGTCCCTGTACTGGACATTCAGCCTCTGCAGATGTAAACACCAATGTCTTTGTGTTTTGTGCAGGAGCAAGGACTTCTGGGAAACTGTATCTAGCAGCATCGAAGTTGAGCATATGATTTTTTAATAGTTAGACTCTGACTATTAAAAAGCGCTCTGATGTGACTGTCTCATTTTCTCCATCATACATGAAAGCTTCACACAGAAGACATTGTGTGATTTCACACCCATGCACCTGAGTATTCACACTGTTACCCTGTTGGCATCAAACTTTACTGGAGGTGTCAAGAGACCTGGACCAGGAAACAGAGTCAGCTCTGTCCCTCCTGGTAGATCTGGCATCCATGTTCAGGGAACAGTCCACTTTACTGTCCCACTGCCCATCTGGGTATTTCTAAGTGTGGATCAGCTCTCCTGGTGCACCTGTAACGGAGGTGCACTCACTCACCCATAAAGGACGTGCAAACCTGCCTGCCAAGCGCTCATTGAGCTCTTGGCAAAACTGTTTGCATCGTCAGCTGCCGTGCAGGAGACCAGAGTTGGAACCCCACCTGGAGCAGTCTCCGTACCGAGAAAAACCAAAACGCTACAGTGGTACCGTGACCCCGGATGCCCTAGGTGGAGTGAGTTCAGTGGGGGTGAGTGTAATGGAGGTGCACTCACTCACCCATAAAGGCTGGAGTGTAGAAAGAACATGGTAGGTGTCATTCAACTTGTTGTAAGTCGATGTACCATCACAAAAGTTATGAAAATATTATATGAAGGTTGAAAAGTTCCTTAGTGTTGGTTTAACTTAGGGAACTGTCAGAAAATAAGAAAACCTTTTCCTTTAATATCTAACACCACAGTCCACTGTTGCTGAGTGAGCAGTCCTGACAACCACCACTCTCTTCCCAGCCACTGGAGGTCATGTCCTTGGATCTGACAGCTGTTTCAGATCAAATATTTATTATCATCCTGTCTTAAACTTTACTTTCTGTTTTCCTGCCAAGTGCTGGAGTGATGTCACACCATCAGAGATTGATGCAATTCTATGAGTGTGGGCGAGTTCAAAGATTCACCGTGAGGCAGACAGGCAGTAAATGTTGACAAAGTTGTAGGGTGTGGCCTGGTAACAAGTTAACATGGATTATTAAGAAAGTCTGGAAGTTTATGACACCAAACAATTTAAAACCTACAGAGTGCGTCACTATGTATGAGCAGTGTGATGTCATTACTTCACCCTGATTAAGTGCTGTAGCATGGTGGTGACATAGGAAGATTGTTCTACTTAAATCTGTTAACTCTGTTTTTTTTTTTTTTAAATTATTAAACATGTTGAAGCAGATTTAAATCCATTAAGCACATTTTTAGTCAGAATCCCACATTGCTTCATAATATCAGTCACACTGACAGACAAGCATTGGCACTGAGTCTACTGGAGAACAAAGGTTAGAGACAGAAACACAGCTGGGACCATCATAAACAGTAAACAGACAATAAACAAATTGAGGGTTACAGGGGAAATTTTTACAACTTTCTCATGCCAAACATGGACTTTAAAACCACATATAACGATATTGAATAAATGACCCTAAATTGTAACAGTCATTTGTCATTATTATGCTGAGACATAAAATAAAAAGACAAAACAGTTTTATAACATTTACAATTACCACAGCTTACAGCAGATAAAGTATGTACTCCAACAGAGCAGGGCTTTATAAAATAACAGCTTTCTCCTTTTTGGACTCTCCAGGTCTCCATCCTCTTCAAATGTCAGGGCAATTTGGTTGAACAAAGTTGAACTCCACACAAAAGCACTGTGTGAATTTACATTTATTAATTTGTCTTAATTTGGTTTGCATCTCACCATTACTGTAAAGATGTTCAACTCATTATCACAACACACTATTAGGGCTTAAAACTTGAGTCATATTATCTTATAGAGTATTTATCACCTGCGTATGGATATCAAATCTTAAGTGAAAACACAAGTTTCGTATGTAGATTTTGTTACTGTCCATGTGCTGTTTACGCCGTCATATACGTGTTATGAAAAACTAAGCAAATGTCTGAGTCTGACAAAGGTCAAACGGCTTGAATAGAATTTCTAAATGCCAAACACATGATTAAAAAAATACCACTTACATGACTGAGTGTTGTCCATTCATTTACCTCTTGCTGACAAAACTAAATTGACATAATCATGATGATGTTGTGATTCAATGCTTCTTTATAAGAGACATTTTTACAGTAACTCTGGTCTCTTCAGAGAAGCTGGTCACTGTCCTTGTACTTCTAGCATCAAGCTTCATTCTTGTTTTAAAAGATTGTACGAACAGAATAAGTTTCTCAAGAAATACATCAGTCGAAATGGAACTGTTGCGCTGAGAGAAGAGAAGAGGAGATACAGGAAATGACTCCCATGAGGAAAAACTGCAGTCAAAATTTTGCCATAGATATTTCACAACACTGAAGTGATGCTTTGAGAAAAGGTTTGACGTCATTTAAGCCTCGTGTGATGGCTATTAAGCCTCTGTGGACATGAAGATGAACTGATCAGATTTTGGTGATCAAAGGTCAAGGTAATGGTGACCCCACTAAACATGTTTTTGGCCCCCTCAGCGTGGCGTCTCCGGACCTTGAGAGGATTTCTTCTTGTTTGGAACTCATCGCATTTTTGTGGACAAAGTTAAAGTTCAAGGTCATTGTGACCTCCCGTTAACCCCGAGAGGGTCATTACATCTGACACAAACATTCAGTTAGACTCAAAGATGGGCCGATCACAGTTTAGTGGTCAAAGGTCAAAAGGTCACCATGACTGCCCAAAACACAAATATCTAATGGGATAAGATTATGGCATTTTCCATCCAAACGGTTATGATGTTGATTATGTTTGTAATGTTTTATAAAAACACCTGTTACCTGTGTTATTCACCTCTATACCTCAAGAAGGAATGATTGTAACCAGGTTTCCTGCAGCTGAGCTGGTTGGAGGCAAACAACCACAAAGTGCTAATGCCAGTTAACTTTCTTCTTCTTCTTAAAGTATATTTTTTTGGGCATTTTTGCCTTTAATTGATAGTCGAGAGACAGGAAATTGGGAGGCAGAGAGAGGGGGAATGACATGCAGCAAAGGGACACCCGAGTCAGGATTGAAGCGAGGACTATAGCCTATGCATATGGGGTACTTGCTCTACTACTGAGCTAAATGACACCCCATACCAGTTAACTTTATGTTAATGTGTTCACCCTTAGACTCTGAGAATGTAACAGTGATTATTGTGTCCATAAATGTGTGTAACTGTGCAGGTTAAAACACCTGAAGAAAAAACAAAACAAGCGACTGATCTTCTCTTTATCAAAATAGTTTATTTAGAAGGCTGTTGTCACAAAAGCAAGACATATCTTGTCTCTAAATGTCCCATTCCATCTTTCATACTCCAACTAAAAATGTGACACAAATAAAACATTGGTTTATCACTTGAGAAGAGCTAAGAAGAAAAAGAAATGCTGCAGATAAAAAAAAAATCAATATTTCACATCACTATTGTCTATAATTATATGCTTAAAAGAATCTGATGACTTGCTATTATTGTACAAGGTGTGACAGTGAACGCTGCCCTATAACACAGAACGCAGATGAGTCATTGGTTAAAGACAGGCCTGCTGTGAACAAAGCCCAGGCTCATGATTGTTTACAGGGGCTTAATACGGACGCTCAGGAATTTGTGGATTTCTACAAAGAAGCGTTGTGAAGCCCTGACGGCCATCGGTACCCCGTAGAGCTGACTCAACAGTCACACCACTCCACACAGAGAAAACTTAAGCAAAGATGTGAGAGAACAAGACAATAAAAGGGGGGCAGAGTAAGACAAACAGAAGTAGAAGAATCAATGTGTATAAATCTGCTATTCATCACACCACATGAGGAAGATGCTTCCTTTTCACTGGAGGAACAGAGGTCAAGTTTATCTCACTATGCTTCTGTTTCTGTAGAGTCTACACAAAACACACTCCATTCCTGAGACGTCCCTCTCTCGCCAAACACCCTTGTTTTTTCCCTCCTGTTTCTCGCTGATGAGGTAAACTGCAGCCAGACATTCAAAGACGTTGAAGGGGAGTAGGACTCGGGCGTGTGGGAGCGAACAACGCTGTGGAATGAAGCGGAGCCGAACTTCTCTGAAGGCAAAATAGCAGAAGATGTTTTTTTTTTGTGGCAGCATGAACCATACAACATTTGTACACATCCACTGACAGCAGGGGAAAAAACGCTCCATCCCATGACCCTCACTGCTGCCCCCGGCTCGGGAGAGGGGGGGGCAGGTAAACAGGTGAGGAGTGGGGCCTCCTTCTATTTGGCGGGGATCTTGGCTCGTTTCCGGGCGATGGCGTCCTCTACCGCCTTCAGCTGTTTGAGGAGCTCCTCGCGGCGGGACAGTGTGTTGCTGGGTTTGTTGGAGCCCGACCCTGAGCTGGAGCCCGAGCTGGCCGCCGCCGCAGAGCCGGGGGCCACCGGTTTGCCTGATGGCGCCGCTGGGGGTTTCCCCGATGACTTGGAGGGCGGTGACAGAGGACGTTTTCTGAGAAAGATAATAGAGCGTTAAGGTCACGTTTTTACCGTGATCAGTTGTCACAAGCTGATAATGTGACATGACTAAGAAAAAAGAGGAAATAACAAGGTAACTATAATAATAATAAATTATCAGAGAGATCAAACTTCACTGTAACAGATACTTCAGCTCTGCAAGGATCATGTCATGATTTTAATCAAAAGTCTGAACAGACTGAACAGAGGTTTCATGCCGTTTGGGTTTCATGGTCAGCCTACACCACAGAATATATTATATACATGCATTCTCATTATTCTTTAGCTTTGTATTTGAAAGAAGTTTTTTCATTGGCTCAGTCGGTCTGTTCTCTGCTGACAGAGACGCTGAGCTCACTTACTACCTGTAGTTGTGCAGCAATGTTACTCCGTGTGCATAGTGTCGGCAAAATGGCCCTTTAATGGCGAATAACTTTAAACTTGACCGAGGTCGTGCAATTTAAGCAGAACAGAGGCTATTTCCAGCTGAGCCCCGTTACACAGCACCTGTTCTCGCTGGGGATTTTGCTTGAGAGCTGCTGAATGTTATGACACGTGCAGAGATAGTGTAATATCTATCTGCTTCCACCTCTGTGCTATGTTCCTCATTTTGGCAAAGCACTTGTGGTCATACGAACTTCATGATCTGAAATCCCTAATGTGTTTGGCCTGAGTCAACATGGCCAGTGCTGCTGATAAGGACGATACGTCAGATAGAAAAGCTGATTTCAGAATTTCCCCACTTCCAGCTGAATACCCATTTTTACTACTGTTGACCTCTGTTGTTGTGTGATACAGTGCTGAAAGATAAATATCACAGTTGTACAGCAATAACAAGCAGAAGTTTGCACCAACCTGTCTCCATGGGGGGGCAGGGGTCGGGGCCCTTGGCCTCTGGGCCGATCCATTCGTGGAGAGAGCGGGGGTCGTCCAGATATCCTTTTATCACGGCCTGAAAAACACCAATGTGAGAGTTATTTACAGATAACAATATATTAAAGATATATTTTGGGACTTTTAATGCCTTTATTGTGATAGAACAGTATGTGGCATAGGGAGAGATGGGGATGACATGCAGCGAAGGGCCGCAAGTCGGATTTGAACCTGGGCTGCTGTGGTAAAGCCTGTGACTACGTGGGCTGCGTTCCATGGTGGGGGGGGGGGGGGGTAGCACCGGAACAGCGTGTCTGAACCAAAACTAAATCCCTGTGGTTCTGTGACAGAGTGTGCTGTTCAAAGTTTTTATAAAATGCCTCCACTTCCACTGAAATAAGGATGTGGGCATTGATGCTTTCATCAACACCGACTTCCATATGAAAATCAGAACAAGAAGAAATGAAAGGGTGACAACCTCTATGGTGTGTTTGTTTGGAAACAGCTGCACTCAGTTGTGCAACTGAACCAAACAGTGACTCTGCGTCAACGACCTTGAAATCAAGGAAAGGGGCCAAAAGAGGCTGAGATGCTCAGCGGAGCTCAGCGGGCGACTTCATCTAAATATCCACATAAATTTCCCTTTGCGGATTTGTAAACTAATTCTTATTATTACATGACACTGTAGCTGTCTGATTCAGAGCCAACTTGTGCTCACATGCTCAACCATTATATGGTAGTTCACAGTGTTGGGCAGTAGCGACGTTACAAGTAGCGGCGTTAGTAACTTAACTACATTTCTCAGTAGCGTGGTCGTAGCGTCGCTGTTTTCTACATCAAATAGCTTTTCAGTAGTTAAGCTATTTAATTGATCAGTAGCGCGGTAGCGTCCACAGAAGCTACATTTCTCCAGGCATTTCTAGACCTTAAATGCACCGCTTCCATGTGACGTCATGCACGTATCTGCTGATGCCCATCTGCTGCAGCGGGGCGCAGCACGCAGCAGGTGACAGAGGAGGAGGGGGATAGTTAAGTTTGTGAATCTGAGCCGTAGCTGGACAACTTTATCGCTGCGCAGCGGCCGCGCGCACCGTTGCACGTCGCTCCAAGAGCCCGGTGCGTCCTGTCTGCAGCGGAGACACGGCCACTGAGAGGGCTGAGTGAGCCAGAGGACCCTTCCTGTAGGAACGCGCCATTTTATACATCATTTAAAAACCAAACACCCTGAACAGCATGCTGAGTACGAGAGGGAGAGACGACTGCAGCAGTTAAAACGAAAGCTCCTCATCCCAGCATGTCGCCCACTGCGTCCGTGGCCGACGTCTTTTAAAACAGTGTTTCCCAACCTTGGGGTCGGGACCCCACGTGGGGTCGCCTGAAATTCAGATGAGGTCGCCTGAAATGTCTAGTAGCCTAATTGATGAATTTAAAAAAAAATCTGACCAAGAAAGGTTAGGAACCACTGTTTGAAAAGACACTTGGGTTTTTTTGGAATGTACTTGCATAGATCTTTCAGCACTCACAATGGGCTGATATAAATGAAAAACTTTATTTAACTTCTTGTGCTTTTTTGATGAGCAACGGCAACTGGAATATTCAAAAACTGTCAGAATAGTCAATAAACATTTACTTTTTTAAAATAAAATAAGTCTAAAAAAATATTTTATTTATCCAATAGGCCCCATTTAAAAAAACAAACAAAAAAAACCTCGGTATTCGGTATTATTCGGTTATTCTGCCAAGCGTTTTGATTTTATTCGATATTCGGCTTCGGCCAAAAAAATGCCATTCGGTGCACCCCTACTTGGAATTAAGTTGGTTTGATGTAAAAAAAAAAAGAAAAAAAAGAAAAGAAAAAATAGCTTTGATGTAGCTAAGCTAGTTTTGTCATTTTATTGTAGCGTAGCTTGCTACATTTCTCTGGTGGGTAGCTTCAGTGTAGTGAAGCTTCATTTCATGTAGAGTAACTTGTAGCTTAGCTCACTACATTTTCCAAGTAGCTTGCCCAACACTGGTAGTCCAATGGTTGAGAAAATGTAGTTCCTGTGATGGAAGATAAGGCGGTGAAAATATTCAAATTAAAACAAACATTTAAACATGTTTGTTTTTGTCTGTGTATTTTTTTTTTTAAAGTGATAGAAACGTGTTTTGCTGCTGCAGCTTGTTCCTCATCTGAATCTATTGCAGGTAGCTCATTGACTACAGATAAGTGCCTCATATAACCCTCATGCCAAACAACCTAAACTATCACTTCAGTTCATTCAGGCATAAGAAAATAAACCCACAGAAGAGTCCACTCAGCTCAGGTAATAGAATAATCATCTCTCTATTGTCACAAAGGAATAATATTATTATCAAAGTTGCTGCCAAAGCAAAAGTTGTGGCGGAACAACAAAACAATACATCACTGAAAGATAATCAGCAAATGTTGACTGTTAAAGTGAGAGGAAAGACTGGGCCTGACAGAGACTGGACAAACATTTCCAGCAGGAATAAAATGGAAAGGGCAATAAGAGCTGTTACAGCTCTTTCAAAGTATAAATACATGACAGATTTTTTCCCCGATGTGGGCTGAAAATGACCTACACTTGCTCTTCATGACAGGATTAACACTAGACCTTTCGTTTGAAGGATGGTAGGTTTAGGATGAAAGTTGATGAATTGAAAAATGAAACGTGAATTGTTTACAAATGTTTTTCAGTGTGAAACTTGCCAGAGCTCCAACTAATGTTTTATTATCGACGAACTTAAAGACTGCATACGGGCCTGAAAAGATTATAGGCAACTAGTTCTCTGTTAACCATCACCACCACAAGTTCACAACATTATTAATAAATGTCATTAAAAATTTTAATAAAAGTGAAAACTAGGGCTGTAGGGGGGTGTGCTCATCTGTGTGTGTGTGAATGACAATAACAGAGAAAGAGTGCTATGTGGAGATGAATGTACGGAACAATATTGCGTTGGTCGACCCAAAAGCTGAAAAATCTGTTTGTGGTGGACGTAAAGAATGTATGGGAAACACTGATGGACAAGAGGCAGAATCATTACCATGTGTCACTCCAGCTCTGGTGTGTATGGTGTGTGTTTGTGTGTTTGTCATCTCACCTCTGTCTGGAGACATGGCCATCCTCTTGCTGGCTGGGGAACCAGGCCTGTCTTTGTCTGAGGGCAAGTACCTCTTCCTGTTACCCTTATCTCCCTGCTGCCACAAAACAGCACAATATTAAAAAAAACAAAAAAAACACAACATCCACAGAATTACAATTTATTTGAACGTAATCAGTGGATTAAAGGGATAGTTCACCCCGACAAGCCCCGACATGAGAAATTGTTCCGAAAAAAATTAAATAAGTCTATATTTTAAGCTTGTTTGTAGCGGAAGCTCCCAGTGTCTCAGTTCACTGTTCTTCCTGTGTCAGTGCAAATCACGCCGGCGGAACAATTTCTCATGTCGGGGCTTCAATACAAGAGGGCAGGGTTTCCCGCAGCGCTTTCCTGTTTAGGCGGCCGCCTTAACAACAAAGAGCTGCCGCCTAAACTAGCGTCTTAAAAAAAAAAAAAAAAAAGTAGCGATATTCGCCGCCGTTTTTTGGTGTGTCTTTTTGGATGAAGAAAAGTGGTATCCATTCACAACCATTATATGGACAAATACTGCTGCGCGGACCCCCCCATAACTCAGAGAAGGCACGGAGGACTCTGAAAATTCTCACAGCTCTTAGTCAACATGAGGGTGAGTAGATAATGAGTGAAATTTGAATTTTGGGTGAACTATCCCTTTAATCCACTGTTTTTCAGAGGAGACTGAGACATTGTTTCATTCAAGGATCAAATCAAATTAGCTGAGTGGTGGGAAACTCCACACAACCAAAACCATCTGCAGGGTTTGACACTTCCTACAGCTAGATGAGAAAATATTTACAGACGTTATGAGGAGCAATAGTAACCTTGTTGAGGAGGGTGAGTTTAATGTCTTTGTGGGAACTTGGACCTCCGTAGCTTCCAGGCGGGCCCATGGCACCTGGTGGGGGATGTGCACCCCTGCCACCAGGACCTGATCTGGGCACAGGGTTCCCTCCTCGAGGGGGGGCACCAGATGGGTCCATCTTCCTGCGGTCCTCCCTAAAGGACTCGTCTTTCTTTGAGGGTTTCTCTGTGATGAGGACAGGGAAACAATGTCATAATTGCTTCTGCATTTCTCATTTGTGATATACATATATAAATATACATATATAAAAATTAAGAGACCACTTCAAAATAATCAGTTCCTCTAGTTTTACTATTCATAGCTATGTGTTTGAGTTCTATAACCTACTGACAAAATTTCTCCCAAATTGGAAATAAAAATATTGTCATTTAGAGCATTTATTTGCAGAAAATGGCAACAGGTCAAAATAACAAAAAAATTCTGGTGTTTTCAGACCTTGTATA
The DNA here is from genome assembly GCF_045865225.1 of Trachurus japonicus. Classification (NCBI taxonomy): domain Eukaryota; kingdom Metazoa; phylum Chordata; class Actinopteri; order Carangiformes; family Carangidae; genus Trachurus; species Trachurus japonicus. The sequence goes on along the minus strand of NC_140912.1, from coordinate 4,341,101 downwards.
ATGCAAAGTAAACAAGTTCATATTCATTTTAAAACAACACTACTTTTTAAACTTACAGTAGGAAGAGTTTAGAAATCATTGGTGGAAAAATCCCAATTTTTAATCGCAGCAGTGTTTTTTATTTATTTATTTATAATCTTTCTTCCTCATTAAATATGATTTGGTTGATCAGCTAAGTAGAGTGAGGTGTGCTTGTGTTGGAGTTCAATAGACACTGGAATCAATGGCTTTACTTTACTTTATTTGTTTATTTAGTTGGGACAGTGCATATTAATGGACAAAGAGTACCCACTGTAAATACACGGGATTTAGCACTGGTGCTAAATTACATCTGTAGTCCCCAAAACAATACAACAATTAACATAAAAAGTCCATACATGTAGAGAAGCTGATTTATTAAGAACATTTTGGAGTGGTCTCTTTATTTTTTCCAGAGCTGTATATTTATTTGCTGCCTAATTTCTGGAACTTTTACCTAACCTATTTGTGTATTTTTCTTTTCTACCTGTTGAAGTGATTGTGTACATGTGCTTTGATGTTTCTGGGTGTGTTAACAGTTGTGGTTGAAGTCAGGGGTGGATGTGGCAGTGGGGTTGTTGCACACCGTTTCGGGACATCCCATCACAGTATTTTGTTATAGAGCCTTGATTTGTTTGTGGTGGCCATCATCTGAGACTGTGTCCTGTGTAGCTGCTGCTCACACTGACCTCTGTTCTTGTCTCTTCCATGTGGAGTCCGGTCCCGTGCAGCTCCTCGCTCTTTGCGGGGGTGATTTGGCGTGGGTGAGCGGGAGCTAGCTGAGGACACCGGGCTGGCCAGGTCGGCATACATGTCGTCTGAGTCTGCACTACGGACAGAGCTGCTGCTGGACGACGCCGACGAGACAGACGACACGCTGCTCACGCTCAGCGACCTGCAGGACAAGACGACAGCTCAAATGTGGTGTTGATGACTCTCAGTCACACAGGGACAATAACTGTGGTGTTGCTGACTCAGTGCTGTGTACACACACATACACACACAACACATGCATGCATATGTATGTGCCAACATATTCCCTGAATAAGTATAGTACCTGGATTTCCTGGACAGTTTCCAAACAGAGATGTCACATGAAAGAGAGAGAGAAGAACAAAGAGTTAATCAGACACATCAGGTTGCAACTAGAAACAGAGGAAACCATCTTGTCTTGGGATTTCCTCCACAACTGACTCATCTCACTGACTTCAGACTTGGCAACCAAATACCCCAGAAGTGTCAACTATAAAATATTCTGACAGACCTAATAGGAATGTGAACATGTACTAAAACATGTACACGTGTACACTGTGCAATTCTTTCTGTGTACACGGTTCAGGAATTGAGGTCGTTATAGCTTATTTTTGTTTAGTCTGATGTCAGCCGCGTTTTGCCAACTGGATGCACTGCGTGCGCCGAACAGGTGTTATGGACTTGGTTTGGAGGACTCTGAATTGACTGTTTGGGCAACTCATCAAACGGAAAGTGGATGGTGGACATCAGTTCCCGTCCATTATTGAAGTCTGTGACAAGATGTTTTCCCCAACATGAACTGTTTGCTTCGTATTCTGATATCACTGCCTGTTACAAGTTGCTCTGTGGAGCACCTGTTTTCAGTTGTAAACAGGATTAAATCCATCAGCAGAGCTACAATGCTCACAGAGAGACTGAATAGCATCTTGTTGCTCATGTTTGAAAAGAGCTCGTGGAGAAACTGGACTCTGATGAAATAATAAACGCACTCAAGGCCAAGCCACGCCGTCTTGCCTTTTAAATTAAGAGCTGCGCAGTGCGCACAGGTAAGCAGCAATATCGTTGTCCTTTACTCTGCTGCTTTGTGTTGCGACATAAAACCATCAAGCCAGGCTGTAATCATAATCATATGTAATCATAATCATATGTGATGAATGATAAGCCCAATAATTGTGTTCAGATGGTTAAATAGCTTTGTTGATCATGCGTACTGTGAATACCTACATTATGGCTCTATGAGAGTGCATGAGTACGTGCTTGAGTGTGTTATATTTCACTATGTGCATCTCATTGGGCACGCAATGTCTGTGTGTGGTTATGTTTTTGCGATGTTTTTTTGAGAACACACAAAGTGTATTTTTTAATACATTGTTATTGATTTATTTGAGAGCACGTCATACAGTGTTTCCCATTAATTAACGAGAGTGTGGCGGCCCGCCACAGTCTCGTTTGGGCCCGCCACAGTCTCTCACAGAAAACATTTTTTTGGGAAAAAAAAAAAAAAAAAGGAATTTTTTTTTTTTTTCTCACGTGTGTCTACGTGTGAGAGGCGGCAGTGTGAGAGGCTGACTGGCAGAGATTAGAGCTGGTGAAACGCTAGCATGGTTATTTAAAACACCATCTCTGATCTCTGCCTGCACATAGATACACAGACACGGGCGCACGCTAAATGTGCTATATCGTGCTAATTGCTCAGCTGCAGCGCTAATTATGTTGGAATGGAGAGAGATACGTTCTTTTGAATGTTTGTGGAGGTGTAACGCTCAGTTTGTTGAAAAATAAATTTGGCACACTCAGGATCCGCATAGTGATATAGTCAGTTGCTAGGCACCAGCCGAGGCGACCCGCCATTTACGACAAGACGTCGTACTTTTACCGTGATCTTAATAAAAAAGATAATGCCTGGAAGAGGGTCAGCGAGGAGGTACAGCTTCCTCCTAAGTTGTGAATATTTCATATGTATCCTTATTTATTAAAGGTCCCATATTATACTCTTTTGAATCAATTTCACACAGCTGTCAGGCGTCCAACTACACTGTATTCGAAATGTATTGCTCCAAACTGATCCGTGGTCCTGAATGTCAGCTGTCTAAAAGTCGCTCAAATGAGCTATCTAATGAGAACAAGCTGTTTCTGTGGCTGCACCTTTAAATGTTAATGAGCTCTGTCTGTCACAGCCTGTCTTGCCTGTTACACGCCCCTCTCAGGGACTGTTGTGATTTCACCATGACATTAAGAGGCTTTTTTGTGCGTCTTGGCACCTTACACATGTGTACCGATTTTCATGTTCCAACTCCAAAAAAACCCCTAAGGGGAGGGGTTTTTGAAAATTTAAAGGGGGCGCTATAGAGGCATTTGGCCACGCCCATTTCCAACGACTTCAAAATATCAAATTTTTCGCGAGGCCTGATGTGCATGCCAAAATTTACGCTTTTTGGGGCATGTTAAAGCCCTCAAAAAGGCGATTTTAGGGAGAATATAATAAAAATAATAATAAACATAGCAGAAACAATAGGGCTTTCGCTGGGTGACTGCAGTCGCCGCTCGGGCCCTAATAATAATAAACAGAGCAATTACAATAGGGCTTTCGCTGGGCGACTTGCAGTCGCCGCTCGGGCCCTAAAAAGTGTTGCATTGTGTACTGATACTAGAAAGGTATCACATTAAAACAACAATACCATTTCTCACGTATTTAGTACTGAAAATAACAGCGTTTGTTGTCTTAGTGGAGACACTAACTGCAACACAACATAAGCTGTGTGGGTGTGGCTGCCTTTTCTCACACACACACACACAGCAGGCAGCGCTTGCTTACAGGATTGAGTGACTAGGATTATCAACATGTCCTTTGAAATACAGAACAGTATGTTAAGGATTAAATAGTGTCACATTCTGAGCCATCACATGATGAGGTTTGTCCTGAATTTCAGAGTTGTCTTGACTGCAGCATCATCTGACTCTGCCTGTGATAAGGTAAAACATGCTGCCAACGTTGGTTGGATCACAGACAAAAGTTGGAAAATTCAAACAACTTGTCATATGGACATGCAATGCTGCACCGAGCCCCCCTGTAACTCAGAGAAGGCACGGAGGACTCTGAAACTTCTCCCAGCCCTTAGTCGACATGAGGGTGAGTAGATAATGAGTGAAATTTGAATTTTGGGTGAACTATCCCTTTAAGTATTTTTCTTGGTATCTCAAGTTTGTAATTTTAGTATTATGACAACCCCAGTTCCATTAATTCTCCATGTCCTGCTATATGTAAGTGTTTCAATTCCTAAGATCAATCAGTGCTAACCGGAGCTAAACCATCATCTCATCCTCATGTATGTATTCACTTATTTAAAATTATTAATTATAGATCCCACCAATTATGTGTCTTTTTTTGACAAACTGCATTTCTGATGAAAATGAGGACAAACACATGGGCAAGTACCTGGATTTTCTGGATCCGGAGCGTGAGTGTGACAGGGAGTTGGACGAGGATCTGGATCTGGAGCTAGAACCAGTATAACTACTACCACTTCCGCTAACACTTCCACTCACGGTTCGCCTGGAAGACAGAGAGGAAGATAAAGCTGAAACCACAGCAGGCTGTTTTTCATGATATCAGAATAGAGAGTGAGCCACACAGCTTCTTGTTCAGCAAATAAAAAAGGAAGCAAAAAAAGACAAAAAAAAGAGGATGAGAAATAATAAATTAATAAATATCAATCTGACTCAGACATTAAAGAGCAACTAGAAAATTTCCTCTCGGGAAATTTTGAATGGGCCACGGGAGCTACTGCCGGTTTTGCCATCTCTGTCAACATGGGAATCAAACCCACGATCTTAAGGTCAAGACAGAGCTGATCAGACAGACACATGATCATCTTTCTATAAGCACTGATATGGAGGAGCTGTAACCACATTAGGTTAACTGTGTGTGTGTGTGTGTGTGTGTGTAACTGTAATCACATGAAGCTGGCTCTAGAGTCTGTGTGTGTGACTGACTTGACACATAGTTAGTTAGTAGCTGCATCATGTGTCAGTCTGATTTAGCTGTGTCTGTGTTTATAAACATTTAAACGAGCGCCAGGTGGATTGTTTATGAAGTTAACGAGCTCTGGCCTGAGAATCAGAGGTTACCACGGCAACTTGAGGTGGTTACCACAGCGATAGGGGCCCCCGCAGGCTGAGACAGACAGAAACGTGGAGAAAAAGAGCGATTTTCTGCCTCTGCACCGGTCTCACATTTAGGCTTCGCGTGACAAAACGATAACTCCTATCAGAACAAAACACAGAACACGTTGCTCTAAGGACTTCCTGAAAATTTCGGTACGATTTGGTGTTTCTACAGTAAATATTTTGGAGAGGATGGCAGTTTTAAAACATCAGGCCGTTCTACTTCTCTCAGAAAATATTTGTATTGGAGTCAATGAGGAGCAGGGACAGACGTGGCCGCACTCAGAGGCTGATTCTGTAAGTTCTGTAAGTCTCTCTGATATTTTGAGCACATGAATTGATAGATAACAAGTTTGTCTTACAAATTCTGAAAAAATTATGTGTGTAGAGTGTAAATTGTGGCCGTGCTGACAGTTTATCCAGAAAAAATACAGAATGTTTCTTCACTCTCTCCCACTCTAACCGATGATGTCACGTGCTCTGACACGAACATTCCATGCAATACACAACCATTATAATCTCATAATTTCTCCAAAAATGATCATGGTCATTGATCAGGGATTGATCAAAAACTATATGACCTATCAAAACGTGGAGTAATACGACAATACACAAGACTTGTGTCTACTGTTTAAAGTTTAAATGAAGTCTCTAGGTGAAAGTATGCCTGAGTTTGTTAAACTCCAATGCTTCAGCAGTCACACTAATGAGCTTTATACTATGAGGAATCAAAGACTGTCCAATGACAGCTGAATAATTGGAATCAAAAGTCAAGCAATGATGTGAAATGAATGAGGCAGGAATCGAACCCATGACCTTATGATCATTAAGCCTTTACTCTGCCACTCGGCTACAGAGAGCACACTGCTTTCAAGACTGTTGTCATTCATTGTAATGTGATGATGTGCTGCAAACTGGTATGAGTAATCAAGGAGATAACAAACACCTGTAACCAATTGAAGGCGGGGGAGGAGAGCAGAATTCAACATAACATAACAAGAGTTCTTCCCTTGGATTCGAACCAGTGACCTTAGGGTTGGCAAGCAGCTACCGTATCCCCTACACTACAGTGGAATTGTGGAGAGGAGAGGTTGAGACTTTGATGAATGTGAGATTTTTCAATGATGCTTAAAAATAAAAGTAAGGAAAGTGCAGAAATTAGCCACACCAAGCAAGAAGATGACTTTTTTGTGACCTGTGACTATTTTTTGGTGAATTAAAATGAATTAAAAAGCACTTAACAGCAAGTTACAAAGTTGAGCTCCTTCTCCTGCTACTGTGAAAAAAATGCATTGGGCTGAATGAGAGCAGAGAGCTCCCTGGCTGCATTTAAAAAAATATTTTAAATTATTATCTAAGTCTCTTTGCATTTTTGACCAGAATTTTAGCCAGAAGACAAGTGTGGCTACAAAACTGGAGAAAATAATTTGTCTAGAGTTTAATTTGCAGAAAAAGTTAAATATTTTAAAAAGTATAAATAGTTAAAAAGAGAAAAGTAATGCCGATAAAGTTCAAAAAAAGCTGCACGTTTTGATATATGAATTGTTGAAATAGCACAAAGTATGAAGGACTAGAGGAAGACCGTAAAAAGGCGGAAGAAAATGGCTGAACAGAAGAACAATAGTGTGAATGCTGAAAAAACATTTCCAAGAATGGAAATGGTGTGAATGCTGAAAGCAATGCTGAATGAGCTGAAGAAATTGTTGAAACAATGCTGAATGAGCTGAAGAAAGAAAGAAAGAAGAAGAAAAGGACAGAAGGAAAGAAAGAAAATGGGAAGGGTAGATGGAGAAAGAAAGAAAGAACAAAAGGACAGAAAGAAAGAAGACACAGAGAGAAGGGTAGATAGAGAAAGAAAAAGGTAAGAAAAACAGAATAATAGAAGATAAAGAGAATAGAGAATGAATGAAAGAGACAGAGGGGTAGTAAGAAAGAAGGAAAGAAATTGGGGTGGATAAATGAAAGAGAGAGATATACAGAGAGCGGTAGAAAGAAAGAAAGAAAGAAAGAAAGGGGGTAGAAACAAAGGAAGAGAAAAGGAGTAGAAAGAAAGACAGAACAAAAGAAAGAAACAAAGAAGTAAAAAGAAATGGGGTAAAAGAAAGAAAGAAAGAAGAAAAAGAGAGAGGGGGATGATAGATAGAAAGAGGTAGATGGATGGATGGATAGAGAGGGAAAGATAGAAAGAAGTTATGTAAAATACAAATGAAGGAGTAAAAGAAAGAAAGAAAAAGAGATAGATAGATAGATAGATAGATAGATAGATAGATAGATAGATAGATAGATAGATAGATAGATAGATAGATAGATAGATAGATAGATAGATAGATAGATAGATAGATAGATAGATAGATAGATAGATAGATAGATAGATAGATAGATAGATAGATAGGACACATGTTAAAAGCTGCATCCTATGTCCTGGCTCCACATGTAATTGTACTACTATTAATAGAGTTGGAAAGACTAAACGTCTGAACTTAAATTCATGAGAAAAATATAAATTGTTGGAGAGTTTAGAGAGTTTATTTATTTAGCACACAAATTTCAATAGTGCAAGGAGGGAACGAAGCCGGTTGGCTTGTACATAGGTTCCACCCCTATAACAAATTACAACAAGACAAATTTCAATGGCTAACAAATAAACAGATGTTTACATCAAAAGTATAAAATCATTGAGAGGCTGATGAATGTGAGCTGAAAACCTGTGTGTGTGTCTGGGTGTGTGAGTCTGACGGTCTCTCTGTCTGCGTGTACATGTGCAGAAAGTAAAACTGTTAAGCGCCACAGAACTCCTCTCTCCCTAATGATCTGATTGATTAGACCTGCGTGGCAGCCTGCCCTCAGAAGTTACCATGGCGACTCAACTAACTGCTTACATTTTACTGTGTGGAACAGTGTTGTGTTTGTGTGTTTGTTTGTTTGTGTATGTGTGCATGTGTGACTGTGTGTGAGTGTCTGTGTGTGTCTGTCTGTGTGAGTGTGATGCCTGTGTTTGTGCGTGGACATCCTCTGTCAGTCTGGTTTATCATGTGTGTGTGTGGGGCTGTGTTTAAAAACATCTTAACGAGCGGCCAGGCTGCACCTGCACTGTTCTATTTATAGACTTTGATAACGAGCTGGCCGCTACAGCTGGACCAACTGCACACAGAGCAGAGCAGAGCAGAGAGATTTGAGCTCTGTGCAGCTTCCGAAAACAGCCCATAAAAAGAGAACCGTACCTCTTATCAGAATGTGGCCATGACTACTGGGGCAAGGAGACCTTCCTGAGCACATTGATGTGCATTAAATGTTTGTAGGGCAAAAACTTTTCTCAGGGTCGCAAGGTAGAAAAGGGGGGCATTTCTGCTTTTCTAAAAAAATCAGCTCCTACTTTTATATTGAAGTGGATGAGCCACTGGAGCGGGTCTAGCTGCACAATTAGGCTCACTGAGACAATTCTGTAAGTCTGTCTGCTGTTTTGAGCACATCAAATGAGACACGACAAGTGTGGCTACAAACCGGTGAGGAAATCATGTGTCTAGAGTTTAATTTGTGGCCGTGCTGGCAATTTATCCAGAAAAAATCCTGAATGTTTTTTCGATCCCTCTCACTCTAACGATGATGTCACTCACTCTGACCCAACCCCATACACACTCATTGAAAAGTGTGAAATTTGTCAGAAATCCTCAGGTGCTTCTAAAGGATTTATCTCAAAAACGGTACAAGCTATGAAAAAGTTGTACATACAGGATGAATACATTAGAAGTTTGTCTACAGCTCAGAATTTGAATGAAGTCTCTAGCTGAAAGTATGTGGACGCTTTAAAGGCTGAAAGAAGTAAGAAGATTTGAAGAGTTTCAAGACTGTTCCAATGCATTCTCTATGGGGAAAAAAAAATCAGAAATAGTTGAATATTGCAAAAAGTATGAATAGTTGAAAAGAGAAAAGACATAGCACAACTGTCCCAAAAAGGCTGAACATTTTGATGTGAGAATTGTTGAAATAGCACAAAGTATGAAGGACTAGTTAAGTGTCAAAAGTATTAAGAAAATGGCCGAACAGAAGAACAATAGTGTGAATGCTTCTAGCATTCACACTATTGTTCTTCCAGCATTCACACTAATAATAATAAGAAAAAATCCACACAATAACAGTAGTGCCCGGGCTTCGGTCCCTGCAGCTATTTCATAGCTGTTGGGACCAGTGCCCGGTGCGATTGCCCGTGGCCCTAATTAAACCCCTCAGTTTTGGATGACGTAGCCTCGTAAACCAGACTCTCGCGGAAATGCATTTCATTTCATTCCGAGGGAGAGCCTGGAACTTGCTGATTGGCTGAATGGGGTTGTCTGTCAGCGCTACTACTCCCGCCCAGCTCCCGCCCACCCCAAACGCTTACAGGGGGGATGAGGCCAGACTCTCCCTCAGAAATGAAATGCATTTCCGCGAGAGGCTGGTTTACGAGGCTATGGATGACGTGCTCTAAGCTTGAAATTCAAAAAATGCCTTGATTATGGGCGGGGCTCCAGGAGCACTCTCTGATCTCCCCTCCCCCCTCCCCCTCCCCCCTGCGCCGCATTTACACCATAGACTGTATATAAAAATAATTCACACCCGCGAAATCACACAAAGGAGAAAAAAAAGTAATAAACACACATCGACACTTATGCTATAGAGAATGTGAAGATACGTCACGCCGTGGGACATTGGGCGCCATCTTTGGAGGATTGCGGATGTAAACACTTGCTCGTCTCCCTAAAAAAAGTTCCCCAAAGTCGCTTAAAAGTAATCATGGTGGGACAGTACTGCTGCCACAGTAGTATATGCACTAATACCAAAAACGAGATAGTTCACGATGTCTGGATAAGTCAGTGGAGGGAGTAAATCTGGGTCTTGAATCCAGTCCCCACTCTCTGTTTGCATTTGCGTTCCTCCAAAGATGGCGCCGACGTCCCACAACGCAAAGCGGCGTGACTCTAACAGCACTAGTAGCGCGGACACTACTAGGAGAGGACGCCGGAGCCGTGACACAGTGCATCTACAGCCGATCCGCCGGTCACCGGCTCCGGGCAGAGCCACTAACAATTCCCATCCAGGCAGCTGTTAGCAGCCGTTATACGTTGATGACGTATGACATGCATTGCCAGGAAAGATCCGATCTGTCTGTTTAGACTACAGACGCATTGGCAGATATCCGATTTGTATCTGATTTATTTCCACATATAACGGGGGCCTGAATCTGATCTGACAATATCTGATTCCATGCGCATTTGTCCTGTTTACACATTTCATGTTACAAATCCAATCTGAGCCACTTGAGAGGAAAAGATCGGAATTGGGCCACTTGAATCATGCAGTGTAAAGACAGCCATATATTCCCCCTGGCGAATTAATATTGGAGGGCTACATGCCACGGGGCGGGTAAGTGTCCCGTGTTGTTGTTGTGTGTTGCACTGAAGTAGCTCCCCCAACGACCCCGCTGTAGAAAATCGTTCCCCTCAGAAGCAACGTAGCCTCACGCCGGGGACACACCGTCAGCGGGAGCGCTGCAAAGCATTGCGCAATGAAAATGGCCCATGACCAGGAGCCTTCCTGTTCACACTACATGCGCATTTCTCCACGCCGGTTGACAAGCGCTTCTGCCCCTCAGCTGTGTGTGTGTGTAGGCCTATCTCTTTCTCACGCTCAGTAGTCTATAGATTGCAATAGGCCTATGTAACAAAAAGAGGCAATTTATTATTTGGCCGGTAAAAGATTTACTTGGCCGGTATTTTTTATATTTTTTTCTTGAACCAGGGGACTCTGTAGCGTCGTCCTGATGGGAGCGGGTGGGTAGGGTCTTATGTGATGGTCTTAGCTCTCCTTATGACTGCTTGAGTATGGAATTCTGATAGTGGGGTTTGAGTTTTGCCTGTTATTTTACTTACTTGATTGATTGATGATCTGGGAGAGTTTAGATTTGTATTTTACTGAGGTGTGTGTGAACCAGTTAGGGCTGCACAGTTAATCAAATTTTAATCACGATCACGATTTTGGCTGCCACGATTAAATTAAGATGATCGTCGGCGATTTTAACATTTAAAAAGCGGGCTCTGTTGCATATCAAATCAAGCATTTTCTCAACCCAATAGTCAGCCGACCACCAGGGGGCCACCGAAAGGTTAGGGCTTCATTAAGCTGCCGAAACAGCAAGCGAGCGTACCCTGCAGCAGCGGCATCCTCAAATGATTTAACAGTGTGAGAGCGGGTGTGAGACGCATGACACCTCGTCCTGATATACAGCGATGCGACAGCGACGCGAGCGAGCGAGGAAAAGTGATTAGAATGCGTTACTTTTCAATCAGCCTGTCCTGACGTGCCGCAAGCGACATCGCGCCGTCCAGCGATGTCGCTCAACCCTGACATTATCGCTCGCGTTGTCTCTATCTGGACGACATTTCGCGGCGGTGTCCCGCCCCTAAACACTTCTTATTGGTTGATAAGTACACACTGCTTTCTGTTGACAAGCAAGTTATCAGAGAGAGGAGAATATGAGAGGAAAAAACACTCAAAGATGTGAAAAACTGCCAGGAACTGCCAGGAATCTCAGAATAGCGCCGCATGTTTGTGTACGTCCCTTTATAATTTGATTGGTTTGGATTCTGAACCAATAGAGTATACTCGCGACAAAATCGTCACGCTGCATATCAGGACACCTTCGCGCAAGTTTTCGTTGCTGCTTCGCTTGCTTGCAGTATGTCAGGACCATAGACTGTAAAAAATATGGACGTAGCACCCGTGACGTCACCCACTGGTTTTGGGGAGTCGTTTCTGTGACTCAAATACTGAACAGCGCCATGTTGGATTTACTGGGCGAGAACCCGCCCACTGGCCTCGAAGCAGCTGTCCACGGAGCTGCTTGGACCTGTCACTCAACGTTTCCGCGCCCTAATTGGCCAGAATTTTAACCTAATAACAGTAAAACGGTAGAGTTAAAAAAAAAATTCACCCCCCTCAGAGTGTGTGCGGGGGTAGAAACTATCGATTGAGAAAAAAAAACGTGCTGACACCAGGCTTTTAACATGTTTATTGAGGATGTAAAGTCGGCAATTTTAACATGGGGGTCTATGGAGAATGCTGCTTTCTGACACCAGCCCCCAGAGGAAGCCGGGGGGATTGCAGTTTTTTGAACGCGGAAGTGAGCTTCACTTCTCAGACCGACAACTGCCCCCTTGGTCAGGACGAGGTGTGAGAGTGTGAGACACGATGTCGGGAGCAGCATCTGGAGGTGAGGAGCAGCTTGTGCCGTGTAAGGGCTCCACTTCCATTGTGTGGAGGTTTTTTGGTTTTGTGGAAAGTGATGCTGACCAGAAGGCGGTCCTGTGCAAAGAGTGCCGCAGGGTTGTGTCTGCGCCACAGGGCACTACAACAAACTTGTTCAACCACCTGGAAAAAACACCACAAACCCAAATATGATGAATGCATGAAGGCCAAAGCTAACGCTGGCCCACCAAATCCCCGTCAGTGTTCAGCGCCAGCCCAGGCAACAATAACGGCAACCCTGCACCGGGCAACGCCGTATCCCTCTACCTCTCAAAGACATGCAGAAATAACGGATGCCATAACGTTTTATTTGGCCAAAGACATGTGTCCAATAAACACAGTGAACAACGAAGGCTTCAAAAGCATGGTCAAAACACCGGACAAGAAGTATGTGATCCCCTCGCGCAATTATTTTTCCAAAGTGGCATTACCTGCACTGTATGAAAAATGTCGGGGGGAAATAGAGAGGGAAATAACAGCAGTCGAGTATTTCGCAACTACGACTGACCTATGGTCCAGCAGAACAATGGAGCCGTACCTGTCCCTGACAATTCACTATATTGACAATGATTTTACAATGAAGAGTCGGTGCTTGCAGACGTCATTTTTCCCACAAGATCACACAGGAGAAGCTATAGCCCAGGGACTGTGGGAAGCACTGGCCTCATGGAGCCTGCATCACCACAGATAATGGATCTAACGTCGTCAAGGCAGCTTCTCTAAATAAATGGATGAGGCTCCTGTGCTTTGGCCATAGGCTCCATTTAGCAATTGGTGAGTAGGAATAAAAACGACAATTTAAAAAAGTACACATAATTGAATGGTACCTATGTATTCTGTGCTAATATGATGGAGTTTGGTCATCAAATGTGTAGGCATTTCATTTATATTTAAATTGCTTTACAAATGACCAGATAAAATAACAGACAAATATATAAATAAATAAACAAATGATTGAAATAAAACATCTGTATCTTAACTGACCAAAATATTACTGTGTGTGTGTTAAGGTGATTTGTATCTATTTATGTACAGTTTTTAGCCTTTTATTTCATGTGATGCTGGGACAAACTAATTTCCCTCCTCTGGGATCAATAAAGTTCAATTCAATTCAATCCAATCTTAAAACAACACATGAAAATAAAAGATTTAAAAGGAAAATGTATGCAAGGTTTTGTTTTGTTTTAATTATGAATCTCATTTTCTTTTACAGAGAATGCAATGAAAGATCCTCGGATTGACCGTGCAGTAGGGATCTGCAAAAAAACTTGTGAGCAGTTTCTCCTACAGCTGGAGGCGTAAAAAGGAGCTAGCACGGGCTCAAAAGGAGCTGAAGCTTCCAGAACATGAGCTGAAGACAGAATGCCCCACAAGGTGGGGGTCAAGACAGGCAATGATTGAAAGAGTCCTGGAGCAGCAGAGGGCCATCTCTCAAGTCTTGTCTTCTGACAGAAAGTCCAGACATCTCATCCCATCATAGCAGGACACTGAGATCCTTGAAGCCATCCACAAATCCCTCCACCCTTTGACTGAGTTTACTGATGCACTGTCCAGTGACAAGTATGTCAGTGTTTCCTTTGTGAAGCCAGTCCTCCATCTCTTCAGTTCCTCCATCCTCAAAGTGAACGATGATGATTCAGAGCTCACAAACACCATCAAGACAAAAATCCTAACTTACCTGGAGGAAAAATACAAGGATCCCGAGACACAAGAGCTGCTCGACATGGCTTCTGCTCTGGATCCCCGTTTCAAGCTGCGATACGCAAGTGAGGACAGGGTAGAACCAATCCAAGCCAGACTTGTGTCTGAGATGGCTGCATCTGTGAGCATGGTAAGTAATAATTGTAGATACATAAATACACTATTTATTATAAATTCAAGAAACTAAGTGGATTGAAATGTGCTAAAAAGTAATTAATGTGCTGTAATCTACATTCTGAATGTGGATGTCAATTTCATTTGACTGAATTTGTTATTCATATTTTATTTACCGTGCACTTTTCAAGGAGCAGGGCCCAAGTGATGGTGGGACTGCAGACAGGGCAGAGGATACACCCAGCACATCCAAGGGAAAGAAGAACTTGGGGAGCTTCTTCAAGATCACTGAGAGAGCCAGCCCAACCCATCCTCCTCACCAAGCTGTAGCCTCTGAGCTTCAGTCCTACCTGCAGTGTGCTGACCTTGTAACGCCGCATTATGTAATAATGACGCATTATGTAATAATGTAATAAATCTTCACGTCATTACATGTAATAACGCCGCATTTTGTAATAATCTGCCGCATTTTGTAATAAAAATCTTGAACGCAATATGTAATAAACTTTGCCGCATTTTGTAATAAGTTGTTACATTTTACATCACTTATTACATATTGCGGGTGTTACACTTTTTTATGAAAAAAATGTAATAATTTTGTGCATTATGTAATAAACCACCAAAATGGATGTCTTAATTAGAAAAAAAAAGACATTAGGACCATCAGAATAACACTGACTTTAAGCATACCAGCATGCATGAATCATAAATATGAATTCATTTCTAAAACCAGTAGGACGGTCAAATCTATCTATCTATCTATCTATCTATCTATCCCACTGACCAGGTTGAGCACCCAGGGTGCTCAACCTGGGTGCTCCCTGAGGGGCACGCCAGCAGATGCGCTTTTCTCCGTGCCACTCGGCAGGCGCCTCGGCCCCTCAGATGTGTGTGTGGGTATGTGTATCATGTGTAGCCCGTATGTGTGTGTCGCCTGTGTGAATGTGTGTGTTAAATCTTGCTCGCGCTCTGTTAAGATGAATAAACAAATCGCTGCAGAGCACGAGCCTGGCACAGAGGTGCGCGCTCTGGCGCATCTGGCACAATCTGTTAAAGGAAACTGGCTCCGCTCCGCGGCTATTTCGCGTCCGACGTCTATGTTAAGCACATGTTTTTATTGATATTGTAGCGTCCGACCCAACGTAACTATACAACAACATAACACAAACTTTATCAGACAGCTCTTACTTCTTCCTCTGCACCACCTCACTCACTCACTCACCTACACATGCATACAGGACCCTCAAACTCATCTTTCAGTTGTGCAGTATTATTAATAATGAGCGATGAGTATGTAAAATAAAAAAATGTATTATAAAAAAAAACATGACATCATAATACACACATGGAGAGGAGAGTTAAAAGACCATCATACTTTTTACTGGACCTCAATCGACCAAGGGAAAGTGGTATAATCTGATATTTTAGATCGGAGTTTTGAAAAAAGCGTCAAATCATCCAGCCCTCTCCCTCACGTATTTTACCCGGGCGGCGATGCACCATTCTTGGGGAGCGCTCTGGCAGGGCCCCCTCTCTGGTTCTCCGGGCCTGGAGCTTCTGGGACTGGTTCTGGTTTTACAGCTGCTGCTTGCAGATGATGATAATTTTTCAGTAGTAATGTAAATGGATCAGCTGGGCAAATTTTGATAAAATGTTAAATCTGGTGAAAATCAGAGGCAAAATCACTTCCAGCATCATCAGCCCGATGAAATCCCACAGCTCGACCCCCCCCCCCCCCCCCCCAGCTTGCCCCAGCTGCGGCTCCGGGGGCGGTGATCCCAGCCGCCCCTGCCGCTGCTGGAGCAGAGCTGGACCCGGCCTGGAGCTCCAGTCGGACCGTGGTCCATGTCATCCCTCCACAGACGAACATGACCCGGGCGTATTATTGTCGGTGGGCAAGAGGGGAGGGAGAGACGCGGAGCGGTTACCATCCGCGTGGGACCCGCTGTCTGAGGAGACCGCTCTGCTCAGCGGGGAGGAGGAGCAGCGTGTATTATTGTTAATGTTTTTTCTAATTAAGACATCCATTTTGGTGGTTTATTACATAATGCACCAAATTATTACATTTTTTTCATAAAAAAGTGTAACACCCGCAATATGTAATAAGTGATGCAAAATGTAACAACTTATTACAAAATGCGGCGAAGTTTATTCTACATATTGCGTTCAAGATTTTTATTACAAAATGCGGCAGATTATTACAAAATGCGGCGTTATTACATAATGACGTGAAGATTTATTACATTATTACATAATGCGTCATTATTACATAATGCGGCGTTACAGACCTTGATAGTGAGGAGAACCCACTGGACTAGTGGAGGGAACATCAGCGAGTCTACCACCGACTGTCAAAGCTGGCCAAAAAATATTTGAGCATACCTGCAACAAGTGCCCCTTCCAAGAGGGTCTGGGGGAAACATAGTGACCTGCCTTCGGTCGTCTCTGAAACCACAAAGTGTTGACAGGCTGGTGTTTCTCGCCAAAAATCTGTAGGCCTGTACTAGTATGTTCCTGTTCTTTGTAGTATGTGCCTTTTCTGCATAGGCTTCATTTTTTTCATTTGTTTGCACTTTATGATTGCACTTTGCAATGGCATATTTAATTTTTGCCCTTTGTCTTGGGTAAATTTTATTTTATTATTTATGATTTATGATTATTTTAAGTTTCAATGTGAAGATTTGTCCACATTCTTAAAAAAGAAAGTGCAATAAAAAGACATGTTTTACCGAACATAATGAATAGTCGTGATTAATAATTGTGATTACAATATTGATCAAAATAATCGTGATTATCATTTTGGCCATAATCGTGCAGCCCTAACCAGGATGTGATGTTGAAGGTCAGGACAGATTCAATTAGTGATGTGCATGCCATTGGGGAACCTAGCGATGGCTTCTGTGTTACAGATCTTATCTGTCATTTCTAAACCGAGCACAAAGTTCGTACTGCAGGTGGCTTGCTTACTGTAGGTAAATACCTCACATAACTTCTCGTCAAATGAGAACTATCACATTAAATATGAGGACATGAAGTGAAAATGATCACAGCCCAGCATACATAACAGAGGGAACTTAATTAGACACGGTCAAACAAACAAACTTTTCTGAGCAATTAATTTAACAAACACACTGTTTGAGTTGTGTGTGCCGCAGTAACTGAGACTTCTCTCTGCTCTGCAGTCTGCATGTGGGGTGTTAAGTGGAGATCTATTAACTGTAGCATATCACTAATAGGCAATGCTGGTCAAACGGCATATTAACGAAACCTACACGGAAAGAAGAAAGAGCAGCCAATTACAACGTAATAGTTTCAGACACATGGTGGTGGAACTCGTGGTATTTGACTGGCATCTTGTCATCACAGTACGGAGAAGCCAATCCTAAACCAGCTGCATATCTGACTGAAGTCTGGTTGTGTCGGGTTAAAGTCATTCCCTGTCTTAATGGAACCACAAAGAGACACGACAGCTATCTGGCCAAACGCGTGTCAAACTAAATGATACTCTGCTTCGCTGCCCCAGGTCATATCACTAATCTATACATCTGTCAATCCAACTGTTGTGTTGTGTTGTGTGTGTGTCAGCATAAACAGGTACTGGAACTGGTTTTCCTGGATATTTTCCATGTTGTATGACCCCTTCTGCCCACATACACACCTACATACACACATGAAAACAGTCTCACTCTCTCTCTGTTATTCCCTGCCCTTTAACTGCTCTTCCTCACACACACACACACACACACACACACACACACACACACACACACACACACACACACACACACACACACACACACACACACACACACACACACACACACACACACACACACACACACACACACACACACACACACACACACACACACACACACACACACACACACACACACACACACACACACACACACCTTACAAATATGTAGTGTTTCCACAAGTCATCCACCCACTCCATCGCCCACACACAATACCTATGGTCTTCTTCCAAAAAGCACAGCAGGGGGATACACCCGCAGTATCACTCATGGCACGCACTCAGAGACAAATATGCAAATGTAAATGTGTTTGGAAACACGGCTCTGCTTGATGCAATTCTATCTTTTCATCCACTGTTGACATATTTTCTTTGCAAATATGGGCCCAGTATACAAACCAGAGGAAAGCCTACATTCTCCCTCGCCCACGTACACACACACCCAAACCTGACGGCAAGACAGGGTTTCTCTGCATACCCACGCTATGCTCGGCAAGGAATCAGAACCAGTTTTTTCATTCAGTATCATAAGACACGATGAAACCTTGCGGTGAGATAATATCTGTGACAGGTCCCAAGACTGACCACTAAACTGTTGTAATTTAACACTGTGACTGATGACAAGTCAATCCATTTCTTTAGATATTATAGACAGAAACCAAGACCATGTGTTGGGGCTGCTAGTGAAACTATTGTAGCGTAAAATCTCTGCCCACAAAAAGACCAAAACAAAACGCAACAAATCCTGGAGTAAATCACTGGGTATTGCATTTGTTTTACATTTCCATCATTATGGTACTGTGGAATTTTCCTATTCATGAAATAATTATGAATTAGTAGTTGAAGTGATTAGTGATTGAACATTGCAAGTATTGAGTGCATATAAATGGACATTATGTTATTCACTTTTACAGAATAACAAAAAAGTACAAAGAAGGGTACAGATAACAGTAGTGATAACTGTCCTGTTGACATACAGTAGTGGATGGATAAGCAGTATCCATTTAAGAAGTACCATTAAAATCTTAATGATAACCATATCCAAAAACAAAATGATGCACAACATCTTTATGAAAAAACAACAATCAAAAGACTGGATTAACTGCTTAAATACATGTCACATTCAAAGACTGGTTCTTGATGAATGGCCCTGCTGCTTCCATTCTACTCTCTTCTTCTCCTTAATTCTCCATAACTGGAGAGTCAGCTGCCAACAGAAACTGTACGTTTTCCAAATATGTGATGCATCAACTAAAATGTTGACATTGTCACAGCTTCGGTGTCGTGTCTGCTAACAGGTCACACTGGATCTAAGTGAACCAAACCCCTTTCTCTTCCTGATTCCTGGAAGGAATTAAATTCCTTTGAAATTAAACGTAATCCAAGAGTCTGACCTCGTGGGTGGATAATAAAACATTTACAGCGGGGAAAATAAGTATTGAACACGTCAACATTTTTCTCAGAAAATATATTTCTAATAGAGCTATTGGCATGAAATTTTCACCAGATGTCCACATCAACCCAAGTAATGCACACATACAAAGAAATCCAAACATTAATGCCCATAAATTAAGTCATTTGTAATAAAGTGAAATGACACAGGGAAGAAGTATTGAACACATGAAGAAAAGGAGGGGCAAAAAGGTATGGAAAGCCAAGAAAGCAGCTGGAGTTTGTCAGTATTTAGAAAGTAATCCTGTCCCCTATCAGTGCAAAGTAATATCTGTTGGTTTAGTCCTGATTGATGCCTTTTAAAAAGGTTTCTCACCACCAAGGTGTCAGACAAGAAGCATTGCATGATGGGTAATAGCAAAGAGCTGTCTAAGAGCTGTCTAAAGACCTACGCAACCTTATTATTGCAAAACAGGAGTCAAAACAATAATCAGAAGGGTTCCGTAACAGTCCAGGACCACTGGTGGAGAGCTTCAGAAAGACCTGGGATCAGCAGGTACAGTTGTTTCATAGAAAACAATAAGTAATGCACTCAACCGCCATGGCCTCCATGCACGCACACACGCAAGACATGGAGGCCATGGCGGTTGAGTGCATTACTTAGTCTTAGTCTGCCACCCAGTCCTCCCATCGAGCTGACCTGGACTGTTAGGGAACCCTTCTGATTATTGTTTTGACTCTTCTGTCTGAAATCTTGCGAGGAGCACCTGGCCGTGGCCGGTTTACAACAATGCCGTGTTCTTTCCACTTCCGGATGAGGCCCCAACGGTGCTCACTGGAACTTTCAGAAGTTTAGAAATGTGCCTGTAACCAATGCCTCCAGTGTGTTTTGCAATAATAAGGTTGCGTAGGTCTTTAGACAGCTCTTAGACAGCTCCTTGCTATTACCCATCATGCAATGCTTCTTGTCTGACAGCTTGGTGGTGAGAAACCTTTTTAAAAGGTATCAATCAGGACTAAACCAGCAGATATTACTTTGCACTGATAGGGGACAGGATTACTTTCTAAATACTGACAAACTCCAGCTGCTTTCTTGGCTTTCCATACCTTTTTGCCCCTCCTTTTCTTCATGTGTTCAATACTTCTTCCCTGTGTCATTTCACTTTATTACACATGACTTAATTTATGGACATTAATGTTTGGATTTCTTTATATGTGTGCATTACTTGGGTTGATGCCGACATCTGGTGAAAATTTAATGTCAATAGCTTTATTAGAAATATATTTTCTGAGAAAAATGTTGACGTGTTCAATACTTATTTTCCCCGCTGTATGTATGCAGCACTTCCTACTGTTTCAATACCAAGGGCTTGAAGATGAGACACCTACCTCCGAGGAGGGTGCTGCTGTCGTTCTTTCCGCCTTCCCTCCCTTGGGTTGGGGGGTTTTCCAGGTTCCCGTGGTGGCAGTGGTCTTCCTGCTCCACTGCTACTAGCCCCACTACCTGGGCCGCCAGCCTCCCGAGGGTTGGGGGGAGGCTTTCCTCCCTCTAGAATTGGTTTTGGGGGCCGACCCTGTGATCCCCCAGGTGCAGGAGGGCTGGGAGCTTTCTTCATGGGAGGCTTATCCCTGCGAGGGGGGGGCATGGCACCGGGCTTCACTGGTACACTAGGAGAGAGAGAAGGCAGTTAGTTACTTTTTCTTGCATGTACACAATGACAGAATGTTTTAGCTAATGATCAATAAATAATTATTAGTAAATAGACATGATGCAATATGACGATGAAGAATTGATCGATCCTAACAGATGATTAGGATTTACCCTTTGGCTAACATAGGAGAAAGTTCTGGTTTGTTCTTTGCGTTTCTTGGCGCCGCTGGGCTTGATGAGGGCGATGTGGAGAATGACCGAGACCTATAAATCAATAATGCTGTTGTCAATACAGTGTTCTTATGTTGTTCAATTTCAAGGTTAGACCACGTCACACACACGCCATTCAGAAAAAAATAAGGAGTTGTGTTTTGTTATATTTCAAGTGTAATTGACCTTTCGCAAAAGCTCCGCCCCCTTAGTTACCGTTGCTAGCCCGACAAGCTTCTCGATGCTGCCTGATTGTAAACAGTGTTTTTATATTGAGCGTCTTGAGGCATCAGAGTCTCAGAGGCATATGAGCGCTATATTTATGAATATTAATAATCACTAAACATTCTGACACCACTACAAAATTGCGTGGTCACAATGTAAACATAATGATGATCAAAATAGGGCTTTTATCGATTCATGAATTGCATCATGTGGCGCATCTGCAAGAGAATACGGGTAACGGGACGTGGTGTTTGTGTCGCGGACCGAGACCAGAGCTTCTTCTTTTCTTTTTTTCTCCCCACCGAGAGGATTAAATCTGTGGAAGTACACTATAGTAGGCCTACAGTGTTTCCTCATACGTACAGCTCCTTCTATTTTTTTAATTGTCGCAAATACACCGCTGCATGTCTTCCGTTCATTCATCTTCTCATAGCGCTGTTTGTTATTGACATTTACACACACAGAGCTAGAGAGAGAGAAGCGCGCATGCTGCAGCAGTGCTTGGTGAAAGTGAAAGTTGTAAGGTCCGACCCCCCCCCCCCTAAAAAAATCCTAGAGGAAACACTGTGGTAGTGAGTGATTTGGGATACAGCCCTAGTCCTGCTAGCTTACCTTGGAGCAGATGTAGGCTGTATGCTTGTTTATTTTCATGACATTTAGCTGGGAGGGGGAGAAGGGTCCGGCTGCGGGGGGCTTCCACACGGTTTGACCCATTGTAGGCACCTCTCCTGTTGTGTTTTCAGCTTTGGGAAGGGAAAAAACACGACTCCCCCAGCCAAACTCTTCGGGTAACTACTGTCCGACAATACACTTTGCTTGTCGGAGGTCCGAAGCTTGACGGACCTTGTTTACATAGTAACGGTTGCTATGATGTCTGATTGGACAATGACCGTTCGGGGGCGGGGTTTTGCGAAAGGTCAATTGACTCAACAATCGAGGAAACGCAGCTCATGTATGTAGTGAACACAAACCTGTTGCTGCTCATTTCCACATTCAACATATATTTCTTTAAGACCAGTGCATGCCTTCTCTTAAAATACATATGTGGCTCTTTTGTTTTTACACATGACAACCCTGAATTTAAGGAGCTTTTATCTAGTGGAGTTAGGTAATGTCTGAATCAGTTGGACAGGCTGTGAAAAAGACTCTCCAGCTCCCAGCACAAAGTCATCTGATGCATGAATGAGTGGGTGCATCGATGACATCTCTACCCTGCCTCTTGCACGCTGTGTCATATCTCACTGCAGCTGTGGTATATAAATGACCAAATGGAGAATTAATGGGTTGTTTCTTGCAGTCTTCTTCCAGAAATTAGCCCTGTAACACTAGTTCATACTCAGTGGGCATACATATATTACAGTCATCTTAACTAACAAATGTATGTCACTTCTCCCTACAGTATGTCACTGAAGACGAATATTAAACACACATTACATACATTAAAATCATACTGTGAACAGTCTCCATTTCGTAGTTTATGTACTGAATGTTTCCCAGCTCTGGTGTGGCTAAAAACACATTTGATACAATTATGTGGGTGAACTAAAAACGCTGTCTCAACATGTCTTCAGGCTGAAGGGAGGTAGAGAAAAGACTGTATAACTGACTTTATTTGCATTGATACAAACCCAACACAGTTTTGTGTACCTAGAGCGGCTGCCGCTGAAGGAGCTGCGCTGGGAGGAGTGGCTGGAGTAGGAGCTGAATGAGGAGGAGCGGCTGCGAGAATGAGATGACCCAGAGCCTGTGTAGGATGAAGAGCGAGATGAAGACCTGCCAAACACACAAACATAGTTAGGATTAATGAATGACTTCTTGAACAATGATCATTGCCTTTTTTGCCTTTGCATCCTACACACTTGAAGACCAACCAAAAGATGTCCAGACCAGGAGAGGGATCTAACCTCTATAGAATCGAGGATCCATTATGTATTCATCGATAATGCAGATGAACAGACAAAAGGGAGAGCAAATCAGTTGAATAACGACCTGTAGCTCTCACCTCTCAGGGTTCGACATTAACGGTTGTCCGATTGCCCGGGGCAAGTAAAAATTGCCGGCGGGCAGGTAGAACCTGTGCAGACTTGCCCGGTCGGGCAAGCATCGATTTAGATTTTCTTATTTTTTATTTTCAGCCTTTTTATGCATTTATGTGTGCTCTACCAGGTGAGATAGGCTATACGTCGCTCACGGCTCGTCGTATTTAATCGGTGAGTTCACCAAGCGTTTCAGTGACGGTGAGCGGCCTGACGCTGCTTCATTAACGCCGCCGCTGTTTCAGACTCAGGGCAGCGCACGCAGCAACAGTCACCTGTTACCGTCCGTTACCATACCGACGAGCTAACGTGTACTTTTTAGGTTATTACCCTGTTGTCAATAAACACACGTGGAGACGGTGAATCAACCAAACTACACAGCTGTTAGATGACTGGCTGTTTCCCCGTCACTGCTCAATGTCCTATATCCTTGAGTTTTACAGGGGCATCTCAATAAACTAGAATAACATGGAAAAGTCTGGGCTATCTCCAGTAGTTCAAGTCAAATGGCCCCAACCAAGTACTGAGAGCATATTAAAAATGCTTTTTTAAATTGGTCTTTTCTAATATTAATTTTTTTAGATACTGCATTAATACTGAAGCTAAATTGTCCACTGTCCACTGCAGCATGTGAATGCAATGAAAAGAATAAAATCTGATGGAGGAGGAGCCAGCTATCTGTTAAAATGTTCTCCAGGTTCATGTTTTTTTCAAGTAGGAAAAAACCTTAACGTCGGACCCTGCCTCTCTCCCTCTCTCTTTCTATCTCTCTTTAGCATGGGGAGAAATCAGGACAGGACACAGTGTAACCCAATAAAGAAGTATCTAGAGGCCCTAACGAGACCAGACGCCACCGTGAATCTGGAGTTTTTATTCAGAATTACCCAAGGTGGGTTTTTTTTATCACTAGGGAAGGAAGGCAGGTAAAAAAAAAAAAAAAAAACCTGCCACATGAGGATAAATAATGAAG
This sequence comes from Trachurus japonicus, assembly GCF_045865225.1. Classification (NCBI taxonomy): domain Eukaryota; kingdom Metazoa; phylum Chordata; class Actinopteri; order Carangiformes; family Carangidae; genus Trachurus; species Trachurus japonicus. Next base: position 4,316,829 of record NC_140912.1, on the reverse strand, counting down.
TGTTAAATTGTAACAATTGTGTTATCTTGTGAAAAATGTACGAAACAAAGAGGTCACGGCCCTGATCTCCACTTCCCTCTTGGCCAACAGTTTAATTTGTTTGCACATATTGGAAGTAAAGCTTGTTTCAGTGCTCGGAGTTGACCAAAAATAATTCTTTAAATTTGTTCTTTTTTTTTGGATCTTATCTGGAGTCAAAGCACATGAATCATAACCCGATACAAGGCTGTGGCTGTTGTTCTTTGTATTGTACAAATGTCACTGTGCTAAAACTGAAATTTTATCTTTCAAGTTGCAAGAAATGAAGCATCAATTAAAAAAAAAAAAATCCCCTTCATGGTCTCTTATGTGTTTTCTAGAGACCAAAATCATCAGTGTTTTTGCTACCAGTTCTCAGCCACAGAGGACACTGTGCTGAGGGAAATAAAACAAGTCTGTAATGCTAATTACTCAAGTTACAAAACAACAGACTGCCAACAATGTTTCTACACTTTGAGTTCACAATATATTTACAATATGCTAGTTTGCCCATCTGTAAAAGATCAGCAGCATTTTGTCTGCCATATAAAGTAGAGAAATGTAGATTACTTGTGTGGATCCATGTGACAACAGAAGGTTAATTATTAGTAAAGACACTTAACTACAGCAGGATTATATCAACAGTACTTGTTTTTAGTCTGATGCAGTCAGACTTTCATTATGGAAACGAGGAGGAGTTCATACCTGGAGGAGTTGGACAGAGAGACGGAGGAGCCTGAGGGCCGGTGTCGCCTGCGGCCTCGTGGTGGAGAGCCCAACCCAGGTCGTCTCCTGGGCGATTTGGACCGACGCCATGGGTCCTTCCACTCATCCGGTCGCCTCATCAACGGAACAATCTCCTTCTTAGAGGGAGGCTCCATCGGCCTGCTGGAGGGATTGAAAAGCCGGTGAAAGGCTGGTCAGAACAAGTGGCAGAGCAGAAATAAATCAAACTCAACAACTCTTCAATATCAACTGAAGCATTTATGTGCTTTTTAAGAATACTGTTTACACATGAGATCATTATGATCTTTTTTTTTCAGGGTTTCCCACATTGTATTATAAGCCAGGTCTTACTTGCCCCCCCGCCAGGCTAAGCATCGTTTATTAATTTTTTTTAAATCAGTTTTTGTACTCCATCAACATGTGATCAGGTGGGCACCGGTGGGCTACCACCGGGCTTAACAAGTTTTCTGGGGGAAACCCTGTTTTTATATTATATTAGGTGACTGAGCCCAAAGAGCTGCAGTGTTTCAACGTGCACTGCCGTTGCCACATTATGAGCATACCTGCTAAGATTTCACACGCTCATTAATCAACAAGCTACAAATGATATACTTGCGCAGTGTGTGCACAACACCTAACTTTATCTTGGAAATGTTTCAAGTCACTGATATAAAGCTGCCTAGTGCAAGAGGAAAGCAGCGGCAGAAAAGTCACAGTGAAGCGGTGAGGTGGAAACCCACTGGCCTTACTGCAGCTGAGATGTGTAATTGTACTATATTCAACCATAGTGTCAGGAAAATGCGTGTGAATCCTTTGGAATTTCCTAGTTTTCTGCATTAATTTGGCAATTTAATGCGATCCAATCTACATCTAAGTCACAAGTATAAACAAACACATGAGCAGCACGGATTTGTGTGTAAACACTGTGCAGCGCAAATTTACGTGGATTTCCGCATTCATCAATCTTTTAGTAGTGCTGATTGCTGCCCCCGCGACCCGACTCCGGATAAGCGGATGAAAATGGATGGATGGATGATTTTTTCGTAGCTACTCACAAAATCTACACCTGCTCCAGACTGTGTGTAGCGCTTGTGTAAATGTAGGAATGCAAATAAATACTGCTTGTCACTGTTGAAAATTACAATTTTAATCCGTATTACTCTCTCTCATGTTCAAAATACGCCGACGCCTTTGAAACACGTAATTTAAACATGACAAACAATTAGAAATATTTGGAGAGAGAGACGTTTTAGGGATCGGACACGCACAAATACGTCAAGGCTCCATCTTATGATGATAATAATCTGATATAAAACCGGAAAAAACGTTTTTGTGTTGCTACACGCTCGGTGGATGCACACTTCACCCTGCGCAGTAGCGCAGTCAGCACCGGTTTGGATGGAGCTGTGACAGACGGCTGGTGCTTCTGTAAGAATATAACCTGCCTATATAACTTCATGTGTTGATACAACCATGCTCCTATACAGCCGAGGCTGTGAAGAGCCTCCTCCTCCCGTCGCTGCTGTAGCTCTGTAGTTGTGTGTATTTCTTTTTTTCATGTTTCATATCGAGCTATTCTGGCTTTACTTCTTAAACGGTTCTTTAATAAACCAAGGATACTTAATTCACTAAATCTGTTACTTCCCTCCACGCCTTTGACCTGTCCCAGTCACACCACTACAAACAGAAGAGAATTAAATATTTTTTCTGGACTCCACTTCACCCAAAATGACTTCGATCCCCGATCGCTCTCAATTCTCTCTCTCCCTCTTTCCTTGTTTACGTCATGGCCGCAGGTGAACAGGATGCACCTACCTCCTGATATGGTGATCAGGATCTCCTTATATGGCTATTCATGTATGGAGATCTATGCTAATTGCTGATCACCGGGGGCGTGCTGTTAATTTACGATGGGTGGGCATTCATGATCTTACACACATGCTTACGATCAAATCTGAGTTTCCCGCACCGTTCATGAATCCGGAGTAGAGTTTTAGTAGAGTGAGCTTTTATGTGCAAATCTACACACAGATTTACTAACGTTTCATGAATGAGACCCAATGTACCTACCTAATACCACACAAACAATTATAATACTTAATGTCTTTATTGAAGGTTGTATTAGGTGACTGAGCCTAAAGAGTTGCAGTGTTTCAATGTGCACTGTCGCTGCCACATTATGAGCACACGCTCAAATGCTATAATAGTTCATGTCTTTATTGAACATATCCATTAATAATTCACAGTGCTGGTGGAAAGTGAACCCTTGGATTTACACTCAGGATGAATTCTGGACCATTGGTCCTGACAGAACTGCTTCGGCTCAGCCATGTTCTTAGGATGTCTGGTGTGAATAGCTCATTCCACAGCATCCCTATTGGATTCAGGTCTGGCTCTGACTGGGACACTCCCAAAAGTGGGTTTTCTTTTTTTGAAGCTACTCCAGATTATCTAGATAGTAGATTTATTTCAATGTCCAGTGTCCTTGGCCTGCTGCATCACACAACTTCTACTGAGTTTCAGCTGGTGGACAGCCACCCTGACATTATCCTGTAGGAAGCCTTGATAAACTCTGGAAGTCATTTTGCCCTCGATGATGGCAAACTGTCCAGGCCCTGAGGCAGCAAAGCAGCCCATAACCATGCTCCCTCCACCAAACTTCACCTTTGAGATGATATTTACATGCTGCTATGCAGTGCCAGTTTATATCATACGTACAAGAAATACAAAAAAAGTTAAATTAAATAAATAAATAAATAAAAAACCCAAAAATTCAATCTTAGTTTCATCAGACCACAAAACATTTTTCCATTAGTGTTGTGGAGTGGCAAACTTCAGGCCTGCAATGGAAAGCAAAGCAATGAATGCTGTGACCCATTTAACTTATTATCTAAAAAAAAATGGTAGACCAGAAACTTGAAGTCAGTCAGTCATTAAACCAACACTAAGGAACTTTTCAACCTTCATATAATATTTTCATAACTTTTGTGATGGTACATCGACTTACGACTTACTCTCTCCTCATTGGATAAAGGTTGTAGGATACAAGGAAAGTTTTCTCCTCGGCTTACAGCAGAGCAGAGTGACTGACAGACCCGTGTTTCAGACCAAACACTCTATATAAGTGATTGCCGTTGGAAGATAGAACTATTTAAGACTTATATTAAAGCAGAAGTAAGTGATATATTTGTGTTAATATAAGTCTTAAATAGTTATATCTTCCGACAGCAATCACTTACATAGAGTGTTTGGACCGAAACACGGGTCTGTCAGTCACTCTGCTCTGCGCCGAGGAGAAAACATTTATCGTATCCTACAGTTTTTATCCAATGAGGGGAGAGAACGGCATGCAGGGCTGTGTGTGCAGCCAAGGGACGCCGTGAATGTGGTGACGGAGGGACGAGGACTGTTATGGTGCGTTCAAGGAAACTCGTAACTCGTGTTTTTCCGACCTATGAAGTCATACCAGTTCAATCTGGTACGAGTTCACGGGTCGGAAGTTACGAGTGGCCGTTATAGTGCACTTTCACAGGTAAAACAGGTCGGAAAAACACAAGTGGGTTGCCTGGAACGCTACAAAGTCGTAAGTTGTGACTTGAAGCTGTAATTTACGGTTTGAAAAGCCTGCCTGGAACGCAGCATTAGCCAAAACGACCGGATCGCTTACTTCTGCTTTAACACAAACATTCTGCTTACTTCTGCTTTAACAGCATTCACTTAAAGCTACTTGGCACATCGACAAAATCCTGGCGACTTTTTCAGAAACTTCAGAATGATAATTTCAGGTCCCTACATCAACCTCTGCCACTGCTAAATTTTGCTGGCACCATTTGCACAGTTACTACAAAACAAAAAAGCCCTCATGCCAAATGTTGAGGAAAGTGACAAATCCATGGATCTGGGTGGTTCATCACAAGCACACAAGAATACACACTGGGTCTTTCAGGTGCAGTCCCCTTGTCCAGTGAACCAGAACAAGACAACCAAAACAGGCTGGATTTGAACCTACAGCAACTGCAACTATTTGCCACCTCATTGTTGTGTCACAACATGAAGTCAATCGAGTCAACCAACTACGTGGTTGCCAGCTCCGCCCACCAGCTACCTGCTGCTGGTGAACAACACAAATGAATAAGACTGCACAGCTAAGAAGCTGGAGATGGACCAGGGGACTGTCGCAGTTGGTTCTGCTAAATGGATGGACAAAATGAAAACATGAGAAGTATACTAAGCAGAAAATTATTTTCTCATTTTATTGAGGAATTACTTGGTATTAAAAAATGCTAAAGTATCAAGTTAAAATGAAAAATGTCCCCAGAGCTAAAGTTGACCACTTATAATTGTTTAGAACTAGCTAACTAGTGATGATATAACGTCATGGCATCATCCGCAACTCTTATCTACTGACAACACAAACATCCTTTTAATGTGGGAGTGGTCTCAGCCTTTTGGACCCCACTGTATGTGGGACCTTGTTTGCAATACACAGTTAAATAATGCACTGCTACAACATTTATCGGCAGTGTGCATGGGATTTTCCCTAGGAGAGAGGCTACTGTTTATTTTTGCAAAAAAAATAAAAAATACAGCAAGAAGTTAATCTTCAGGTGTATCTAAATATTTGTTGGAGGAAATTACATGATTTATGGATTGTCCCACTGAAAACAATCCGGTGTTCCTGAACTTTTGATTCAATGCTGAAAGGTGTCTCACCTTTGTATCAGTTACTATGGTGTCTGGTGAGGATAAAGTCTTGTTATTTCAGTGACTGAACTACACCTAGGATTAGTAATGCAATAGAAACCGCCTTCAAACAATGTGCGGCACAACCTGTACAGCTTGAACTAAGCCCATCAAAAATGTGGAATAGATAGACATATTCTTTAGGGAGTGCATACGACATGCAAGAGCGCAAGAGTTACAAGATAACCTCCTGTTAAGTGAGAAATTCCACAAGTGTGATGCAAGAGCAAACAAGTGCAGTGACGTCGTCACTATTCCCTGAGCTAAAAATAGGACAACAACATGGGAGCTATTTTTAGCTCTTAGATATTCATCACCAACATGATGCTTCCTTTGAGGAAGCAATGAAAAAAAGGAAGTGAGGCAAACAAAGCAATAAACTCAACAAAATAAGTCAAAGATAAATAGGATGTTTGCAGACCTATGTGGGTTTAATGAATCAGCCTAAGGAGCGGCCTGTTTGGAGGAGGTTTAGATGATTGTATAGGCTATATATGAAGTGCATGGACTTGATATAACTGTTACTAAATATAGAACAGGTGACAGTGACAGGGAGAGTGCATGGTTAAGCAAATACACGCAATACCAAGGTATGAGGCAACAGTCTTGCAATAAGTTGTACTGAAATCTAAAAAAACATATTTGAGCATATTCACAAATATTTTACTCCATTTCATATCAGGGTTTGGTAAATATGCTTTTCTGGGCCAAGTCTAATTGCTGATAACAGATTATAAATGCACTACTATTGTGTAGAAGTGATGTAACACAATACTAACACGGAAACACAGAAACAATCCGATCGCAGCCTCCGGTGCCTGGACTTTGTAACATTTCAATTGAACCTTTCAATTAAATTACCACGAAAAGAACGCATAAGGGGTTCAACAAAGAAATGTATCAGTAATCAAATAAATGGGCTTTCAGTATCGACCTTTAAAGTTCACAGTAGGGGCGGTGCGTGGTGCAGTGGTTAAAGCAGCCGCCCCACATAGAGGCTACAGTCCTCAACGCAGGCGTCCCCGGTTCGAATCCTGCGTCGGGCAGTCCTTTCATGCATGTCATTCCCCCTCTCTCTGCCTCCCCCTTTCCTGTCTATCTCACTATGTGCTATCCAATAAAAGGCAAAAAGCCAAAAAAAATACTTTAAAGTTCACAGTACTTTCCCCTATTTAACACACCCCAAAAAAGAGAGAGGAAACAAAACAGCCCTTGCACTTACTGGTTCTTTAGTAAATTATCACTCAGCTGACACAAACAATAAATTAATAACTCATAAATCAGATTCATTGTCCACTTAAAGAAAAAAAAAGAGTCCATAGTCCACTGTCCACTCCACAAGAGCGGAGAAGGCCAAACATGTTCAATATACAATATGACATTATGTTACATACACAACCTCACAAACATCATTAACCATGGACAACAGTCAATGTCCCTGCCTTTGATTAAGACCCCCCTTACTGTGGCAGTGTCACAACTTCATCTCGTTTGCCATCCAGTCAGTCCGTACTGAACTTGGCAAGAAGGCGTTGCTGCGCCTGCAACCTGGAACATGCTCCAGCAGAGGCTGAAGCTGTCCAGCTTTATTCCTTTAGGGGACTTCAAATTGCTTGTAGGAAGGCTGTAGACAGTCTGTGGGGGTCTGCACATGTACTTAAGTCTTATTCTTCTTTGCACTTTGTAGTTTGCACTAACTACTTTAATGTTTGTGTTCTGTGTTGTGTCTCCTGTATGTTCAGTTTGTCTATAACTTTGTGTTTTGCTGCTGCCTACCCGGAACAGGTCTCTCTTGTAAATGAGACCCTGGGTCTCAATGAGATTTTACCTGTATAAATAAAGGTTAATATAAATAAAACATTTACTAAAGTGATTTAAAAAAAAAAAAAATCTTTGATAAGCAAAGAAGTATTATTAATTATAGTCCACACAGTTAAACTTAAATTACATTAAATTAAATAACATTTTAATTTACTAAAGTTGAGACCACTTGGCTCCCAAAATCTTCAAATGGAAATTTTGAGCAGGGATATATTTCTACATCTTCTACACAGTATGTGCAGCAAGGTTCACCCAGTTCTCATTCAACCATGACTGTGTGCAGATCATAGAGGGACTATCCCAACACCGGAGATCACCCACAGATTACAATTTAAGTGTTTTACGTCACTTGTCACTAAACACAATAGCAAAATATAGGTGTTGCCTCCTTGTTGACAGGTTGTGTCTCAAGGCATGACAGATATCTTTAAGCTCCACAATTTCAAAAACAAGAGTAACTGTGGGTAAAGCAATGGAAATATGTGACAGTGCCATTTGTTATCAGTCTTTAACTGGTGGACTGTAATCACATTTGTCAGTAATGAACCGCAATGTGGGATCACAAACATTCCGTTACATGATATGGTTATCGTTCCATCTCTCTTCTTTTTTTAACTTCACGAAATGTATCTGACAATTTTAGTCATTCATTAAATAAATACATGAATTAATACAAAATAGATTGCGGGCCAAGCATTGCTTAATAACTAATTGAGAGACCAGGCAATGTTATTTTATATGATAGTCTGTGTGTATGTGTGTGTGTGGGGGGGTCCCTTGTGATAAGATTATATGAGGATTATATGAGGAAAGCATTGAGCGGCCCCCTGGTGGCCACAGGGACCCTATGCAGCCGCTAAGTTCACTTAAAGCAGAAGTAAGTGATATATTTGTGTTAATATAAGTCTTAAATAGTTATATCTTCCGACAGCAATCACTTACATAGAGTGTTTGGACCGAAACACGGGTCTCTCAGTCCCTCTGCTCTGCTCTGAGCCGAAGAGAAAACATTTATCGTATCCTACAGTTTTTATCCAATGAGGAGAGAGAACGGCATGCAGGGCTGTGTGTGCAGCCAAGGAACGCCGTGAATGTGGCGACGTAGGGACGAGGACTGTTATGGTGCGTTCAAGGAAACTCGTATTTTTCCGACCGTGAAGTGGTACCAGTTCGATCTGGTACAAGTTCACCGGTCGGAAGTTACGAGTGGCCGTTATAGTGACTTTCACCGGTAAAACAGGTCGGAGAAACACGAGTGGGTTGCCTGAAACGCTACAAAGTCGTAAGTTGTGACTTGAAGCTGTAATTTACGATTTCAAAAGCCTGCCTGGAACGCAGCATTAGCGAAAACGACCGGACCACTTACTTCTGCTTTAAAGGTCCCATTTTATACTCTTTTTAATCAATTTCACTCAGCTGTCAGACGTCCAACTAAACTGTATTCGAAATGTATTGCCCCAAACTGATCCGTGGTGCTGAATGTCAGCTGTCTAAAAGTCGCTCAAATGAGCTCTGCTGAGAACAAGCTGTTTCTGTGCCTGCACCTTTAAATGTTAATGAGCTCCGTCTGTCACAGCCTTGCCTGCCCCTCTCAGCCAATCAGAAGCCTAGTAAGGCGGGTCTTGGCGTGGCCATAGTAGGAAAGATTCTGCCTCAGGGACAGGATGTGGCTAATGGTAGCATGGGCTAATGTTTATGGGTGGATGTATCACTATGGCCAGAGCGATTGATATAACAGAGTGGCGACAGCTCTTGACGTCGCCGCCAGTGCGGTTTCGTGGTTCATGTACCTCCCAATAGTCCCAAACTAGGCTTGAAACAACGTTCAAAACACACACAGCCAGTATCACAACTAAGCATAAAGTCCGCTTAGCTTAATGCTAACGTATAATGTGAAACCTCATAGACGGGCTAACAGAAATTAGCATCGGCTGTCGCCGTTTCGCGGCAAACGAACAGCCATAGAAGCTGCTAAAAACCTGTTTTAATTCTGGCTTTAGCACTGTTAACACGTCACAGTTTTAATATTTTTTCATGCGAGAAAGTTTAATCTAGAGTCTGTGGTCAGTTTGCGCCGATGTCTGTCCTGGGAGAAGTTCAGAGTCTGTGTGAGCCCCGACCGGGGACCAGGGGCAGCGGCTGTCTGCTGCAGCAGCAGCCGCTCTAATGAGCTGATCTGCCGGCACGGACATCTGACCACTTAATGCTGGTCTCATTGATGAAATTTAACAACTGTGGCAGTGGCATTAGTTTGTTTGAATGAAAAGTGAGGAGGAGCTGGGCTATGTACTGAAATCACCACATTTACGTAAATAAAGGGGAGGGGGCGACAGCGGAAAAGCAACCAGACTTGCATAGTTTGTTCATTTTAAAACATTTATTGATTGAAATGTGGTGATATCTAATGACTTTGGCACTGGTATGTGCAGCCAACAACAGAGCAACCGCTTCTTCCAGGTTGTACATTCGCCATTGTTTAACCAGAGCTATGTTAACAAGCAGGGGAAAAAATGGCACGGTTTAGAAAATTTCTTCAGGCGTGGCAAACCTTCACCTGGGGCGGTGCCACCAACCTAGGGGGTGGCGTCGAGTCTGTCGGTGATGTCACCGACAGACTATCTTCAACTGGCCTGTATAAGCACACATTTTCTAAAGACAGAGAAAGCAAAAAAGGGAGAGGATGAACTTTTTTCATACCAGGGGCAGGGGTCGACAATATAAATGGCCCGGTGGCCCGGACGTACTTTTCAAACCGTCAGGGCCACCAGAACGCTCCAAACACTGGCCCGGTGGGGCCAGTGAAAATAATGCCTTGAAAAAAATATAACAAGTAAATAAATAAATCTAATTTCACATTAAATCCCTGTGGTTTGAAATGATAACTGTCAAATCGTCTCGGTAATTAGTGCTAAGAGATCCCGACCCGATCAACGACAGAGACATCTACTTTCTGTGCGCAGCCAGCGCTGTGCCCTGGCACGTCAGCACCATCTGCAAGCAGCTGCAGCTGCAGCTCCAGCTCACTCACTGCTGCTGATAGAAGGTCGTCACAAGAACCTATAAAAACCTTTTTCTTAACCATGAAACTTCCCTCCTCCTCAGCGCGTCGGGTCGAGTCCTGACGGGACCGACGCGAACGTTACACACGGGCCAGAGCTCGCGCTGGGGCGCCAGCTGTTCGGTGTGCGCCACGGCGGTGGCACGACACGTGACATTTAGACCATAATAACAACAACAAAAAAACGTGTGTAAACGCAAAACTGAGCTGAAAATGAAACAATGAGTCAGTTTTGCACCAATCTGTGGAAACAGCCTAAACGTGAATGAATGAGAACAACAGTTATATCACTGAACTACTTGGAGGATAAAAGTAATGACTACATAACTTCATGTTTGTGTTGAGGCATATTTACCATTTTAACTCTGTTTTTACTTCATTGTTAAACCACAGTGGAGGCTAAATATGTGAAACAGTTATTTATTTATTAAATAAAGTAGCCTGATGAATTTAAAAGCACTTTTTTTGACCTTCTTTAATGAAATTGAATGAAAAATATCTGATACAGGATATAAATCCTCAGACTCAAATAAATAACATACAAAAATTAAACACAAATATACCAACTCATACATAATCACTAAAATACATATAACAAAATAATCCCCCAAAATCTCAAGAAACTACAAGATCGTGGTATTGAATAAGTATCAAGAATGTTGGAAATTGACTAGTAATGGTATCAGAAAGTTCCAGCCTCGATGGCGAGACCGCAGGAATTGGCTGGGATATGTTGTTTTTCGTTAATATGGGGATCGATACCTATTGTCCTGGGCCAGTGGTTAGAATGGTGGGGCCAGTGATCTTCAAAAGCCACTGGCCCAGAGGGCCAGTGGCAAATTTCCCTTATTGTCTACCCCTGAGGGGGGATTGTAGACAGGCCGGGGATGCATATTATTGATAGAAAACTGCTCTAAAGTGCATTTTGCGTAATATGGGACCTTTAAAAGTGTACAGAAAAGAAAAATGGGTAACACTTTACTTGAATAGGTATTCATAAGATTGACATAACACTGTCATAACCATGACATAACAGCTGTCATAAACATCAATGAATACTTGTGACAGCTGTCGTTAAGTGTCATTCGGTAAGTTATGTCACTTTTAAAGGTGTACCGAAAAGAAAATTGAATTTAAGCCCACTCTGGGTCATAAAATTAGTGTAATAACTCTAAACGGACCTGAACATTAAAACCCGGGGTAACACTTTACTTGAAGGTGGCAATGTCATAACAGTGTCATGACACAGTCATAAACGTGTCATAAACATTAAGTCAATGTCATTAAACATTTATGACTGTTGTCATTAAGTGTCATTCGTTTTTGTAATGACAAGTTGACATTATTTTGGTTGTCTTGATTATGACACCTTGACATTAATCAAGGTGACATAACCAGAAGTTGTCTTTGTCATGACAACTTGACATTAAATTTGTTTGGGATGTCCTTATTATGACAACTTGACATTACTCAAAGTGACATTACCAGAAAAGGGCCTTGTCATGACAACTTGACATTAATGAGATATTTTCTGTTTTGTTGACATAATGATTATTAATTAGATGTGCAAGGTTACAGAACAAATCTAGCACTTGGTCATTGTTGTTTGACAGGATGTGGACAGGATACCCAAAACTGACTGTCATGACACCATTATGACAGTGTAATGAAGAAATTCTCTGACCTCAAGTAAAGTGGTAGCATTTTTATTTGTCATTAACATATCATGAAGGATAAACTGACTGTCATGACACAATTATGACAATGTAATAATTTTTTCACATCACGTAAAACAGAGATCAAACATTTTTGAAAGCTTGAAATTATAAAAACAATTATACTGACAATAAATAAAAAACAAATATATAATAACAGTGTCTAAAAACCATTAAAAAAAACATAAATAAATCATTCAATTTCCAGGTGGAATTTTATGTCAAGGCATGCCTTGACCTCAGCTGCAGCGCTGCAGTTGTAGCCGGGACGGTCTGCAGGCCCCGGCTACACTGGTTGTGTTCTGACCCAGGGGTGGGTTCACAGTCAGGTTTATTCCTGTATGATGGCGACATAAAACAAAATGGATGTGAGTGATTCTTCTTCTCCTACCACAAAATAAATAAAATACATTTAGCAAGTAGACTAGTACATGGAGGACGCACTACCACATACACACCACGCACGCACGCACGCACGCACGCACACACGCACACAGGAGAAATCGCGGCAAAATAACTTTCTCTCTCCTGCTCAAAACGGTTCTTAAAACATGCTACTCGACAGAAAACACCACAAACACATCTCCAAACAGTTTTACATTAAGATTCTTTCGATAAATTAGCATTAAAACTCATTAAATAGAACTTTTTCATCCTGGAGCCTACTACATTACCTCAATCAGTCAGGAACAGTGCAGACGGACGAGAGAAGGGAGCTACATGCGTCATATCCGCGAACTTTCAAAATAAAAGCTTGGACTAGTAAAAATGAAAGAAATACAAAAATAAATCCATGAAAGTTTAATTATACTGCTTTAAATAGGGATCTTTGTTACTATAATTCAATAATTCAATTTTTGTGGATTTATTTTTGTATTTCTTTCATTTTTACAAGTCCAAGCTTTTATTTTGAAAGTTCGTGGATATGACGCATGTAGCTCCCTTTCTCTCGTCAGTCTGCGCTGTTCCTGACTGATTGAGGTAATGTAGTAGGCTCTGGGATGAAAAAGTTATATTTAATGAGTTTTAATGCTAATTTATCGAATGAATGTTAATGTAAAACTGTTTGGAGATGTGTTTGTGGTGTTTTCTGTCGAGTAGCATGTTTTAAGAACTGTTTTGAGCAGGAGAGAGAAAGTTATTTTGCCGCGATTTCTCCCTGTACGTGTGTGTGTGTGTGCGTGCGTGCGTGCGTGAGTGAGTGTGTGTGGTGTGCATGTGGTAGTGCGTCCTCCATGTACTAGTCTACTTTCTAAATGTATTTTATTTATTTTGTGGTAGGAGAAGATTCACTCACATCCATTTTGTTTTATGTCGCCATCATACAGGAATAAACCTGACTGTGAACCCACCCCTGGGTCAGAGCACAACCAGTGTAGCCGGGGCCTGCAGACCGTCCCGGCTACAACTGCAGCGCTGCAGCTGAGGTCAAGGCATGCCTTGACATAAAATTCCACCTGGAAATTGAATGATTTATTGATGTTTTTTTTAATGGTTTTTAGACACTGTTATTATATATTTGTTTTTTTATTTATTGTCAGTATAATTGTTTTTATAATTTCAAGCTTTCAAAAATGTTTGATCTCTGTTTTACGTTATGTGAAAAAATTATTACATTGTCATAATTGTGTCATGACAGTCAGTTTATCCTTCATGATATGTTAATGACAAATACAAATGCTACCACTTTACTTGAGGTCACAGAATATCTTCATTACATTGTCATAATTGTGTCATGACAGTCAGTTTATCCTTCATGATATGTTAATGACAAATAAAAATGCTACCACTTTACTTGAGGTCTGAGAATTTCTTCATTACGCTGTCATAATGGTGTCATGACAGTCAGTTTTGGGTATCCTGTCCACATCCTGTCAAACAACAATGACCAAGTGCTAGATTTGTTCTGTAACCTTGCACATCTAATTAATAATCATTATGTCAACAAAACAGAACATATTTCATTAATGTCAAGTTGTCATGACAAGGCCCTTTTCTGGTAATGTCACTTTGAGTAATGTCAAGTTGTCATAATAAGGACATCCCAAACAAATTTAATGTCAAGTTGTCATGACAAAGACAACTTCTGGTTATGTCACCTTGATTAATGTCAAGGTGTCATAATCAAGACAACCAAAATAATGTCAACTTGTCATTACAAAAACGAATGACACTTAATGACATTGTCATGACATTGTCATGACATTGTCTTCAAGTAAAGTGTTACCAAACCCGGACCTGACCTGGTCCGTCTAATTGGCGATACATCTCTACTAAACCCGGCTGGAAAAAAAATCGGCTGGCTAGCTATGCTAATAGCTATGCTAATAGCTATGATGGCAACTACGTTTTGACGGCGATGTGTTTTTTGATATTAGCGTTAGCTGTTGTTAGCCACGTAGCTCAGCTACTTAGCTTCAACTGTGATTATATTGATTACATAGCAGTTAAACAAATGTAATGTACGTCTCTGTATGTCTTCACGCTGGTCCTGTTGCTCCGGTGCTAATCAGACACGGGCTCCGAACCAGAACCAGCACTGGAAGCAGCTCGGTGGAAAAGCTTGTGGCTAGTAGCAAGCTAGTATGAAATGTTTACAGTGGGGCAAAAAAGTATTTAGTCAGCCACCAATTGTGCAAGTTCTCCCACTTAAAAAGATGAGAGAGGCCTGTCATTTTCATCATAGGCAGGGTTCAAAATTAGCGGTCGCCAGTCGCCAGTGGCGACTAACTTTGATGCTTTGGCGAGTAAAGGAAGCCGGCTGACTGGCCACTCTGGCGAGTGAAAAAAAAAAAACTACTTCGTTGTTGTTACTGTTCCTCCCGACCCGGCTGTGACGCTTGGGTTGTGAGCCGGTGTCGTGCAGATCTTAAAGCTCACAACATGCCGTATAGTGTGTATTCCTCTCTCTTCAGTCTGGTGTTTGGCTGCACTTTCAATAAGAGAAGCTCCATATGAGCGCGATCAGCAGAGACAGAGCACAATGGATGTGGCATTGATCAGATATCGCAGCGCACATGTTTATTTAACGGCAAAAAAAAACATCGCTCCAATTTATTTATTTATTTTTTTGCCGTTAAATAAACATGTGCGCTGCGATATCTGATCAATGCCACATCCATTGTGCTCTGTCTCTGATCGCGCTCATATGGAGCTTCTCTTATTGAAAGTGCAGCCAAACACCAGACTGAAGAGAGAGGAGCAGCAGAGCTCCTCTGACAGCTCCTCTGTGGAGCTGCAGGAGAGCTGCCACGTCTTTTTTTTTTTTTTTTTTATTGCAGCGCCGTTATTACAGGTGATGCACATCTATGTCCGTGTAGGCTACATTTATTGTCTGATCTTCCTTCATGGTGCACAGTGTCAGTCCTCCTGGGAAACTTTTAGCTACTAAATAATATGACTGAAGGCAGTGGAAGTCTGCACGTGTCGACACGCCCCCATGAGTTGACGACATAAGGAGCTAATAAATAAATATATATAAATAACTGATAGTATTATTCGGTCAAGTTCTTGTTATAGGTTAATGGTTAAACGGTTAACCATGTGCATCCCTAAAATAAACCTTTTAGGGAAAAAAGGCAAATTTGACTCCTTTATTCCACACAAAAATATGCTAATAGCTATGATGTGTTAAAAATGCTTCTGAGTGTATTATAACAGTTCAACACAATGAAAAATATACAAAACAGCTATACATAATTTTTGGCCAGTAAAAAATCTTTCTGGCCAGTAGATTTTTAAAGCTCACTAGCCAGTTGGCCAGTGAGCAAAAAAGTTAAGTTTGAACCCTGATCATAGGTATACCTCAGCTATGAGAGACAAAATGAGAGAAAAAAAATCCAGAAAATCACATTGTAGGATTTTTTAAGAATTTATTTGCAAATTATGGTGGAAAATAAGTATTTGGTCACCTACAAACAAGCAAGATTTCTGGCTCTCACAGACCTGTAACTTCTTCTTTAAGAGGCTCCTCTGTCCTCCACTCGTTACCTGTATTAATGGCACCTGTTTGAACTTGTTATCAGTATAAAAGACACCTGTCCACAACCTCAAACAGTCACACTCCAAACTCCACTATGGCCAAGACCAAAGAGCTGTCAAAGGACACCAGAAACAAAATTGTAGACCTGCACCAGGCTGGGAAGACTGAATCTGCAATAGGTAAGCAGCTTGGTTTGAAGAAATCAACTGTGGGAGCAATTATTAGGAAATGGAAGACATACAAGACCACTGATAATCTCCCTCGATCTGGGGCTCCACGCAAGATCTCACCCTGTGGGGTCAAAATGATCACAAGAACGGTGAGCAAAAATCCCAGAACCACACGGGGGGACCTAGTGAATGACCTGCAGAGAGCTGGGACCAAAGTAACAAAGCCTACCATCAGTAACACACTACGCCGCCAGGGACTCAAATCCTGCAGTGCCAGACGTGTCCCCCTGCTTAAGCCAGTACATGTCCAGGCCCGTCTGAAGTTTGCTAGAGAGCATTTGGATGATCCAGAAGAAGATTGGGAGAATGTCATATGGTCAGATGAAACCAAAATAGAACTTTTTGGTAAAAACTCAACTCGTCGTGTTTGGAGGACAAAGAATGCTGAGTTGCATCCAAAGAACACCATACCTACTGTGAAGCATGGGGGTGGAAACATCATGCTTTGGGGCTGTTTTTCTGCAAAGGGACCAGGACGACTGATCCGTGTAAAGGAAAGAATGAATGGGGCCATGTATCGTGAGATTTTGAGTGAAAACCTCCTTCCATCAGCAAGGGCATTGAAGATGAAACGTGGCTGGGTCTTTCAGCATGACAATGATCCCAAACACACCGCCCGGGCAACGAAGGAGTGGCTTCGTAAGAAGCATTTCAAGGTCCTGGAGTGGCCTAGCCAGTCTCCAGATCTCAACCCCATAGAAAATCTTTGGAGGGAGTTGAAAGTCCGTGTTGCCCAGCAACAGCCCCAAAACATCACTGCTCTAGAGGAGATCTGCATGGAGGAATGGGCCAAAATACCAGCAACAGTGTGTGAAAACCTTGTGAAGACTTACAGAAAACGTTTGACCTCTGTCATTGCCAACAAAGGGTATATAACAAAGTATTGAGATAAACTTTTGTTATTGACCAAATACTTATTTTCCACCATAATTTGCAAATAAATTCTTTAAAAATCAGACAATGTGATTTTCTGGATTTTTTTTCTCATTTTGTCTCTCATAGCTGAGGTATACCTATGATGAAAAGTACAGGCCTCTCTCATCTTTTTAAGTGGGAGAACTTGCACAATTGGAGGCTGACTAAATACTTTTTTGCCCCACTGTATGTGTTGCCTGGCAACAGCCTTGTCTCCCTTCCAGTTGCAGAACTATTTCTGTTGGCGGAGCCAAATAAATGATTAAATAAACAAACAAATCATAATCCCTTGTAGTTTATTACTGTTCTAAAATGCGCTCGTAGCACTGTTGTATAAAAGCAATATCACACTCGAGGTTGTGCTGTGATTCGGTCGTAGGCACGAGGCTGGAGGCCGAGTGCTGCAGATAATCACACCCGTGTACAACAGCACTCCTCTTGTGCGATATTGCTTAAATCAAATTTGTTTTCCTTACTCGGGTAAACTCGTGTGGCAACTTGTGGAAACTCGCAGAAGGAGGCGCGACAAACGGCCATTTCTGAACACCTTTAATGCTTCGGGCTGGCCTCAAAACTAAGCATAAGTGAGCAAAACTGATTCATGGTACGTGATGTAACTAATTGATGTGCCTGGTATCCAATAAGAGCTTTACGGTTACTTTTTCTCCAAGTAGCACATGCTGCTGAGTTGAGAAAATTTAGAGGCATGTGAAAAATTTAAGAGGTGCAATGAAAACTGTTGCAAACATAACTGCACAGTCATGCACAGCAAATATGATGGATCAGCCATAACTGTTTCTCAAATGATTCTAATGAAAAAGAAATACTACATCAAAGTCAAGCCATTATTGAAAAACAAAATTATATTCTATACATTTTTGTAACACATGGATTGGCAGCCCAATAACATCAGAGATCCACACTGTGTAAAATGAACATGGTGAAACATGGAGGGTTTGTCGGTTGCTAGTTGTAAATACACCATTCAAAGTTGGCCCCTCCTCCCCAGCTCAAAAGTAAAAGGTAGAGATCAGAATGCATGAAAGGAGTTAGTGAAGCAGTGAATTTGAAGTGCAAATAAACAAGCACACACCTCCTCACAGCCTGCGGCAAGGTGCCACAAAGGGAACACACAAACACATTCTTTCTCTAATCGTGTTGGTGTGTGTGGCTCCCTCCCAACAGAAACACAGACCTGCCACTATTTACACATCCAAGATGACTCAGACAGAGCAGAGGGGAGAAGGGGAGACAGTGGTTTGATCCCCCCACCCCCACCCGCCACTGTTATTGACTGGAGGCTAAACACCCACTACCCAGAAACATGACACAGCAAAGACACCCAAGATAATAAGATGACGTGACTGGTATTTACATGTATGTTCTCTATTAAAAAGAGGGTGAAACTCACAAACGGAGGGAAAATCTCAAATTTACCAATAAGCAAACTTCTGTTTCCTGTATTTTGGTCACGACAATGGTATGCACAGAATGCATTGTTGTTGTGCTGTTGTTTATTTAAAGCATGTCTGGACTGTTTCATCTGTCTCCACCTGGGCATTTTCAAGAAAAGCCCAGCTACCAGGTTTGTTTTACTTATGTCTTGCTGCTATTACTGGAAAGCTTTACACCTTGCCTGAAAAATGATGGTAACGTAGCCAGCAATCAGCAAATCCCCACAGTGCACCCAGCTTGAAGAACGTGGTTGTTCACTTTGTGGAACTGACTTTTGTTTTGGAGAAACAAATGGAAATGGGGCCAAGAGGGAAGCTGATTAACCTGAACTGTGATAATGTATCCTTCACTCTAGTTATGATCACCTAATCTTAACTATCAACCCACCTGCCAGTGTGGTGAAGGTGTGTCCTACTGGCCATCACAATACATAAACATAAGTGCTGTCCGATGTCTATAGTATGTTATATGTGTGTGTATATTATACTTCTTCATCCATGACTTTTATTTTGAAGCAGAATAAGCCCAATAATGATTTGCATACAAAATATACTACAGTGTTGGTTATTTTTATATTGGACCAGATACAAAACTAACACATTCACTCATCTGGAATAACAATCAATTTTTTGCTGATCATACTTCAGAATGAATAACTTAGACAGTAATGTCACAGTGACCTTTGTGTGATACACTTCATTAGCTGCATGATACTTAATGTGTCTTGGAGTATCAAAACTGCTAAAACTCGTGCATTAGTGACTTAATCGACAGATCAAATGCAGTCAAACATTAGTCAACAGAACACATGGTCAGAGAAGGAAGCGCAATTTTGAAATTGCTTGTCTCAGAAATAACTATTGTCAAACTTCCCCGTTCTTGCATACTTCATTCCCATTAATACTATGCCAAGTCTGTACCTAATTTAAATAAAATTAAATGTTTTACCCAAATTTGATCTCATATTTGTGTTTTTGTGGAAAACGTTACATTACCATTATACTGTAAATGATATACTGTCACCGACTGATGAGATGGCAATTTCATCCACTTAAAATACAACAAGTGGAACAACGAAAGTTACAATATGCAGCACCAGGCACACAGGATACAGTGAAAAGACTCAAGCGACTCTTGCAGTCAAACCATATCCCAGCCCCTGTTGGTTTTGTGTATTATTACAAACATACTGTGGGAATTTCCCTTATGGATGGCCTAATTCAGTGATGCCCTGTCATTTGAAATACTGTGGCATGGGATAAATAACTTCCTGATTTCATGGACTTTGTGCCCTACATCCAAAGCAAAAATAAACCCCACTCCTTTAACCCCTTGTCACTCCTATAAATTCTGTAATATTCGCCTATCCAAGGCGTACCCAAAGTAAATTGAATGCTGTTCTTGAACTGTTTGGAGAATATGGATGGGCTTGGTCTCTTTTGAAAGGTATCACTCTGAAGTTTTTCCCCAAACTGAAATAATCACTATAAGTGCTACTATCATTGAGTAATCTAAGTGGGAGCACACTGAATTAGAATGTTTTTATTCTCGCCTGAATTTTTTTGTTGCAATCAGATGCCTGAAGATGAGTGTAGCTGAGAATTTTAGCTGGAAAACACAATGGGACTACAGCATGAAGCCTTACCTGGCCCCAGTTCAAATTTGATAACAATCCTGCTAAAAATGAGTATTTTACACATGTTTTTCTAAGTGTATATCTAGGCGTTTTCCTAAAGTTGCCATTGACAAACAATACATGCGCCAAAGTGCAGCTTTTGCAAAGTTACGCATGAAGATGGTAGTGCTGCCTTTTCCCAGGGACCGTGAATGCAGCACATCGTTTTTTTCGGAATTTCATTGGCTATTCAATGCTACAGTTGTCATCGGGATCCGTTTCTATTGGCTGAAGCCATTCAGCGCTGTCGGAGGGGATGTTCCTCATACAGACACAGCCACTCATTCGCTATTGCAGGCGGCAGCCGGGGAAAGGGAGCTTGTGATTGGTCGAGTGAGCTGTCAATCGAAAGCTCAGAGCGCAGCGCCATTTTGTGAAGTGAAATAAACATTGTTTTCATGTAAACGCCGGACTTATGAGGAGAAATAAACGGATTTACTGGATATACAATGCGTAATTTCATAAGATGCAGCAGCGGGATGAGGTTATCTACCGGTACAACCGTGTGTTTTGGACTAAATACTTTACTGGATTGGATTTACTGGACTTTTCTGAATGTAACGACACCAAGTTTGTGGGGAAACCCTGTGATCCTGAGCCTGCCCTGACACAAATCGTGAGTTATATCGGCTTTTTACGAACTTTGTTAGCATGTTTATAGTCTGATTCGAGTGTTGCTGTGATGATTATATTTAGGAATGGTCGGCATATCTTTAATCACAAGAGTTTTAGCTTTCCAACGATATGTGGCATGACTATTTCAAGTGACTGGTGACATCCTCTATGACACCTCCCTGATTAAAACCCCCCCGACGGCCCGCCGGCGGGCCGTCGGAATGGCAACAGGAAAACAATTCAAAGAAGTTCCCAATCTCCAACTCCACCATGGCGTGTACTGTCTAGGCAAAACAAAACCCAAAAGACGGCCGAAACTTCACTTACTTGGGTGGCATGCTGAGGGGAGAGCGTGGTTTCAGTTTGTCTTCGTCTTTTTTCTCCCTGGCGTCTCGAGGCGGACGCATCCGTGGCCTCTCCTTCTCATCCCGCTTCATCCGGTCCCTCTCCCACTCTTCCTTTCGCCGCATTCGCTCCTTCTCACGTTCCCGCTCTCTTTCCCTCTCCCTCTCTCTCTGCCTGCGCTCCCTCTCACGGTGGTCTCTCTCTCTCTCTCTGTCCCGGTGCCGCTCCTGAGGGTCACGCTCACGTTCACGCTCCTGTCAAAACGGACGTGCAAAGTTATCCAGCAGAAAATGTGCTATTTAATGGCTGTCGTACAGAGAAACAGGCATGACCTTTTCAGCCCCTCAGTCACCCTGCTTTTATTAATTATCCCCAGCTCAGAAATTTATAGCTTCATCTTTCAAAGAAAAAAATCACTTATTTAACAGTCTCATGCCCTTTTACGGCCATTGATGGGGCGGTTACCTATGCTAATCCTATGTTAATTAGACTCACCTGGCACGTGCTCTCAATTTACGAGGAGGTGGCATTCATCAATGTAGGAACACAACTAGAGATGGTCCGATCAGGTTTTTTGGGACCGATACCGATCACCGATCACCTTAAGCCTCACCGATCACCGATCAGAACCGATTCATCACATGAGACGATATTATTAATATTGATATTTTTTTTACTCTTTTTTCCCCCATTAATTCATCCACTCATGCAAAAATACTCTGATAAAAGTAGAAGTACTGATTCAACTCCTTTACTCAAGTAGTAAGAAAGTACAGGCTCTGAAATGAACTTAAATGTAAAAGGGGGCTTCTTTGCTCTGGGCCCCCCAGACTCTAGGACCGGCCCTGCTAACCATAATGTTTTTTTCAGTCAGGAGTCTTCATATTCCTGCTCTGTCTGCACATTGTTGGACTTTCCTTCAGTAGAGGATTTTAATGAGCAGACACTAAGTAGGCTACAGCATCTTACTGGGAGTGACACTGAGTCACACACCTAAGGGAAAAAGATTGTTTTCTATCGCTTATTTGCGCATCTATATGTCAATAAGGTTGAAACAAGTAACGAGCCTGTTTTGACAGCGTAAGGAGCATTTTCTTTAGCCGCGGGATTCGGTCCATGGTCCGCCGGTGTCGAGAGCGACCGGGTTCTCTCTCACTCACGCACAAAATAGACCAGACACCGAAACGATTGCTGCACACACACACTGGTCGAAATCCGTTGCGATGGAGAACTTTAATCCCAGCAAATGCCGCTAGTGGGCTTCATCGTGATGCAGCTGTCTATGCTGCCAGTCACACACACGCAGAGAGAGAGGGAGAGAGACGCTCGCTCCCTCTTGTGCATGCTTTACATCAGTGGTCCCCAACCACCGGGCCGCGGACCGGTACCGGTCCGTGGATCATTTGGTACCGGGCCGCAGAAAGATGAAATGAAAATGAAAAAAAAAAAGAAAGAAATCGTTTGTTTCGTCTATTTCACACTTCCGGTCGTTTTATTTTGAAAATGTTGCCACTTCCGTTTGTGCATCTTCCCGGTGCTGCGCAATTGACAGGCAGGCACAAACGTAAAAGAGTGAACAACACACGTCGCCGGGCCGGGAAAAACTCAATAATGAGACGACAGAAGACCCGACGCCTTCCAACAAGAAGCTGTTCTAAAAGAAAAAGCACGAGTCCTGTTTAAATTACGGGTTCATTGCAACAGGTGATTCACATGCTCCAAGCTCCGCAATGTGTGTGTGGGACCCGGCCGGCTCTGCTGCTTCATCACTTCACAGAAAACTTATCTCCCTGCGTTCTGGATTCAAGCAGAATATCCTGAGATCGCCACAAAAGCACGGAAAACCTGCTTCCATTACAAACATATTATGTTTGTGAAACGGAGTTTTCTGCAGCTTCAGCAGCAAAACGAGATGACAGAGTAGACAGGAACCGAGATGACAGACGGAGCATCACCCCCAGATGACTGATATTATTGTGATACTATATTATGGTGAGTTGTAACAAAGAACGTAAACGTAAGAGAAAACTAGGCTATGTGAACGTGTAGTCCTGTTAATACAGTAGGCCTACATGTAATGTAAACAGGAGAAGCCCCCCCCACCCCCATATTCTTTTGCATATTCTCTAACCACTCTGCTATTGGGTCACTGCACTCACCTCTCATGTCGGGCAGCATATGGAAGGTACTCACACTGTAGTGGTAAGGAAGAGGAGCTTCTGTGTACTGCACTCTGAAGTTTTCATACTGGCCACCTCGCCAAAGGGCCTCCATTTCATAGTCATAGTACGGATCGTTATATGGGTCACTGTAGAGGCAAGCACATTTTTTTAGATGTTTACTGCACAGATTTGGAAAAAAAAATTTTTCAAATGGCACCCCATAAAATAACAGGTGTGTGTTCACTAGAGGTGTGATGAGATCTCGTTCCACGAGGTCTCGCGAGATTAAACTCGACGATATTTCTCGTGTTAAAAATCTGTCTCGCAAGATTTTTTTTTTTTAATGTTAAAAAATGTAAAGCAGCGTTTCCACTACCAGTTACCATTACTTTGCACCCCTTTCCACTACACAGTTATAACTCTACTCGACTCGGTTTAGGTGCTTTTCAATCACAGCTGAGTTCTTCATAGTTTCTCCTTCGCTGCCACTACTTGAAAAATCTTAGAGGAAACACTGCACATAATATTGTTTGCACTTCAAAAAAAGAAAGAAATATTTAAAGCAGAAGTAAGCGATATTTTTGTGTTAATATACGTAAGTCTTAAATAGTTATATCTTCCCACAGCAATCACTTACATAGAGTGTTTGGACCAAAACACGGGTCTGTCAGTCACTCTGCTCTGCTCTGAGTCGAAGAGAAAACTTTTCTCGTATCCTACAAGTTTTATCCAATGAGGAGAGAGAACGGCATGAAGGGCTGTGTGTGCAGCCAAGGGATGCGCCTGAATGTGGTGACGTAGGGACGAGGACCAATAGATCCATGACGAGGGCGGGGGCTGCTAACTCCATCGGCTGACAAGACGTTATGGTGCGTTCAAGGCAGCCCGTAACTCGTGTTTTTCCGACCTGTGAAGTTGTACCAGTTCGATCTGGTATGAGTTCACGGGTCGGAAGTTACGAGTGGCCGTTATAGTGCACTTTCACAGGTAAAACAGGTCGGAAAAACACGAGTGGGTTGCCTGGAACGCTAGAAAGTTGTAAGTCGTGACTTGAAGCTGTAATTTACGGTTTCAAAAGCCTGTCTGGAATGCAGCATTAGCCAAAACGACCGGATCGCTTACTTCTGCTTTAATTTTATTTAACTTTAAATTTTAGTTTTAGTTTCAATTTGTGGAAGAAGAAATTTAGCTGACATCATGCAAAGAGTTATAATAAAACATTTCAAAATGCATGTGCAGTTAAACAAAAGTCTGTTGGCCCAGTCATATATTTTGTCATTGTAGTTTTAAAATCTTGTTTAAAGTCTCGTCTCGATCTCGTGAACCCAATATCGTGTCTCGTCTCGTGAGCTGAGTGTATCGTCACACCCCTAGTGTTCACACTGCCTGTATCTCCTCTGTGCTACCATTTACAGGTTACATGAACATAGGATTTCTCAGAAAATATCAATTAGGTGCCTCTGTCAAAACGGCCCACAGTCAGCACACAGCAGGAGAAGCAGTATGTTCCTGACCCTGGCTGGTGTGAGGTACTGAAGTTTTTACTACGGCTGCCTAGCATAAAAACACATTGGTGCTGCAGCTCTGCAGTACGTCATATGTTGCACATCAGTCAAAAACAACCGAATGGCAGCAACAGCAACGATTAACCTGAAATCAAGTGTGGACAGCCACTTTTTAAACTTGATTTCCTGAAGAGCCTTCCTTCAGAGCTATGGCTCACCAGGAAACATCTTTATGGCCTTTGTCTTTGTGAGTCATATGTCTGATATATTTCTTAAATTCAACATTTCTTTACTCAGTCAATGTATGCTGATAAGAGACAGACATGGCAAAGGGAAATCAAGCTCCGCTGGAACCCAGGAAGTGTAAAACTGATTTATCTCTGTTGACTAAAAGATTTTTATTTAATTGTTGATTTATATATTTGTCACGGGGCGGTACATTTCTCGCTTGGTTCTATACATAGAAGACGAAAGGGGCAGATATTTTAACATGTAGTTGAGCAGTTGTGTGCTTTTGTGTTTGGTCAACACTTACCCATAGGCTGGATCTCTGAAGTCCATCTCACTGAAAGAGGAAAAACTAATTTAAAAACTAACTTACTAAAAATACTACTAAAAAAATAAATATCATACATGCACTGATTATTATAATTTCTTAATACAGAACACTGTGCTGTGTGCGTCAATGTGTGTCCCAGTTGATGAGCACAAATGAATTAGTTCATACTCTCTAATGATGCGGTAGCTGCGTTCTCTGAAGAAGTCGTTCTCTTTGTCAAATTCTCGCTCATCCTCTCCGATGGTCACATTGAAGCGCTTCTCCTCAAAGTCTGGTTCCTGTTCCTTCCTGATGGTGGCTTTCTTCAGCACCTATGGGACACAGTACAGTCTGTATGAAAACCTGTGAGTCATTTCTCCAGATAGCAACAAAAGGAGGAGCTGCTGCTTTTAATAAGACTGTGTGGGCATTATTACAGCTAACTAGTGTATGTGTATGTATCAAAGGGTATTTATATAACTTTGTCGACCCCATTTAATGCCCCTACAAGGAGCTTTCAGTTTGTGCTGATTTTGGCGTTCCCTGTGGCCAAAAGCGATAGTGTTTTGTCTGAATGAAGACTGCATTTCCCATGAGCTCTAGCGCGTATTGCCGTAAAGATGCTTATCTGGCTCACGTGTCAGGGCTCCAGACTAACTTTTTTGTGAGCAGTTTTAGTTAATTACATTGGAAATGTATTTAAAATACAGCAGAGCAGGCTGACGTTATAGCCCAAGACGGGTGCTCTGTGGGTGAGAGGAGAGACTCGGCTGGCTGTAAACCAGCCGCCTTGCCCCGACCGAGCATGTTGAATCGGCCCAGACGAGACCCGGCGGCTTCTGACGCTCCCTGACGGAGATGAACACACCAAACAGACGAGGACCCGACGCCGTCCGACGAGACCCGACGCCTGACTGTCGGGCCGGTGTGTTCCTTGCTTTACAGTAGTGACTGTGGAGCTTCCTACATGCCCCCTGCTTTCAGTTCAGTCCTGAATCTTTATCATTAAATACATTTTTTTTTAAAAGGTCTGAGAACGCATCATTTGGTCGATGTAGGGATGAAGGTGGGCCGCGAACATTGTTGGAAAAATTTGGGAACCCCTGCTGTAGGGGCTTTAAACAGGGATGCAAACGGGTCAGGACCAAAAAAGAGAGGAAATGTCTGGCTGGGGGGGGGGGGGTGCTCACCATTAACAAATGATTAGATTACAATATCATGGAAAAGTCAATTTCCAGTAGTTCAACCCCCCAACCAAATATTGATTGATTGATTATAGATGGACATAATTTTCATACGGCCAACATTTCTATATTAAAAATGCTTAAAAAAAATAAAAAAGATCCTTTGCAATATTTCAATTTTGGAGATACTGAATTTTAGGTCTTCACTGAATGTTAGTCATAATTATTACTATTAAAATAAACTGAATAAATAAAGACATGGGATGTTTCATTCAGTGTGTAATGGACATAATGTGTTAGTTTCACTTTAATTGAACACATTCTACATCGCGGAGGCGACGTCTTTCCACTCAGGGCTTCCTTCACCTCTGAAACGGGGCAGAGCTCCGTGGAGACACCTGCCTGACACAGCAACATAGGGAACCGTGCATGTCCACGGCGCACAGCTCCACGGACATGCACGGGGGTAAAAACGGCGTCGCCGTCGCACCGACTGCACGCAGAGACGCGCCGCTTTAACGAGCGCGCATGTCGCACGTCTACATTGGAGGTAGGCTGTTATCAATATAATCACTCAGAGACAACCATGAATGAGTTCGCCTCAGTTTCAAGTGATTGTCACTGTCAGCCTGTTAGAAAAACATTTTACTGACCCCAGCTGAGACGCTGAGAACCCCCCCCCCCTCAAAAACAAAAACTCTTCGGATCTGAACGATTCACACAAGTCACCTAATTGGTCATGAAAAAAGCGAGTTTCGCTTTTCGGCGCGCTGTTTGCATCCCTGTTTAAATATCACAGTAATGGAAGGCTTAATATCATCAATCAACACACAAAACTGATTGAACAGTTTTACAATTACAGGAAAACAGTTTACAACCTGTAGTAGTTGTAACTACGGATGCCATAAAAACATAAACTTTGCAATTTGCAAGCTCTTCTGTTTGGTCCACAGTGTCACTAAACAAACAGCCCCACAGTGGAAGCTAGTTTTACGCAGACAACCAACTGGAACATCTGTTTCCGTGCGTCGCAGTGGACTTGTTTACCTCTTTGGCGTGCCTCAGTCCTCTCTCCCAGGCACTCTCCACAGGAGGCTCCACTGGGGGAGGAGGGGGAGGGAGCTCCTCCACTGCAGGCGCAGCCTAACACAGTGGCAAATTAATTCATTAGTATAATTAGTTAGTTACTATCCACATAACTGCAGCTGTGTAAATCTCTTCAAAGAACACAAATGAAAAACACTGTTTTCAGACATACCCAGGGATTGTTGGGTATGAGCGGGTGTGGTCCTCCAGGGGGCGCTCCATTAGGTGAGAAAAGGTCTGGTTTACTGATGAGGGAATAGTTACCCTTGTCATTGACTCCAGGGTGGATGAATCTACAGTTCATACCCCAAGTGCAATTCCCTGGAAACAACAAATTGTACGTTACCCACAGTGAGAAGAAACACGTCATGTTACTTGTCTTTCTTGAATCAAAAGACAGAAAAGAGAAAATTAAAGACAACTTCACATTTTGCCTTAGTATAATGCAAAAGCCAAAATATACTCTGATTATGATTTCCGCTGGAAGAAACAATATGAGTGTTTCAGACAGTATGATATGAATTTATCTTCATTTGTAATCCTGGTACAAAATAAATCCTGTTGTTAACACCAATTTATACCATTTCACAAGTAGACAGCAGTCATTCTCTAGTGCTCCAACAATTATAGGGGCTTAAATGTGCACTAAGCCTGGGGTTTTACTGTTTTACTGGTCATTAGTGCTCTCTGGTGGACAAACTAGGTCATGGCTGACATAACTGTGCCAATGTTGCACTCTAACTTCTAGTTACTCATCAGCTCAAATACAGTGGTAAGAAAAAAAGTGAACAGTTGGAATCACCTGCATTAAAGAATAAATGTATTTATTAAATTCAGATCAGAAACAATCAATGTTAAAGGGACAACGAGGAGTTTTGGAAAAGCGAAGCGTTTTCACACTACATTTATGAGCCTCCGCGCACACCGTAAAATTCTTTTGACCGGCGCAAGACGGACTCATGTTTTCATTCATCAATAATTAAAGTCAGAGGTTCAAAGAGGTTCACATACCGTTGTAGTACCATAAACGGCGATTCAGCTACGTTATTCTCATGACTCGTTGCGAAACTGAAAGTAAAGAAACGCTGGTCGGCTCGACCAGCATCTCCGCCACCACTAATAGTAACAAAATAACGATAGAGACAGAATGATATATTTATCGAAAATGGGCCCATTAACAAGTGTGGGTAGCGGAGATTCATCCACATTAACGTGAGACTTTTATAACCGATTAGAAACTCCTCGTTGTCCCTTTAACTAATGACATATTCCTTTTTGTACTCTTTGTACATTTTTGAAAACCTACGTGAATCCCTTGGCCAACGACATCCACTAAATGAGGAGTCATGAATCAAACCTAGAGTCAAGGCACTAAATCAAGACTGGAGGTGGGTGTCTGACATACAATTTGAATGAGTGAACTAAGCCTCAGGACTCTGGATTATTGAAATTATTGAGTAAAGATAGTCGTCAATCCACAATTATGTAAGAGGCTTATAAATGGAGATGAATTACTTTTGTAGTTAATGAATGAACTGAAATGAACCCCAGAGAAACAGCTATGGCTTAAAGTATACAGTGAAGCTGCTTAATATCTCTTCCCAAGACAACCACATGCACATCATGGTGCATGGCGCAAGGTGTTCACGGCAGGACATCAAGGAGCCACTTCACCGAGCGTTTCAGTGACGGTGAGCGGCTTCATTAACGCCGCCGCTGTTTCAGACTCGGGGCAGACGCACTGTCACGCACGCACTAACAGTCACCTGTTACCGTCCGTTACCATACCGACGAGCTAACGTGTCCTTTTTAGGTTATTACCCTGTTGTCAATAAACACACGTGGAGACGGTGCTTCAACCAAACTACACAGCTGTTAGATGACTGGCTGTTTCCCCGTCACTGCTCAATGTCCTATATCCTTGAGTTTTACAGGGGCATCTCAATAAACTAGAATAACATGGAAAAGTCTGGGCTATCTCCAGTAGTTCAAGTCAAATGGCCCCAACCAAGTACTGAGAGCATATTAAAAATGCTTTTTTAAATTGGTCTTTTCTAATATTAATTTTTTTAGATACTGCATTAATACTGAAGCTAAATTGTCCACTGTCCACTGCAGCAAGGACAGAGGCACTGGTGTTGCATTCAGGTGCAGTCAGGCAGAAGGCCGTCCGCAAACCAACCTGATGTCATTTTACTCCACGAGAGATAGACGTGTGTTACAAGCTACAAGTCATTTATCTAACATCACAATTAGTCAGAAGCTGTTTAACGACGGTTAAAATGAAACTTAAGGTAAATATCCTGCATAGTTTGTTTCTGTTTTCTGAGCTCCTGTGATCAGAGCACCGCTCCGCGGTGTGTTGGCTACAGAAATAACAATAAAACACACGCTTTTTTTCCTGAGGGCAGTCATCTCCTCGGACCTGTGCACGTTCTGGACCTGGACAAATCTGGTTACATCAAACCTCACATCGACAGCGTCAAGTTTTGTGGCAACACTATTGCTGGCTTGAGTCTTCTGTCAGACAGCATCATGCGCCTGGTGAAAGAAAATGACAGTAACGAATGGCTGGACCTTCTGTTGCCCCAACGTTCACTCTACATACTGAGAGATTCTTTGCAACTTTTTTCATACAAGTGGAGCCAAACACAAGGCAGAAGAGAGAGGGACAGCAGGGCTGCTCTGACGGCTCAGCTGCAGGTGAGCCAGGCAGCGCAACGGTGCCTTTTTTTTCTTTTTTTAAATGCCGGTGTCGGCACTGTCCCTCCAAGTGAAGCACAAGCACACAGACGTCCGTGTACGTTGTCTGACCTTCTTCCTTCACGGGGACTGCCCTGGATTACTGGCACACTCCATAGCCACACGCATTCTGTTTTTAAATATGAATATATATATATATATATATATATATATATATATATATATATATATATAATGTATATATATATATATATATATATACATAATATATATGAATATTAACAATTAATCGATAATTGATCGTTAATTTTCCTGATGATCGATCAAAAAGATTTCTTCAAAAGCCCATTCCTACTACATATTATACCTTTAAAGGTGTTCAGAAATGGCCTTTTGTCCTGTTTGTTGCGCCTCCTACAAGTTTCCACGAGTTGCCGCACAAGTTCACCCGAGTAAGAAAAACTAAGAAAAACTGATTGGTTGTTATCGAGCGGGCGGGATATTCAATGTTTGGGGCGAGACCGAGCTCGGTAGGGTTGTAATCAACCAAAGAAATTGGTGGTCGACTGAAGCCCTGAAATTTCGACTTAGGCAGGCAAAAACACGTTGGGTCAAAAAACAAAAACAAAAAAAAACTCCGTCGCTTGGAACACACTGAAGCACTGATATGATCAGAAACTCTTTCAACTTGTGTGGACTGTCTGTGAAGACTGACAGAAGTGAAGCTGACCTCATCCTCTGCTTCAGAGAGGGACAGCCTTGCACTGTCGGACCTCCTCAGCAGGGGCGGGGTCGTCACGGGGGCAATCGCGGGGCCGAATTATCTCTCTCTCTTTTTTCGAGAGAAAAACTTACTCGTCTGCACCTCGATTACGGACCACAGCGTGGTTTTACACACGGCATCATTTGACTCGGGTGAATGAATAACATCAGTCTCGGTACAGATCAGTGGTCGCTGTTGCCACTCTGTTTTTGAAATTTCCGGGTTTGATTCTCATGTCGGACGTAGCGCTCGCACTCTTCCAGTGACGACGCTCTGTCCAATCAGTAGAAAGCAATCGGCTGACGTCACGTTATAGTATCGCTTCAGCTCGCTTGGAACAAGGGCAGAGGAGGTACAAAAATGGTACCTGGTACCAGGTACTACGGCTAGTGGAAAAGCAAAAAAAGCAGGCCGTGCCGTGCCATGCCGTACCATGCGCCATTACTTTTCTCACCAGCACTGTGAATATTTGAGGCTTGAGGTAAAGTTTAGGATCTGTTCTCCTCTACTCACCTTTAATGAAGAACCTGCAGATGGGACGTGGTCTGATTTTCCTGTCGGAGGGATCTTTGACCTCCCCCTCCTCCAGGTCATCATCCTGCCCAAACAAACACAGGGAGTGTTACACCAAAGTATCTTATGTTATGTAATAACATACATACACAAACTCCAGTGTCTGTTACAATGTATAAAAACTATATCACTTAATTACAATGGGATCAAGTTGAGCCAGAGAACAGAGGAAGGACAGCCAGACAGTGCAAAATCACGGTGGTTATAATGGCTCCTTGTGTATGATTGCAGACTGATAGCTTATTTAAATCACACTATTTACTGTCCAGTGAAAATGTGTTTTAATTTAGGCACAAATATAAAAATGATGCCTCAGTGAAACAGCGCAACTCAAAATTTAGCAATACAATTACCTATATAACAGTTGTTATATTTATTAACTCGTTTTCAACCTTTCTTGCCCTGCCCCTCAATATGAGCAGCATTCATCATATTTTTTCTTTTTTTTTTTAAAAAAAGGAAAGAAAAGAAAAGCCGAGGACAGCTGGATGGACATATCAAAGTGTGGGATGATGGCTGAGTGCGAAAACAGGGTCAACCAAAGAAATTGGAGTTGACAAAAGTTGTTTTCACAGAACAGACGTTTAGTTTTTGTAAATAAGTAAATAAGGGTAAAAGGCATAACACTGTATGACCCTTGAAATGAGTTCGGAAAAGGACAATTTTAAAACACCAGACTTGATTTGTTATGTGACTAACTTTGAGTTTTTACACTTTTCCAGAAAATGCAGTGTGGAAATATCAGGTGAAAGTCAGAATAATAAAAGACCAGCACCACATGGGTTGTCACCATTATTAATTCATCATTTGACACATAAATTACGTTATCTAGCATAATACATAAAAACTCTGGATGTGTGTACCATGTATTGTCCAAAATGATAATCATGTGAACAGACGTTTAGTTTTTGTAAATAAGTAAATAAGGGTAAAAGGCATAACACCGTATGACCCTTGAAATGAGTTCGGAAAAGGA
Source organism: Trachurus japonicus (assembly GCF_045865225.1). NCBI lineage: Eukaryota > Metazoa > Chordata > Actinopteri > Carangiformes > Carangidae > Trachurus > Trachurus japonicus. Next base: position 4,284,041 of record NC_140912.1, on the reverse strand, counting down.
CCATTTTAAAACACCAGACCTGATTTGTTATGTGACTAACTTTGAGTTTTTACACTTTTCCAGAAAATGCAGTGTGGAAATATCAGGTGAAAGTCAGAATAATAAAAGACCAGCACCACATGGGTTGTCACTATTATTAATTCATCATTTGACACATAAATTACGTTATCTAGCATAATACATAAGAACTCTGGATGTGTGTACCATGTATTGTCCAAAACGATAATCATGTGACGTAAATATTGTCTGACAATAATTGTATTTTTTTTTTTAAGTAATAATTTGCCCCCTATCCAAGCTCTGTAAGAACTGACATTGCTGCTGATATAAAGTCTGATCCAATACCTAACATTGCAGTAGAACATAATATGCAGTGCTGATTTAAGATATCTCTGATAAATAATAAATCTAGCCTTTGCCACACCTCATTTTTCACAACTTACTTGTTCTAGGTACCAAAAGTCCTGGTTCAAAACTATGACATTTATAAGTTTAAATATGATATTCTGATATAAAAGAAAGCTTAACTGAGAGATTGTGAATCCTTAAATTGACATGACATAATTAGCTTGATCAATTAGTTTGATTTGTGAGAAGCAAAAAAACACGGCCTGTTTGCACCTCGACAGAGAGAGTGCAAGAGCTTGCACAAACAGCCAAGTTTAATTATGGACTGAATTTACAATTATTTGCAACAGCAAACATGAAGTGCTGCCGGCAGAATAAGTGAAATTCAGATTCAGATTTATTTTACTAACCTGGATGTCACATTCACATGCTGCATTTAAGAACAAAATGCACTGTACGCCGTAGAGCAGGAGACTAGAGCTGAAACACTATCAGTCTGAGATCGAGGGACAGATCAGCCTTAGATGTTTGTGCTCTGATTTAGCTGATATAAACTCAAAATGCAACATACAACTACGAGGCAAACTGTGATCACTTACATCAATCTCTCCTTCATCAATCTCTCCGTCATCCTCATCCTTCCTCTTGTCTCTGAAGGAGTCTCTGCCCATCCTTTCAGGCCCTTTAGAGTCGTCTGTTCTCTTGGATTCATTATTTCGAGGAGATGGGGGGAGGATTGGTTTCTTCTCCTTCTTCTTACTGCTCTTGTCCTCACTCTCCTCCTCTTCTGCGTCTTCCTCATCTTCCTCGTCCTCATGTGGAGGAATGCTCGGCTCCTCTGGGACTTCCTCGTCGTAATCCAGTTCGTGCTCATCCAACTCCCGGGAAACAGACACAGAGTCGTCCTTCATCTCCTTCATAGCAACTGCCCTTCTCCTGTCTGCCTCCTCAACTCTGATCCTTTCATCCTCCTCCTCTGCCTTGCTTTTGTCTTCCTCCTCCTCATCTACTTCAGCTGGATCAGGCTCTGCTGAGGCGTCCTTCCTGGAGCCACTGACACCGTATCCTTCCTCCCCATCTTCTCGGTTGTCTTCATCAGTGAAGCTCTTGACATGCTCTGGTTCTGAGTCTGGAGACTGTGGGGTGTCGATGACTCTGTCCTCTTCCTCCTCCTCTTCTTTCTCATCCACCCCATCCAACTGGTTCCCCTGCGGCCCATCTTCATCCCCCTCCATCAGCACAATGCTCTCATCCTCCTGCCCAATCCCTCCAGGCTCCTCATCAGAAACAAAGTCAGGGGCCACCTCATCCTCTCCTTCAATCTCCTCCTCCGAGTTCAAACCTCGTCCTCGGCTTACCGCTACCTCGTCCTCTTCATCCTCCTCAACCAGCCCTCCATTTTCCTCTTCATGGACCATCTCACTGCCTGAGATGACCCTGTCCTCCTCTTCATCAGAAGAATCCAGGAGGTCACAGTCAGACAGGCCCTTCTCCTCCTCCTCAGGAGACTGGGGGGACTGCGTAGGGCTTTCGGGAGAATCCATTAGGAAATAATCTAGTGTAAAAAAATACAAAAAAATTATAGTTTGTTATGATAACATGCTGACTGAGCCTGCACTCTAGTAATGTAAGTTTTACTGTATAGTGAGCAGAACATCAAGCCAAACCTCATTCAAAACCTGTCAATTTAACATCTCAACCTATCAGCCAGGTTAAATACAAAAACAAGATTTCAGATAAACTAAGTGTCAATTCACCAATAAGGCTATCTCTAAATAAATACGAATTATAAATACCAACTACTCTTTAGCAATTGCATTCAGCACTCAAGATATTTCTTACACGGACTTAACTACCTATGAAATACATTCAATTAGCATTTACACATGATCCAATACAGCACTTATGACTTGTTAATTCACAAAATAAATGACAAAGAACTATCTGAGCTGAGACTACTTGGTCAGCCTGTCAAGAAACAGATTTATTAAATCACAAAACTCTCCATGTCAGAAATAGCCTCGTCATTATGTTTATAATAGGTTTTCCGACAGCAGGGTTTTCCTTCTCTCTCTTTTTTTTAAGCTTCCGGTGCTACTAATTCAAAACCTTAGCTTTTGTCCAGCTACCTGACAACTTCCAACGACATGGGTTAACAATAGCTCTATAACACTACAAATGTCACTTACAGGTTTATGGTATATACCTACTTGTGTGTAGAAAACTAGAGTATTACATAAGTTGAAATGCAGCGTAACATCTCTGGTAATAAAGCCTGGGTCGCGCTAGTTGGCAACAAGGCCCACAACTAAACAACGAGACGAGACCTTGCTAAGCACCGAGCACCGTGCCTCCACTTAACGGGAAATCTTTACTAACGAACAGAAACAAACAGACCGGTTAGACGAAGGACACAGCGATAGCCGGAAACTGGCGCTTTCGCACTTAGCCTGCTGCTGCTGCTGCTGCAGTGTAGCAGCACATTTAGCCTGCCGTTCAATTAACAATGCAGCCTCCCATGTAGCTAAGCTAACAGCGGAGCTGTGCGCTGCTAGCTGCTCAATATCACACACTTAATTCACCTTGGCGACCGAAGTTGTGTAAAGACGGCGCTGTTTCGTTCAAGAAACCCCCCTCGCCCGCGGATACTGTTTTTTTTTACAGTGTGCAATTAATATTAAACGTTAGATTTAGCCGCTATGCTAGAGAAAATAAAATACCCCGCACGGCACAGCGAGAGCGGCCATTACCTACACGTCATCAACATACGACGATCTGAGAGGAGGAGGAGGGGGGGGTGTCAGTGCCCGATCCGTACCCGGAACACGATCCGTTC